>NW_022196896.1:26974192-27071917 GCF_008632895.1 Mastomys coucha | reverse complement strand
TTCATATTAAGATATTAAGAAAAAGTAATTGTTACTTCCTGTTGTTTTTGTTGTAAGAGGTAGAATCAAGTTTGTGTGTATTTGTTGAAAGATTACTTTCTTGCTTCTTCTAGGGTGTAGTTTTGCTACTTATGTTGGTGTTTTCCATCTATTATCCTTTGTAGGGCTGGATTTGTAGAAAGATATTGTGTAAAATTTCGTTTTGTCATGGAATATCTTGTTTTCTCCATCTATGGTAACTGAGTGCTTTGCTGGGTATAGTAGCCTGGGCTGGCATTTCTTTTAATAAACAAAAAATCATAATAAAATTGCATCTATTCTTTGAAAGAAAAAGCCACCAAATAAAGACAATGACCAGAAGAGCGCCCATGATTTAGCAGTGACTAACAATGCTCATTTAATACCTGCATGGGGCTGCAGCACATCAGCATCTGTCACGGCTTCACTGTGATCTACAAAGAAAAAAAAGGGAGTTGGTAAATAGCAAAGAGCATGTGCATCACAGACACCACTCTAAAAGAGTCATGAATGAATTCTAAGAGAGACACTGCGGTGGTTCGTTATGAAATGCCCACAAAGACTCCTGTGTTCAAAGCTCTGGCCCAGGTCCATAGCACTATTGACTCTCAATTAAATTGGATCATAAAGTGTTAACTCCATCAACCGATTAACCCATCATTGCATTCAGGATGCATGCTGTTAGGTGTGGGTCATGCTATCACTGTGGGGTAAGTCTCTGAATACACATTGTTCTCCCCTCCCAAGCTTGTTGCTTCCTGGCTACCGTGATGTGAGTAGCCTCACTCTACAGTGTGCCCCTGACGCATAATATGCTGCTCTGCCTCAGGTTCAAAGCAATAGCACTAGCAAACCCAAAAATGAGATATATGGTTCTGGGCTACGAAGTAGTGTCATGCTAGAATGTTTGCCTAATATTTAGGTATCCCTTGGTTCAAACCCCAGCATCACCACCAAAAATAACAACAACAACAATAATAAAAATCTTAATCTGTGAGCTAAGAGAAGTCTCCCCTCTTCAGTTGGATCCTGCTACCCCACTCCAGGATACATACCTTAGGGAGCCTAAGTCTGTACCCAATAGAGACACCCACACACTTACATTGCTGTTACCCTCTCTACAATAGCTAAGTCATGCAATCAGCCTGCGTACCCTCCAACAAAGGATTAGGTATCAACAATGTGGCATAAATAAAAACTGATGTCATCTTCCTTAGCCACAAAGAACAAAACTACATCATTTGAAGTCGATGGAATGAAGTGAAGATCATCAAATGACATAAGCTAGAACCAGAAAGGAGACACAATCTTCTCATATGGAAACTGTATTTTAAAAGGGAGGAAGGGGAGGAGAAGGCGAGGGAAAGAAAGGAAAAGAAAAAAGACAGAACATAAAAGCAGAAGGAGACTATTTGGGAAAAAGAAAGGAAGCATAGATGGTGGGGAAGCTGGAGAAAGGTAGATGGTAGGGTGTGTGTAAATACAAAATGCACTCTGTACAAATGTATGAAAGCACCACAAAGAAAGCTACCATGCTGCAAAACTGAACAACCTTTCATCCTTTAAAAGTTACCCCTCTGTTAGCTTTGCACAGCCAGAAAAACTAAAATACATAATACCATTCTCTTTTTTAAAAAAAGTGTACCCACACTGGAAAAGGTCCCACAAGCTGCTGCCCAGCTGCCAAGATGGTAAAGAGCAGGGAAAAGGCTTGGACCTTCCCAACTGTATGACACACTCTGTTTCTAGTGCTCCTTATGACAAACAAATAATGCCAGCCGTGGTTTAAGAAACACGTCCTTTTCTCATTTACCTTGTCATGTTAAATGATATGCTTAAGACTCTGTGGTCTAGGGAATATAAGCAACTGTAGGAACCATGAAGCGACCTCTGTGGGAATCATAGTAAACCATTTACCCTGACTTGAGTCTTCTTCAGTCACAACCTCCAACAGAAATATACATTGATAATTTCATTATTTCCATACCTGAGTTTTCCTGCTCATTCATCATCTCGTCCACATCGTTTGGATGGTTCTGCGATGCTATAAAATAGGAAAGGGGACATTTAAAATGTCTCAAATAAGCTTATATATCATACCTAAAATCTACCATGTTATGCATGGGTGCATGCATAAACTGTACTTCATGCCAAATGGAAAGATAAAGCAGCTTCCAGCATAGCTGCATTTATAATCTAGGCACACAGGAACAAAGCCATGCTCTTACGTGGCACGGACAAATTCAGCTAGTCAGCAACTCAAAACACACAAGGGCAGAGCACCTAAGGACAGTGCAGCTCAGCCCTGCACTGGCCACTGCCAAGCTTTCTGGGGTTTATGCCGTACAGCAGAACATGGTAAGGAGCTTCGCTGGCTTCATAATTTAAGGCTATAAAGCATGAATGTGCACTGCTTTGTTTTTGCTTATTTTTCTTTCTCTTTCTTTTGTTTTGTTTGAGACAGGTCTTAGTTTATAGCCCATGCTGGCTTCAAACTCATGGCAATTCTCTGGCCTCAGCCTGCCAGTTGCTGGGGGGCGCTGGGGTTATAAGTATGGGGTACAGTGACCAGCTTGTTTTTCTTGTTCTTGTTGTTGGTGGTGGTGGTGTCGTCATTGGTATTGGTGGTAGTAGTGGTGTGTGTGTGTTTTGACAAGGTCTCACTACATAATCCAGGGGAGTTTTGAACTACATATCTGAAATTAAAGGTATATACCATCAAAACCCAATACATTTCCCTTGCATATTTTGACAGAGTAATTCTACTACTTGGGATTTATATTCAGGAAATGAATATATGCAAAACACAAACAATATTATTAGCTATATGTCATATGATACATTAAGTATTTTTTAAAAATTAATAAATAGTATTTTATCTCATGATGCTGGTAGAAGATTCACTCTGTTTAATAAAAATTAATAAAAACCTTACCTGTCTCTTCTATATGGTAACTATCTTCAATTTCTGAAAAATAAAAAAAAAAAGGATTGGGTTGATATTACTACTCTCATATATAGTATATGGGTAGGTAATATGTCTACATGTATATGTTGAATGATAATTCAGGTTAAGTCCAATGCTTTTCATTGATTTTAATATGAAATTTTTAAAGTAAAGATGGAAATACCAATAAGTATCATTTTATTGCTATACTTCACACCACAAGATTCTCTTACTATATCCACTCAACAATACTATAGTGTTGACACACCAAAATCTCTCCGGCAAAGGGAGAAGGCAATTCATGCAGGGACAAGGGCTGAACCCAGAAGAGGTGCCAAAAGCCAAGCCTGTGAGGCACTCTATTCTCTAGCTCAGTCCCATCACTCTCTAAAATGAAAACTGCATGTCTACACATGAAAACATAAACAAGAATGGGGGGCACCTTCGCAGAGAGAAAAGAAGGGTATCTTTTTGTTTTTTGTTTTTAATTGGCTGCTGGTTGGTTTTGTTACTTTGTTTTCAGACAAGCTCTCACTAGGTGGCTACCGCTGCTGCGGAACTCTCTACAGAGACCAGGATGGCTTAGAACTCATAGAGAGCCTCCTGTCTCTGCCTCCTGAGTGCTGGGACTAAAAGCATGTGCCAAACACCTGCATGGAGAATGCCCAGGTCACTGAGCTCACATATGCAGACAATAAGAATGCCACCGTTCGATCTCACTACTGTGCCCTTTGGGTACTTAGTTAACCTCTGACAATTTCGTGCATGTACATCATGTGTTCTGATCACGTCCACCCTCGGTCGCCTTTCTCCATTCCCTGAACTCCCTCTGGACCTCTCCCTTCCAACACGTCTATTCCATACCTTCCTCACTGTTTTTCATGATTTAACCTTTGTATGTTTTATTTAACAGATATAGAAGGTCAGAATATTTTAATCTCCAAAGACTTTTAATGATAAAACTTTTTGGTCCATATTTAATCTGTTTTATCAAAGATTATATGAGAAAATAAGTTTTTTTTTTCAACTTACTTCCTAGAAGTATTTCTTCCTGCCCAGAGCTGACCCTCCTAACCTTATTGATACTAAACCCTCCCTGCTTCATGTGGATTACGATTTGCTGGATACACAGCACCTCAGTAAAAGTTTTGAGGCACTGTAAACCATGCTGAGTCATCTTAGCCAAAGGCAGAGGGATAAGCATGACATGTGAAAACAGAGACATTGATGCTTGGGCATCTTTACTCAGAAATCAGAAATATGTTTGTATAGAAATGATAGGTTTGAAGGTATACTACACGCATTCCTGATAGTTGAGTGGACACTACCACCCATCAATGCTCTCAATTTTCTATGAAAAATGCCTCTCCTGCTCTAAGCTGACTTGAATAATAGCTTCTAGAAACTCTCACATATAAATCAGGAGCTGTCTGCTACTAGAGAAATTTCCCAGCATATTATGTCAGACGTTGACAGGCTTTGCTGTTCTGTGACTTACAGTTTTTACAACTATTTATTAGCTGGCTTTGTGAATAGAGTTCCATAGAACCACAGCCATGTTTATACTCAACTAATGACAGTTGATGGCTCTCTTTGCATTGCAATAGTAGCTGAGAGTTCTAGAAGCTAGTGCGTTCTCCTCTAGATGAAAACACTTGATCCCTAACTACTTAAAAAGACTGTCTGGGGACATGCTATGGACGCTACAGACTGCGCTCTGTGCAGTAGGGCACATGGTGCTGCTGGAACAAAAGCCAGGGACAGAGTGTAACTTCATCATGACTCGAACTTCATAGAACACATGGCACCGAGGTGAGGCAATACAGGACAAAAGTCTGCACTTACTATTATCAGAAACCCACTTATTAATAAAACAAATCAGGTATCAGCTTGCTTTAGAGAACTTTACTCATTTTGAAGCATTCAGCTTCATCGTCAAAATATTTAGATAAAATTAAATATTGCTTTAGAAGGAATTTTAGTAAATTTTTTAATAATTACACTACAAACTATCAACTAGTCTAAAACAAAACGTGTTTTACCTTCATGAACTGCCCCAGGTTCCGGGGCCTCAAATCTGTCATCACTGTCAGTCACTGTGAGGAAGTCTTCAACCTCCGGCTGTGGTTCTCCTGCTGGCCCATCTGCTTCAAGGTCTTCAGCAAGGAGAAATACAGTGACCAAGGGGAACAGTAGGGACCCACAGCAGCAGCCTACCTAGACTGACTCATCTGCAGCCACCCATGAGCCTCTGCCACTATCCCCTCTAAAGCTATTTTCTCACTACGGCCAGAGCCAGTCTGTCTGAAAGTCACTTCTTATTACAATATGAAGTTCTGGAGGAGAGGCACCTGGCCATGGTACTCGTCCTCAACACTAAGCAGGCAGGACTCTAACTAGCCAATGGAGATGCTCCTAAATATGATGAACAAATAAATTAATTTACAATTATTAATACACACGTCTCCTTTATAATACCGGAGTCATTAAAAAAAAGGTTATATGGAGACCTTTTATTGAGAACTGTCAAATTCCATGTAGCAATTACAAATGCTTTAATGTGGAGAGCAACTAGCTGTGTTCTCAGTCACTACACCTCACACTGTGCATCCAAACCGACCTAGTCTTAGCGTTTTACTTAGCAGAGATGTAAAGTTAATTGCTAATTTTTTTTAAAGTTATACTGAGTGGATCTGTTATTTCCATTTCAATATAGTTTGGACTATGATCTTGCCCTAAGATCACCCCACAATGACACAGCTTCTGGCAGATTTAATTTTGTGAACAGCGCTTTAGTTGAAGGACCTGAGTGAGCTGGACTAGGCTGTATTTTGGGAGTCCGGAGTCTCAGGAGGCAGCAGGATTTAGGCTCTTTATGCCAGCTGTTTTGAGTGGAAACAATTATCTACTCCATGGTTGTGATTTCCTTCCATGAAAATTTCCAATTATCTATTCATAGCATTGGTAAGAGGATGAAAATAGTTAGAAATATGCCAGGCCCATCTAGCTGTGTTATCTAGCTGTGGTCATTACTACAATTCCTATAGAAATGGTAGGATTCTTTGTACTGCTATTGAACCATCCCATGGCCACAGGGAGCCCTCGTTAGTTACCCTGCATAGTGTGGCATGGTAGTGTTCAGTTTCACTGAATCACAGACCGATTTGTGCAGACACTCTGCATAGTGTGGCATGGTAGTGTTCAGTTTCACTGAATCACAGACCGATTTGTGCAGACACCCTGCATAGTGTGGCATGGTAGTGTTCAGTTTCACTGAATCACATAGACCGATTTGTGCAGACACTCTGCATAGTGTGGCATGGTAGTGTTCAGTTTCACTGAATCACAGACCGATTTGTGCAGATACCCTGCATAGTGTGGCATGGTAGTGTTCAGTTTCACTGAATCACAGACCGATTTGTGCAGATACTCTGCATATTGTGGCATGGTAGTGTTCACTGAATCACATAGACCGATTTGTGCAGACACTTTCATAGAAGTTGCCCCTTTTCTACAGTTTTCCTCTCTGCAGTTTTGCATGTTCATTTGTCTGGGACTAACCACAATATGAAACCTTAAAATACCAGGAATAAACAGTTCATAGATTTTGAGATATGTCCAACTCTTACTAATGAAATCCCTCTTCATTCTTACTAATGAAATCTCTCTCCATCGCACTAGGGATATGAATCACCCTCTGGTCCAGGCTCATCAGCACTGTATACACAGCCTGCCCATTAGTCGTCTACCAGCCATGTGTCATCAGATTTAATGGCACTTTCCATATTCACGGTACGAGAACCCTTATTTAACTTATATTTATATTATATTTAATAATGGCACCAAAGCACAAGAACAGTGATGTTGGCTATGCCAAGGAATAATATCCATACTGTGTTTTTATAATTGATTTTTAAAAAAAGAAAAGGAAAAGGGAGGGGAGGAACAAAGAAGGACAGACATTTGAGATAGCTATGAAATCTTCATATTTAGGAAAAAACGGTGCTCTCATTTTGCTACTGTACTTTTAACAGAAGAAATTACAGTCACAGTATATGACAAAGATGAGGGCGGGGCTCAGCAACAGGGTGAGGTTCAGTACTATTTTTGTTGTCACAGATTGCAAGGAGTCACAGAGAGCTGCAGGATGCCCGGGATCTGCTTCCCATCTCTCATCACCACCTCTGGAGTCTCTCCTCCTTTCAGATCCACTACTCAGCAAACCACCCGCCAAGTCCAATTGCTGGGAACAGTGGGACTCTACTGAGTGCAATGTTCTTCCCTTCTCCCTTCATCCCATCCAGAGTAGTTCTGTGATTTGCACTGCTGGTCAATGAATGTGTCATTGTTCCCAGTAGAGAAGCCATGAAAGCACTGTCCAGTGGCTTTGAGTCTACTGCTGAGCCAGTGTCAGCCATATGTGAAGAGAAAGCACATCGTGGACTCACTCCACTAGACACTGCCAGTCCTCTGTGCTACTGCATCTCCCCAGTGACTGCTGCTACAGAACTCTACAACAGGAGGGACTGTGCTCAAGCCACACGGCTAATACACGGCAGATGCAGTATAGCAATGAGGTTCAGGACAATAGGCCCAAGAAAGCCAAGCTCAGTCTGATGAGGTGTGAAGATGAGGAAGGAATGAGAAACACCCAAGCAGATGACACAGCAGATGCAAAGGCCCCAGGACAGATAAGACGAAATTATTATGAGAGACTGTGTGAGCACGCCTAACCGATAAAGTATAGAGAACCCAACACAGTATAGAGAAGAGAGAACAGAAACACACCTGGACAAATGCCACTTCAGGGCCATGACAAGAAGTAACAGACACAGTCAAGGAACAAGAGTCAGAGCACAAGAGCAACTTGGACAGGGCTTGCAGCTAGAAAAGCAAAGAAACCACAGAAAGTGCACAGAGTTTTAACCTGAGCCACGGTAGACCTGGCAAAGTCATCGACAAGCGTCTAAAGAGCTCGAGTGCCGGCAACTGGCATGGGGAGGGGCTAACGAGAGCCTGCACAAGGAAGGAAAGCCTGTGCCACAACACACAGCTTCAGTAGGAGTCACCCACAGCATCCCCAAACGGAGCGGTAACTGGGTATAGTAAGACTTCTAAAGAGTCACTGGTAGCATGTATAGGAGTTAAGGAACACTTAGATGATGTCTGAAGCCATGGACTACCTGTGTAACTGTCTATACAGAAAATCTCTCTACGGATAGAACACAGAACCAAGAAAGTGAGGCAGGGAACTCGGATGGATTCTTTCCTCTCTGGTTAGCTGTTCATCACACATGCCTTATCCCCTGGGCCAGTCTACCAAGTGCCTGCTGGACTTTCCACTCTTCTGCACCCCATCCTTGTAGAACTGACTTTCATGAGCCATGATGACTTTAAGTTTGGTCTCTTTGATGCACACAGGCATAGATGATGGCTCCCAAGGATGGAGGACCACTCTAAGACAAGCAGCTAGAGGTCACTAGCCTGTGTTTGTCACTCTACTCTGACTCTCCATTTATTCTTGGTAAAACTTAGGACTTATTTATGATCATTTATTCATGTGATTTTTAAGTTAAATGTGTCCATAAACCCCTTCCCAGTGAGGTGGGATTTTGAAAAGTATATCCAGTGCTCCCCCTCGAAGTAACAGTCTATAATTACTTGGAATGTAGTTATAGAAACCCAACAATTTTAGGAACTTGTGTAAAACAGAACTGAATTCATACCATGGTCTATGTGTACCGATTCCTGGAGAAGGGAATGAATTTGTTCTTTTACTTCATCTTCAACATTCTGGACTTCTAAAATAATTACAAATCATAAATAAATAAATAAATAAATAAATAAATAAATAAATAAAGCTGAAGTATTAATAGGAAATTCTAACACTTAAATATGGCATTTACACACATATTGCAATGACTACATTTGGCTAAGAGGCTCTGTATTTTCCTATCCATATGGTATTCACTCCCCTACATCAGCAAACATAGATACTTAAAATTGGCCTTATTTACTCAGTAGGTTTAAACATTTAAGAGACTTTCCAAAAGACTTTTAAAGAAAGAAACTAATTTAGGCATAAGGTTTTCCTTTAAGAAATAGTCAAAGAGACAATGCTTTTAACTTTTAATTAATAAATTTCCATTTATGTTAGAAGCAAAGGCGAACTTTTCGTAAAGAGGGTTACTGGAAAAGACCAAATTTAATACACACTAAACAACGTGACCAACTCTGAACTCTTGACAGGAGGAAGGCCACCACTGGTGGCATGAGGACCCTAGTGAGTAGGGTTGGTCCACACCAATATGAAGCTTACATGATAATGAACTCCTTGTCAGGCTCAGAACAATGCATTTGAAAGCCAGATTCCGATTCCCCAGACTCAAATAATAACGACTTATAAAAGTGGCCATTAATGATGGCATTCTCACAGCACCCCCTACACTTACCCAATTATGAGATATACACCAACATTACAGAGCAAGCTGTTCCTACAGCAACACTGTTGCAGGTTGGTAAATAACAGCGACAGACTTCATCCTGGTATCACCAGTGGCTCATTCGGGATAATGCCAATGACGGCAGCTACAAAGCACAGCTCTCCCGGTGACAGACTGAACAAATTCAAAGTTCAAGCAGGGGAAGGGTTTAACATGCTACGCTAGTCACTTAGTAAAACCTTTCTAAAGCATAAAGATTTTATATGTCTGCTTCATTCGTCATCCATGTTAATAGCCTGATGTCAGGTCCGTAATCTCTACTCTGCCTTCACTGTCTCCCAGTGTTTGTGACAGCCTCCTCACTGTCCACTTCACAGATGCTGGAAAAGCACCCAGTGCACCACGGGAAGGTTCTAGACAAGGCGTGGGGCTGCTCCGTTCCTATACATGGCTCCTTACTGTCTTGGATGCCGCCACAGATGAAGAACTACAAATGGGGTCCTCCACACTTTTCATGGGTGAATACTCCCTGCCACTTCATTTCTGACTCTATACGTAACTTTTTTCTCCCTTGAGGATGGGGCAGAGGCAGGAGGTGGGCTACAACACATTAAAGAATGAACAGAAAATAATAAAAAGGCAATGCTGCACTGTACATTCTATCATGTGGTCACTACAGTGAAGAGGCACAGTCAGGGGAGCTGGTGTCAGGAGGGCACCAAAGGCTTCATTTTCCTGCATTGTATGAAAGAAAAGTAGCTGTATTTGTGAAAAAGGTAGAAGAAGCCAGAGAAGGAAAAGAAGAACTAAAGTGTCAACAAGAGAACAGCTGAGAGAGTGGAATGCAATCTGGAAGGGACATTGCCAAGAGGTTGGGAAAAATGGGGGTTAAGAGTACCCCAGCGGGCACTGGGAGTTAGCAATCATTGCAAAGAATATGAATGATTCTGATAACCAAAGGGAAGAATGGAGAGCACATGGCACATCTCAGACCCACTACTTGCTCAATAATTACTGTTTGCTTGTTTGTTTGCTTGTTTGTTTATTTTTCGAGACAGGGTTTCTCTGTGTAGCCCTGACTGTCCTGGAACTCATTCTGTAGATGAGGTTGCCTGCGAACTCAGAAATCCGTCTGCCTCTGCCTCTGGGATTAAAGGTGTGCACCACCATCGCCCGGCTTGCTCAAGAACTATTTTTAACTGCAAATTTATTTAGCACAAAGTAGAATATTATGTGTTAAATTCAAATATTTAAATAAAAGAACTTTTTAAAAATTGTTACGGATTCTGAAACCATTTACCAATTCGACAGGCATGGGAAGGATACAATAAACTCTCCTAAGGTTCTGAAATGAACACATAATAAAACTTAGACTAATGTATCATCTCTTAAAGGAACAAAGCAAAGAAAACCAAACAATCAATATTCGCCAGCACAACTTGGGCTGTGTATTGTTTCCAATAAAGTGTCGTACCCAGAACGTCCAATAGGTGGCGCAATGAAACCAATTTTCTTAAGTATTGTGACAAAGTACAGAAGCTAATATTCTTTAATTACTATGCCACAATCAGAAAATAATGGTGATGGATTAAAATGTTATGTACCAATTTATTAAAATACATCAGCATGCCCAATCTATGAGTCAAAGTCCCTTTATGGAAATAATATTAACTGATTTATGAAGCCACCAGAGACAGAAACAGCCTGACAAGGAGGTCTACAGGGGCTTTGGGCACAGGCGGGGGTGTGGAGGGAGAAGGGGGGTTGAATTGTTCATGTGGCAGACAACAAACAGGCTATGTACAGTCTGTGTCTGTTTCTACTTTGGATATAGTAAGGTCAGAGTGCTCTCATTAGAGTCAGGACACATTTGGCTTCTGTTCTTCTCAACTGCATGGTCATGGGCAATGGACAACAATAATTTGTGCCTTGGAATTTTGATTACAAATTAAAATAACCCTAGACACATTTTCACTGCAAGATTATTTATTTTAAATCCAGAAAAAAAAAAAACAAAAACAAATGGTAGCTCGTTTTATAAATGATGTGAACAACTGGGTAAGACATGCACTTGTAACTTCAAAGACACCTGGAGGCCAAGCAGCCCTGCAGAGTTAGGGACACTTACCTGCCCCCTCAGGGGCCTGCTCCTCCAGCTCAGGCTGTGTCTCTGCCTCTTCCTCCTCCTCCTCCTCCGGTGGAAATGTCCTCTCAGAAGTAGATCTTTCTTTAAGGCCTGTATTTTTTATTCACAGTGTTAAACTAAGACTTCTTTAAAAATCATCTTTATACTTCAAATCAGAAATAGTAACTTTCAAACATTTGATTGGTGGGACAAGAAGCTCAGGCTGTCCAGAACCATGTCTCTTTCATCTCACAAGGGTCTTTAAGACTTTTAAAGGGGCACTGATAAATATTCACAACATATTACCACGTCTACCCTGGCCAAAAGAAGATGAGTGTGAGTCTAAGCTCCTGTCTTGTTTAAGAGGATGGCTACCTCCTCCTAAGCCAGAGCTCAGTCCCCAGCAGAAGGGACCATAAGACACTCAGAAGCTGGGCTGTGCACTCTACACTTGAATTCACTTTTCACGTGTAATGTTTGATTCTTCAGGAAATACTAGAGTTTTAAATAAATCATATGTAACTCACTACAAGTTTCACAAAGTACCACCTATAAGCAACTATATTATTTTTCTATAACTAAAAAATATCAAAAAGTCCATTTAAAAAAGTAAGGAAAGTTGGGCAGGGGTGGGGCACGCCTTAAATCCCAGCACTCGGGAGGAAGAGGCAAGTGGATCTCTATGAGTTCAAGGCCAGCCTGGTCTTGGAGCAATTCCTGGACAGGCAGGACTACACAGAGAAACCAGGCTTAAAAACAAAACAAAAAGGCAAGAAAAATAAGGCAGGGAGCAAGTTAACATGAATACTGACTTTAAAGTCACATAAACGTTAAGTTAGTGCTTTGATGTGTTACATGTGGAACAGAATATAAGATAAATCCTTAATACAACTGTTCAGGAAACCAAGGCAGGACTAAGAGTCCAATTCTGTTTGCTGAGCCTGGAGCTTCTTTGCCCTCACTGAGAGCCGAATGAGGGTGGCATCGGGAAGATGTGCACAGTGGTCCTTGGTGAAAGGTTATGCCAGCTCTCACATTCTGCAGATCGTAGGTACCACTGTACAGCTAATGCTCACATTCCCCTTATGTCAACTCAAGCATTTTACTTCTTTATTCTTCATCTGGTCTCTTTTTCGTGTTTCTGCCAGATGCCACTTCTATACTCTTACAGAGACTGCAAAAGCAGCAGACCGGCCCAGCTATCTTCTATTTCCTCAATTTCAACACTCCCTGTACACACCCCCACCACACACCGTTGGAGATTTCAAACTAGTTCACTTGCTGAGAGTGTGGGTAGGGTTAAAAACCCTTACAATGCCTCACATCTACTTGAAATACAGTGTGAAAACTACAAAGCTCTTTCTCACTGACATAACCCATACTTTTACCTGTGGCAGTTGATCAGGAACTCTCAATAGATGAGTTGTGCTAAATCAATCGGGAGAGGCTTAAGATTCCAGACTTATGTGCTTTGCCTCAGCATTCAGTACTTCAACCAGCAGCTGGCCAAAGCAATTGCTACAGAAATGCCTCTTGCAGGTCTAGGGCATGCAGTGGTGCCCACTCCAGCAGCCCACTGCTGCAGAGGCTCACTGCAGACCCACAGTGCCTAAATATATCTGGTTGGCACAGGGATGTTGGGAGAGAAAGGAGGATTGCAACAATCTTGCTATTACAATTTACAAGAGATTCCTAGGAGGAACGCTTACTATTTTCAAGAGATTCGACTGTGTCCATGATTTTGGTATTATGTGTCTAGTTTTCCCAGGTGGGATCAGTATGTGCCTGGTGTCCTGCAACAGTTACTGTCTCCGTGTGAATGAAAGGACATACTGACAAACAGTTGGCCAGCGCTATATCCAGAGGGGGACACTAGCAGAAATAAGCTTTAATATAAATTTCAAAGCAGTGAAAGACTTTATTTACACACCTCCTTCATTGGGCCCCTATAAACTTTTAACAAGAAGACACACTGAAATGGCTTTAATAACTCAGGAAGAAGCAGCCCTGGCCCTCCCTGCCCAGTCAGTCCTGTTTCACAAAACCAGACATGAAGAATGCATGTGACCAATTCAGACTAAGAGGAAAGAGGGTTTCTTGTTGTTTGTTTTTGGTAAAGCTCGATTCATTTATTGAGAAGTACAAATGACAAAGGGTTAGGGCTAGAATTTGAAATGAATATTTAAAGTTAAACTATGAAATGTAATCAGTTTGTGGTCTAGTCCCTGTGGCTACATACAACAAAATTAAAAGGTACCAGTTTAAGTTTTCAGACACAATACACAAGGAGGCAGCTTTCTGTAACTCAACTGGGAATCATTTATCATTACAATCCAAAGGATAAAAAACATGGAAAATGTCACTCAAGAAAATACTGCACAGATTCATTTCCACCCAAACTATCAGTCAAATGACATACAGCTGGTTAGCGCTATATCCAGAGTCACACCAGCTTGAGTTTCTTTCTCTCCCTCCTCTCTCTCTCTCTCCCATCTAACTGGTAGAGCAGATGCAGACTGGCTTGCTCCCAGCCCCTACCTTAGCCTCAGACTTAGCCCCTACTCAGCCCCCAGAGGCAAGCTTCTTCCAGATGACATATCCAGAAGCAAAAGGACCACTGCCTGACTGCTCAGGAATCCTGAGGGACTCTTCCTGCCATGCTGCACTCCACTGCAGCTGCTTACTGACACTACTGAGGTTTGACTGTCATCAGGCAATGACAACAGTGGGATAAAATTTTAAAACTTTCCTTAGAACACCTTGATTTTTGTTCTGTAGATTCATTACACAAGTTAGAAGTTAAAATTTACACTTATAAATAGCTGTTTCTTTAATTTTAATTAAAAATATAAGAAGCTACCAAATGTTAATGAAGCTCAGTGTGAATGACAGGTTACAACCTCACCCTTCACTAACATAGACTCAACTGGCTTTCAAACTGCTCTGCATTTGTGTTTGATTTAAGCCATTCACAGTATCCTTGACACTGAACACAATTTTCCTGGGCCCATTAATGATTTGCTTTGCGTGATTCAAGGCTTATCCAACCATACCTACCAGAATGAGAACAAAATAATATATCTAACTCTATAAACATAACTGCTTCATACTTCATAAATGTGTTATTTATTCACACATTTATTTACATCAAACAAATATCCATTAGCTGTTAGTATAAGGAACTCTTCCATAGTAAGTGAACATGTGCGATACAAGCCTTCTAGGAGGGACAAGTTAACAACACAGAAAGCAGAAAGCACACAGGCTACTAGGTGGAACAGATGTTATTGAGAAGCTGTGTCAAGAAGGCAACCTAAAGAAAAGTGCTCAGCAACTGGATCTCAACAAACTTCTAAAGATCAGAAGGGCAGGGCCATGAGCTACACACAATCCTCAGGCAACGGAAGAGCAAACTTAGAAGCTTGAGTCAATGGAGCAGGAAAGGAAGGCAGGGTTTAAACACAGAAATGCCCTAGGATACTAGGTCTCTTCCATCCAAGAAGAATGAATCACCTTTCCTAAGAATTACACTGCTCTTTGGTATCCATGGAGGATTAAACAGAGGACCTCCAAGATAAAAACGCCAAAGCTGTTCAAGTCCCGAATAGAATTGGGCACAGTCTATAATCTATACACTTCTTCCTGCACACTTCCTGTCATCTCTAGCTGCTAACCCTACCCAACACAATAGAAATTCTACATAAATTTAAAACCTAAGATTTTTTAAAAATGTATTTAGTCTTCAGTATACTAATACTATGGTGTAGAGGCTAGGTGAAAGTTGATCTTACCCCTCCAGGTACCTCCAGCTACTGTCACTTGTGCAGAATTGATGCCAAGACAAGCAGTCTGCATCCTCATGCATACGGCCTAACAATACAAATCAATGCATCGCGAGAAAAAGGCTAACAAGCACATGAAACCCAACAGATATTCTGAGAACTCAAGACACCAAGAGGGCATAGATGATAACTGATGATGCTAAAGTTTTCCTTGCTCTTGCCCTGTATAGTCAGTAAATACAGACCTTATGAGGTACACCAATAGACTCAGAGCTAAGCAAGAGTCTGAGATCACCAGAACAAAAAGCTCCCCCCTTGATAAAATAGGAGTGCTCTTTATTTAAGGGCTCTTTACTGGATCCAGGAAAAAAACAAAAATTCAGAAAGAGGAAATGTATGTCACTGTACAAATATTGACAATAAGGCTCCTTCCTAGAGCCTGGATTCAGGACCAGCAAGGAGAGACTATGAAGACAGAGTGTCCTCTCCTTACCATCATGGGAACAAGAACTAAGGGAGTTCTGAGCACCCAGGTGTGGATGAGTTCTGCTGCCTGAACTAAGCAGGTGCATCTGCATCTCACCTCTAGCAACTGGCCCTTAATACACCTTTGATTTCCACCAAGAAACAGGGAGAAGATCCTTTAGACCCAGTAAAATTCTGTGTGTGTGTGGGGGGGTGGGTTATTGCCCCAATTTACTTCTTCATTCATTCAAAAAACAAATCTCCCGCCCCACCTCTTGCACACATAGCAATAGGAACAGTTAAAACTTGCAGTTACTCAAGTTTTTCTTGGCTTTTCTTTTAGAAAGCTAATGTTTCTCTTCTAAAGGCCTCCAATTGCCTTAAAAGACCTAGGGCCTTTCAGCTTATCTACTGTGCACAGTCCCCATTCAGTAAACAAACACTGGCTATAGACTGTTGGTTACCAGCCACGTCACAGAGCAAGAGCAAAGGTGAAGAGGACCTTGGGCACAGCGGCTGTGGTACCTCGCCCAGCCTCCCAGGTAAGCCACATACACCACACCCCAGGTGTTCATGTGCCAGCTGGGCTGGGCAGAGGGAACTGCACGGGAGCATCACCCGAGCTTTGTTTTCCTACCTCAGCCCTTCATTACCTCACAGCATTTCACTAGGGGAACTGGCCACCTGACAGCCCATCTCTGTGTCCCCATCACGTCAGATTCTCTGGGGAGCAGGGGTGGGAGAGGGGTATCAAGTGAGAGTGAGTCAGTGAGAAATACTGTTGCAGCATTTAGGAGACACCACTGTCACAAATACCAAAAGGTTTAAATAGACCTCACGAATGTAAAACCTCTTGCAGAAATTGATTGTTTATGAAAAATCAAGCCAAATAAAAAAACAAAATTCTAGTTTATGTGGTTCTATCCTTGGGCAAGTAGGAAATGGGACTGCAGTTTACAACTGAGGATTTTTTCTTCTCCAATTTTTCATGAAACCTGGGGTAGTGGTGCATGTTTATAATCTCAGGAGGTTACAATTAAATCAGGAGGATGCAAGATTGAGGCCAGCCTGAGTACAGGTGACAGCCAGCAGGACACCTTAGACAGAGTCTGTCTCAAAATAAGAGCAAAAGGAATTAAGGAATAGCCTTTGTTTAAGCGTTGGTAGGGTCTGCAGTCAATCCCCAATGCCCTGAAGAAAAAGTTTGTGTGAAACTCTAACTGCCATATAATACTCACCCTTCAGCTTCACAATGTTCTCTCCAGACAGACCAGGAAGAAACTGAAAGCTCACAATAAAGCAAGCCTGGCTGTATTGATTATTACACTGTCAATCCACCAAGTTCTTTCACTGTCTAAAATTTCTGCAGGTCAAGGGTCAGGATTAGATCTCTGTCCCATGGTTTCTGACAGTAAAATATCCATTCTGACCAGTCATGTTCAACTCTCTACACTGGGGCAGAGGCAAAGAAAGGAGGCAAGAATTGGAAACCAACGCAGAGCCTGCCAGCCTGGAGTGCAGCAGGACAGCGTGGGATCATTGCCTGCCTGCACCTTGTCTGCCTCTTGTCTGCCTCCCCTAGGGAGAGGAATTCCTTCCAAGGAAGCAATGTTCCTTCACCCACACTGAAACAGTGGGCACTGTTCACCGTATGCTTTCACCTGACCAGGAGTGCATGACCGTCTGAGAAGGAAGACAATGTTCAGGAAGGGCCCAGAAATGAGCACAGAGGTCCGAGGTTTTAGTAGAACTTGAATAACCACCTAACCTCATTCCCCTAGACCTCAATGGTATGAGATGTCAAAGCTATCCATGTAATCTAACTGAAATGGACTTACCCAGGTAACCAAGAGACTCCAGAAGACTAGCCCTACATAATGGCAAATACCCAAACATGTTCTCACTTGCTGAAGAACAATAATGAATATTTTCATGGGAACACAGAAACTGACATATGCTGAACCGGGCACTTGTGATTGATTGTGTTTTCATTGACAACCCCTAAAGAGCACGAAGTTCCTTGGTGGAAAACATGTTCTGAGTACAAAACTTAGATTTTTTTTTTCTTACGTGTGGCCGAGGTCAACTCTTTAAAATTCTGTTTCTGTGTTACAGTCATAGACGTAGAGACCTGAACATTCTTCTGAACATTCTTAGGCCTCACAGGTGTGGTGGCACCAACTAATATTTTCTCTAACCCTCAATTAAGGGAAAAGTACGATTTCAGCTGAACCCTTCGTGAAGACATGTGCATGCAGTACCATGGATGGAGATCTTAGGCACTCGTCTCACACGGTGTCCACAGAAGTAAGAATGGAACGATTGCTCTGCTCCCATGCCTCTCTCTTTAGCCCCTCGCTGAGATTCCATGGGTCCATTATCATAAATGTTCTTGGAAGAAAAGGAACCTGAGGAGCCAAGAGTGTTGGCAGCTCACACATGTGCAGCCTACATGGGCTCTCAAAGCCACTCTGACACAGGTGTCACAATCTACCAACAAATGAGAAAAACTTTAAGTGCCAGCATGGATGTTGTGTTGCAATAATTCACTCAAGGCATCGATTTTGAGAATGTTTCCAAATGGCATTAGCAGATGACGAAATAGATGAGGAGAGACAACACACCCAGCATATGGAAAAAGGACTACAGATAACCTAAGGTGATAAATCTTAATTGTTTATTCCCTTCCATTCAATCAATGGAAACACCTAAGGGGGATTCTTATCCCCATAGGAACTAGAGGTTAAAAGCCTGGGGAGCAAAGCTGTTCTAGCACAGCATGTTCCCTGTGAACTTCGAGAACTCAATGGGCTCTGCAGAGTGATACAAGGGGCAACTGTAGGATTTAATTATCCTCAGATAGCAGTATGATGAATAAGAACTACCACATTTATAAACCTGAGTAAATCTGGGAGTGAAACAGAATCTTCAACCTCAGTCACGACCCAGCTTTATCTTGCTCTTGTGGCTGGGGCTCACCTGTGCTCTTTAACTGAAATCTGGGTGCTAAAACTTTGGACCAGAAGAGAATACCAAAAAACTCAATGTAACCATTTGTATCCTAGAGAGAAAGGAGAGAAAGGGAGAACAAATCCAGTCCCGACTCACAAACATTAACCAAAATGTAAAGCGCTTAGTAATGTGTCAGTATTTCTGCTGGGTGCCATGAGCCACTTCTCCTGTGACTGCCTTTGGGCCCTGAATTCTCTTTCAATTCCTGGGTGTGCTGTTCAGGGGAAGAATTACTTCTAGATCTAAAGAAGCCGACATCACATTCCCAAAGTTCAACAATGCTCACCTGCTTATGCTGGTCCTGTTCCTAAAGCCCTCTCATTGCCTAGAGCTGAGCACTTCTATAAACTCCTTTAAAGGTCACTGAACTTAAAAACCAAGGTAAAATTAATAAAAGTGCCTCCACTAAATATTGTGCCCCTCTCTGGCAGGTGGAGGGAAACTGCCTGTAGGGAAAACATTAAATTTCTTGCAAGTAACTTAAAAAAAAAATTAAATCATGTATCTCACAGAAAAAGCTAGAACCAGGCTACATTTTGAAGACGCTGCCGCCATTCTGCATGGTAGGCTTGCCATTTTTCAGTCATCCTTGCAGGTTCTCTGTTGTCCCAGAAGTCCATTCATGAATGGAAAATGTCAAAACACTTTGTCACTCATTCATACCCCACCCCAAGCATACATAATAAAGCTAACATAATAAAAGCATTTAGGTCACTCTCTTTCAAAAACCAGTGGTCTAAAAAGAATAGTCAACAGATTCTCCCAGGGAGTTTGTTCCACCAGAACCCTCTACAAAAATAAAGCAATGTCTCTGAGGCCTGTCGAAGTCTTCTTGCATACCACATGCTTGTATCTCACAAGGAATCAAATGGGCCAAATTAGCATGACCCATTTCTAGGATTTTAGAAATCCAAGTAGGAGGAATATCTCATCACAGATCTGAACTGCAGAAGCCATCGATCTAAAGCTTCAGTCAGTGGAGACACAGACCCTCTAACTTTGGTGTATGTGGTCTGCTATTTGATGAAGAAAATTTCAAAACAAAATATCCTGACTAAGCAACACAGAGAATCAAGTTATCACATAGTGTAATTTCTTTTGCCAAGAATATAATAAAGATTTTGGTATATGTCTAGAAAGTCTCCTTTGGCGATTCCTTTAAGTGAGTTGGGATTTCTTACAGTTTAATGCTTAGTTGTTTATAAGCAAAAAAGCTGTTGGCTTTTAGGAAAAAAAAAGAAAGAAAGAAAAGTTTGTTCTACTTTTAAGTTTACTTATATCTGGTTTTAGTGCCTTTTAGCTAGGCCAAAAAAAAATTTCTATTTCAAATCTCTTCATAGAAAAAGTAAAAAAGTTATTTTTAAAAATTAAAGCCTTCCTGATAAAATTTTTTATTCTATTATCAAGTTACTTTTAGTTTATTATTGTTTTGTTTTGGGGTGTGTGTGTGTGTGTGTGTATGGTGAGTGAGACAGGATCTTGATATAGCACAGACAGGCTTCTGTATGTAACCAAGGAAGAGCTCAAACTCCTGGTCCTCCTGCCTCCATCTCTCAGTGTTGGGATTACAGGCACGAGGCACCCACCATACCCTGGTCAGACTTTATAATCAATATGTAATCTAAAGATAAATTAAAGCATCATGCACAGACCAGCACACAACATTTGTAGAAATATCTCTCTCGTTAATACTTCTTTTATTAATTGTTTATGATGGGCTAAGAAGTTTGATCTCAAATTTGTGGTTGTTTGGAAATGGTAAATAATCATTATACAAACATAAGAATACATGCCATCTAACCACAACAACTGAAAAACAGTGAACCACCCACCAGTGCTACAGTGAGGCCAAAGCCTTTGGATGATTCGCAGTCTATAAAGCTAACATAAATAAAAGCATTTGGAAATGTTCTCCTAGATAAAACCCTTTAATTTTTGACAACACATAGAACTCAGAATGATGTGTCCGGTGTGGGTGAACAGGCTCTCTGTTTGGTTGTTTATGTAATGGAAGGAAGGGGTAAACATAGGAAGCTAGGGAAGAGGAGGAGGGGAACTAAGGGGGCGGGAAGGGAAGGGATAAGGCCTAAGGGTGGGAGAGTTGCACCTGCACAGAAAATGGCAGATGGAGGTAGAAGGGGAAGCAAACTTGGAAGGAGCCCGAAGGGCAAAAGGCCTAACAAATGAGGAGGGAGGTGACAGAGACAGTAGAGGTGACAGACAGTAGCCTGGGCTGCTATGGGAGAGTGGGGAGTTGGGGAGAGGCAGGCAAGACAAGCAGGAAGGGAGCAAAAGACCCTGCCTACCTCAGTACCTCTCTGCGTTGTTAGTACTGCTCAAACTCTCCGGATTCTTTCTTACTTACCTCAATAGGAGAATTTAATACAGGATTAAAACCATTACAATTCATAGTACA
This sequence comes from Mastomys coucha, assembly GCF_008632895.1. Classification (NCBI taxonomy): domain Eukaryota; kingdom Metazoa; phylum Chordata; class Mammalia; order Rodentia; family Muridae; genus Mastomys; species Mastomys coucha. The sequence continues at coordinate 27,050,709 of NW_022196896.1, read as the reverse complement.
CACATAGCAATAAAAATACATTATAACATTTTATAACACAAACTCTCATTTTTTTTGAAACTGAGAAGATGACAAAGTATACTTGTTTCACAGAATTTACTTAGTGAGCACCAATAAACACATCAGTGGCTACTATGTATCATTCCCCAGTTGGAGCAATCCCAGATTTCCTCTGCCCTTTAGCAGCAAATTGGAGTCTCGAAGGTCAGCCACTGCTGGGTGTTAACGGTAGGCCTTCAGTTCTTTCTCTTCTGGCCATTTTCCTTCGCATGCCCGGAGGAGCTTCTTCCTCTCCTGTCTTTGTCTCTGGAAGCCACTTTACTAGGAACAGCCTTTGTCTCTGCTGCTTTCTTCCAGCCGTCCTTGGCCTTAGCACTTTTGTCTGAGCCGCCTTTCTCCTTGTCTCTGTCTCTCTTACCTCCAGCAGATACTTTCTGGGATATGTTTGAGTCAGTCTTCTTCTTCCCCTTCCTCTCATCCTCCTGCTCCTTCTTCCCTCTTCTTCTCTCTTCATTCTTGCTAGGCACAGCTTTCTCTCTCTCCTTCTTGAGCTCTTCTTTGATGGGTTCTTTAGCTTTCAGGTTTTCCAATCAAAGGAAAAAATGTTTACTGACCACATCTCTTAAGTCATAGAAGGGCACCTTAGAGTCCCTTGTTAGATGCACTGCCTTGATCCCACCCACCCCAACACTAGAATTCTCTCCTTCAGGAGTTAGTCTTCTAGTTCAAATGTTAAGTTAAAAAAAAGAAAGACATAAACCTCTATAAAGTATTAGGTATGAAATACATTCTAAGACTATTTCATCCTATTTTTCCAGCTTAAAATATGGCTTGACTTGTGTTAACACAGGCTGGCATGCAACATTAACAAGGTAAGTCCATCCATTAGGGCAGTAAAGAGTTAGCTCCTAACTATAATGTCCTAAGTAAAGGAACGCAGGTACTACGAAAACAAACTTTAACTTGTTTTTAAACAATAATTAAAAACTCTCAGCTTGAGCACACTGTCATGCCCTTAACAGTTTATGTTTACAGGCGTTCAGAATAAAAAATACACAAGTTAAATACCACTAAATTCTTCACAACACAAAAGAAATCCACATATAAAAATTTTAAATTTTGTTTTCTGTAACATTTATAGTAGCAATTTTTATGAATATTTTTATGCTTACAGTCAACTTCATAAAATCAGTAATCTTTTCTTTAAGTACATTTCCCTGGTAATTTTTGGAAGGTCACACAAGTCAATGAACATAACCTCCACATCTCTTAGGGCGAGAGAAAGCAAGGGAATGGAAAGTCCAGATACTTCCAAGTCTCAGATGAAATACTGTTTTCACATTACATTTTATAAAGTTTAACTGAGCAGTTAGCAAAAGCTTCACATTTCACTGTCTGCTCTTACCAGGACATTATTCTCACTGTATAAAGCAGCAATTAAACAGCCACAAGCAAACTGAAAGATCGAATAAAATATGAAAGATGTCTGCCCTAACAAAATGTATCTAAGACTCATACAACACAAGGACACCCAGGGTAAACTCTAGACATGTGATACCCACAAAAGACAGTGCCTGTCGATATGGTCTATTGAGAGTCAAGGAGCAAAACCTCATTAAACGTCTCTAAAAAATACTGATTCAAGCTCAGACAGAACCGTCTGCCAGTCTGCATCCCCCTTCAGGGCTGTTCACAGAGCAACAGAAAATGACATGGCACACTGCTGTTATGCCTTATTCTGTACTGTATTTTTTAAACTATACCCTTAATGTTTAAATTGTATTAACAGAACATGAGGTAGGATTATAATTTACTGGCAATTTAATTCAAAATTGCTTATATAAAAATAAAATGATAAAAAATGATTTTCTTCCTGGGAATTATTATGGTGAGATACTAGTTAAAAACTAAAGTTTTCTCAACCTAAAACTGAAAATGAAAACTAAAATTCCTGCATATCCCAGAGTAAAAGTCTTATATATTAATGATTTTAACACACAAGGAATTACAAATATGCCAAGGACTTACACACACACACACACACACACACACACACACACACACAAAAGAACTGTCCTAAGAAAGAAAGTCATACATGTCTTCCATGCATCACCCCCCTAGAGCATCAGTGTTTACATGTAAGGATATACAGGCTGTAATAAGTAGTGTTAGTGTACATATACCATCACACAGGTATAGCAATTTCAATGCATTAGAATATCAAACCCAGCATATCCTGTATCAGCAATCCAGTGCTCTAGGTTATAAAGCTAACCTTCAGTGTTAGATCACACTGGCTTTTATTATGCTTCATGAAAGCATCCTCACAGCCTTGGGAGAAATTAAATCCATTAATGATAGATTCACCATTGTACATTATTGAAAAAAAATATCAGACCATAAAAGGTCTTAGGAAGCAAGAGAAGATGTGCATATGTAAATTTAACAGGCACATTCCGATAAACATAGACAGCTATGTTGATAAACTCTTAATGTACAGGCTGTTAGAAAGGTCTGGTAACAAGAAAGGGAAATTAATTAAAATTACAGGCTAGCTAGAAGAAGCGAAAGTCTATAATTTAGTCTTCAAAAAGCTATTCATAGCACAGAGCGCCCAAATCAAAAAGCAGTACTATTAACTATGGCTGCATTTCCATCAGAAACACCATGCACCGTCAAGCACATGGATTCACTAGAGGGCTGCTTGACAAAACAGAAAACAATACCTTTAGCCTTAGTTTTCCTCTTGGCTAACCCACCAGGTCCTTCTGTTGGTATTTACAAGATAAAAAGGGGTTATGAAAACACAATGTTGAGGAAATTAAAATTCAGCACCTATAAATTAATTTAAACTATTATTTCTATGAAACTAATTAAAGTGCTTTGTTCACCATCTAAAGGACAGTAAACATCAATCAGAAATATAACCTTAAAACGTCAATATAGTCTTAAGAAGAATACACTATAACTAACCTGGTGACCAGCCAGCACCATAATTCTTCAAGATTTTAGTGCATAATTTGCATTAGACCTTCATGGCTTTGCAACTGCCATGGACTCTCTCTGCAGGCAGTAGACTTCTCAAGCCACAGATGAATCACAGAGGACTGTGGCCCTCATTTCCCTATTGCGTCACAATGCTAACCACACATATTCAGACAGGGTTTTAATCTTTGAGCAAGCATTGCTTTTCTCTATCATTTCAAATGCAACATTTTAAAGTTCCATAAGCAAGCAACACATTATTATAAAAGTCACGCTTACTTAACTGTAAAAACTTTGTAATAGCTTTGTATTTTTACCTTTGGAAAATCTAAGTTGTGATAAAGGGTTTGGGATTTTGTTTGTTTGTTGTTTTTGTTTTTGACCCTGTAACATAACAAACATCAACACTATATTCTTTCAACATACTCTTTTCCAACAGGGATGTACTTAGCTCTCAGGCAATTGATTTTCCTTTTCTATTTCCCACTCTCATAAACATTATTTTATAATCACACACTGGCAAGCTTTCTCTAGTGGTGTTCTAAGCTGCCAATTCAATTCTTGGCTGTTCCAGGTAGGAGACACAGTTCTTACCATGGGAGAATAAGGGATTTACAACTGGTTACCCAACAGCTACATTTAGGAAGTATCAAGCAGGAGCCCTAACCCTGAGGTTTACCATATTACAACTACAATGGCCACTCTGTCTCCCCACAGTCCAGTCACAACCCCACTTCTGGAATGAGGTGTGCTCCTGTTAGTTCTTTTGCTCACGTCCTCCATCCTTAACCTCTACTGTAGTCAACTGTGTCTATCAAATGAGATAGCCCATCTGAGATGGTCATTTATTACAACTGAAATGTTATGATCATCCTTCTGGAAAGGGAAAGTCTGAGAATGCCATGCCACTGGCTGCATCAAGAGAAGGAGGAAGGGAAAGGGAAAGGGTGGTTAGCTGCCTGCTCTCTGGGGAAGACCTAACAACAGCATCAGAAGAACAGTTACTCTCCAAAGGCAAAACTTCCTTGTTGTTTTTTTTAAACATGATCAATAACAGTGTACCACTATATAACAAATAGTGTCAGCACTGCCTAACAAGTTTAATTAATTCAGAATAAAATACCAGTCCTATTTCTGTAACACTAACCTCTAAACCTTTAATGTAAATAATGACATTAAACCTTTTTTAATGTATAAAAGGAATGAGAATCTACCATCTACACCCTCTCCCATTGCTACATTGTTTCCATGGCAGCCCAGACTCCCACTAAAATGAAAGGTAGGGGGGAGATATCAATCTACTCTACACACCCACTCAATAGAACCCAAGTGATCTACACTCATTTGATGAAATGCCAGGGTTAAAATTTAACCACCACCAACCCAGAACACTGGATTACCGTCAGGGTGGTAAACCATTAAGAAAGAATGTTGCACTTAAAACCTTAGATTTGGTGAAAGGCATCAAAGCAAAACAAATTATCCAAGTGCAGCAAATCTCCAGTGGTTCCAAGCATTGGCTTAATCTCTACTTTTTTCTGGGGGAAAAATAACTACTTAACAATTTAAAAACCTACAAACAGTGACTTTAGAGGAATTATTTCAATGAAAAGTTTAGGACAACCAATGAACTGACTACTATTCTAGTTAGTTTCTAAAGAAGAGAGAACAGACAGGAAAGATCCAAGCCCTTAGAAGTCAAAAAATCGACACATGAGCACCCCAGAACAGAGGAAGGGCAGGACCAAGAAAATTGGGTTCTAAAATTCACAACAGGGCAGGAGGGAACCCTGCATGCTGCTAAGAAATGTTGGTTTCTATCTCCTGAGCCTCCTCAGGTTAGTTTTCCCAGCAGAAGAGACAATGGCACTGAGAAAGGTGACCCTGCGACCCAGCTTCAGGAGTGGCAGAAAGAGCAACGCAGCAGGCAGGGCTCAGGATGAAGCAGGCAGGGAACAGAGGCTGACGTGTCTACCCAAGTCTGACAATCTGCCGTATTTGAGGAGTAGGGCATGTAACAGGAGTGGTTACAGGGAAGGTGAGCTGAGCTACTGGGAGGTGAAGAATGGGGACAGACCCTGGGGTAGACTAAGGGAAGGCTTGGGTCTAGAACCAGCATACTATAAAAAATGCCTGAAAGAGAAGAAGCAATGGCTGGAAAGAAATTCTCTGAGGGAAAGAACGATAAAGCCAGAGGTCACTGGAGCCGAAGTCAGGGTCCAACAACAACAAAAGCATAGAAGAACCACCTCTCTAGAGGAATGCCTGGGTAGTGTTTACAGCACTAAAGGAAATGGAGATGGTCATGAAGGCCAGGGATGAGCAGAGGGAAGTTACTACCTTGTATTGCCTCTGGCTGCTGTGGATTCACACTGTGGAACATCAACACACCTTCACTTTCTTCTCTTCTCTCTTTACTAGTGCCCCAGGGACAAAATGAATCCCATTAAACAATAAAAGATACTGCACTGCTATTTACAACCGTGTAAATAGTTCCCAAGAACTGATGAGAAAAGTTCTATCCAGTGGGAAAGGGAACCTGTGGCTGCTTGTAATCCACTTGGATGTAAGTCCTAACAGAGGGTGTTCCAATTGAAGGCAGTCTTGATGGAAACAGTAAGAGAAGGTAAAAGAAAAAAAAAAAAAAGCAACCACAACAACAACAAAAGTAAGCCAGATTCCTCCCTGGACCCCAGTCAGCTGTCACTGTACATCTCCTCTGCTGGTGGTCATGGGAACTGTTGTGTATACATGTAATGACTGCGAACTCTTTAACAGAAATTCGAAAAAAATAGTCTTATGTTCTTCACTTAGAATTGCCTAATTTATGTTCCTTTTGGCAACTGACACAGAGGCATTACTACACACATTTTCAAAACATAATATCCACGATGACCTGAAAATGTGTGCACGATTAGGCCAACAGCTGGATCCATGGTTCTGCCACATGCAGAACACATGACTTTAGAAGTGCTCTGTAATGGCATCCAAGTGGCTCCTTCAGGCGGCAGATCCTTCCAGTATATTCCTGTCCTTCCCACTGAGGTCACCTGGTCACTCCCATGCTCCCAAGAGACCAGGATCCCCGAGTCTGAGCTTCTCACTTTCCCCTTTCCTACACTGGAACACTATGGCCAGTCCCACTGTGGACTACACAAAATCCAAGTTTAAAGGGTCCAAATGGTAAATGCTCGAGTACACAGCAGGTTTACTTCAGAAAGTATGAGAACAATAGTCCATATTTGCCCTATCAACCAACATATGAACATAGAGTCACTGAATTCCTTGTTCAGTGTTCCAGTACAAATCCTGGTTAGTGAAAATTCCACAGCCCACACCATAGAAAGCTTGTTTCACATTACAGAGCTAACCCAGAGTCTTAAGAAAGGGCTCTTAGTACCACTCTCCATGAGACACTGCCCAGCAATGAGATAAGCAGCAGGGCAGTGGTCTATTTCTGCTTCCACATGTCTCTAAAACTGCCAATATTAAGAGAGTGAGAAGAAAAAACCTGTAGTTAGAATAATTAAAGGTAAACACATCTCAACCCGGGTTCAAACACAGAAAAGGCTTTTCTTACATGGATGGACAGGGCTATGGAAGCAGGGGCAATTTGCACCGGAAAAGACTCAAGTGCGAGATGAGCAAGCAGTACCAGCAGCACTCCTCCTGTGCCAGTGTGTGGCTTCTGCAGGACCCATAGGCAGCGCACTGACAGCCAGACTCCTGAGTTAGTAAGGTCAGCTCCTGGAAAACCCTCCAGCTTACATCCCATCATCCAACATTCCAAGGGAAAGAACAGTGGAAAGTAGCCCTAGAACCACACACAATCTCCAGCTCCCCATCCCAATTTAACTGAACATGAAACCAGAAAAGAGGCCCAGTGCATGACCAGGCAGGATAGCCACTTTGGGAGCCAATGCTGCATAGACGGCACAGCACAGGTCAGTTTTTTAGATGATGAAAACTGAAAAGGCAGAGTTAATACAATAGTTTACAACTCTGTAACTAAATGAACATGCACATACACAGAATACAAAGTTGCCTTTCAAAATCGGCCCATAAATGTAAGACATGAAGTAAGAAAATACCTATGAAACAAAATTACAAAATAAATTCACAAATATGTAATCAATAACATTTAAGAAAAACTACATTTGCTTTAGACCACATTTTTGCCAATAACTTTATTCTTTCTCATACACACACAAATAAGCCTCAGACACAAGTTGAAGGAAGTCAGAGAAGTCAGGGGTTCATCGGCTGCCTGTATTTATCACCACTTAAGATTTTCAGATGTACTGATCGGAGGTGGTATAAAATTGTCAGGAAGTTACCATGTTAACATGCCTCGCACTTAATTTACAATTGGGAATATGGGCATAATTAATTTCTGTACATAAAATGTGCATTAGTATCATGACAATATAAAACCTGATGAGAAATTAATTACAAATGTTTTTAACACAGAAATTTAATTATTCTTCCTGACTAAAGCCATCCAGTTAGTAGACATGACACACAAATAAAACTGCTTTGAAAACCATTTCTCAGCCATTTGGGTAAGTGGCTTTTATTGAGTTTAGGACCTAAGGTTGTAAATTTAAAACTAATAACTTCTGATTATTTCATAGCACTGGAGTGACTTTGAGAACGACTCTTAAAGAATTCTCATTTTACTACATTCCTGAGGACTGAGTTGAAGTGCTTGTGTCCTTGAGTATGAGAAGCTTAGGACCAAGTCCTCACTGACAGTAAATCCCACTGTTTGAACACAAGTATGAGAAAAACTCCTAAGAACTGTTTAAGCTTTGGGAAGCCCTGGCCCATGAGTGGCACATGTAACCACATACAAGAGTAGCAACATTAGAGAGAGAATAGCTGTGTTCTGACTTCCGGAACTGTACTTCAGCCAGCATTTGATCATCCCAGAACAAAAGGTGCCTCATCATCCCAGAGCAACTGGGTGATGACCTCCTAACTAGGAGGAAGATATGTAAAATAAAGAATATGTGGGAATGATACTTTTAAAAAACTGTCTAAAAGTCCAGTATATTCTGGTTTAAAACACATGAGGACCCAAAGCTGCACAGAATTTTAGAGGTTCTCAGTGGGAGCTAAACACTATGACAGTCACTCAAAGAGCAGCAATAAACCTCTTAGATGGCACACGACTCAGTCACAAGGGTGGTCACTAGGGATAAAACGTCCTTTTCAGAAACAAATTCATATAGAGCTAATAACTGATTTTGTATTACTGAGGCAAACTCAGTTTCAAAAAGCTAAGTCAAAGCTATTGCCATGTTCATAGTTGTGGAAAGAAAATTTTCTCCTAAAAATGAAGGACCACTTCAATAAACTTAATTTACAATTCTAAACATTATATTATACATAACTCACGAATCAACAGGTAATAAGTTAGTAAAAAATGGAGAAGTCTAATTCAGGGTAGTTTTAATATGTACAACATTCTGCAAGACGCACATTCACACTCTCCCTCTTTTATAATAGGGTGACCTAAAAAAAATTACAAATTACCTTCTCTAGATGTATATTTGAAAATAAAATTGAAAACAAATTCTGATTTCAGAAATGGACATATTCAGACCTGTTAGTATCTGAATTCAGAAACTTCACTACCCTAAGGCAAAAAACATAGGATTTTTAAATTATGTCAAAAGCACCATTAATACAGAACTTTAACAAGTTTGTAGGAACTTACATGACTAGTGAATTAACCTAAAGAAATTACAGATTAAAAAGGACCAGCTTCTGAAAGAGCCATCACTATACAGCAGGCAAGTTAAAGGTCACAGAGAAGCACTAGCTTATTAGTCATGCCAAAAGTACTTTTAGAATCACTCCCATTAAAGTTATCATTAAAGTGTGAGGAAGACAAGCATCAAGGGTTAAATACAACACAATTTCCAACTTAGTTCAGTGAATACATAAGTTGAAATAAAATGATACAGAAACCAATTATACTACCAAGAACATCATATCCAATGCACTTTGTGAACAGCTACAGGAATGAGGAATACCACCACTTCCTTCCTGGGCGTGGAGTGAGCCAAGCAAGGGGCTAGCTAAGTGGCTGTGTTGGGCAGGATCAGGATCACATGGCTGGCATTTATCTGAAGTCACAACTGCCCCACTGCACGTTGAGACCTGCGTAAGCAAAGGGGTAGGAGGACGAGGCTGCTCCATTTTACAACCCACTGATTTTTGTCCCTGAGTCGAAGTTACTGATTATGCAAATCCAAAATGACACAGGTCTTTCCCTGAACCCCTTCATTCTGTGACGTACCATCAACACCATCAGCAGTTTCGCTTTCTTCTTCTTCTTCTTCTAGCATTTCAAAAGGAGTCATTATATCATAGAGAAAGGAGAGGAAACCATAAAACCAATCTGAACTCTCCTCCGCTAAAATAGTAAGGACTTCCTCAAGAGAATCAATATTTTCATTACTGCCATCTTTGGTCAGGCCTACACAAGAATAAAGGAAGAGAGAAAGAGAAAACAAGAAGAGCAGTTAGGTGGAAAAATTAAGCTTAGGCAGAGTGATCTCAAAAGGGCATTGTATCGTGGTCACAGATTTACAGAAAGGTAATGCGGAGAAGAAGCACACCTCCAAGTCAAGCCTCAAGCCACCCAACAAAGCTCATGCTCCTCCCAGCTCGTAAGCACATCGTCTTTCTCTCACTAGAGTCTTGAGAGGGGACACTGGCAAATGGTGCCAGCAAACTCTGTAGACAGTGATAGGAGAAAGTGACCCCAGAGAGCAGAGCAGACGCTTCTGGTGACCACCCAGTCTGCACACGGATGAACCAGAGCTGATCCCATGCTGGGGAGTAAACGATGGGTGTTCCGAGCACATAAGCCAGTGGATTACAGCTTGCAGCATCTCAGCTGGCATCCAGACACTCAAATATATGGTCATTCCCATCCAACACCTAACTCTGTTAGAGTTATACACTCTTACAACTTACTCATGGCCCTGTAAGTTCAAATGAGCTGCTAAGAATCCTCTCTGCCTACCTATAAGGTCCTGGAGGAAAGCTGAGGTAGGCTCTAGCAGCCACTGGCGGGGGGGGGGAGGGAGGGGTAGGGATAGGGGCAACCCTGACCCCTCTTCCTCTTCCCATGACAGGAGGAGTTCTTACTGCAAAGACTCTTGATGTCTGCTGTTTTCTAAGCACTGCTGCCAAGCAGGACCCTCTGAATAGAAGAACTAATGATGTAAGTTATCATGACTGTCTCCAGTGGGAAATGACCCAGGGTAGGGAAAGAGCCTTGAGCTGTAATGTCAGCCCTACACATTTAAAGGCCCCACTATTTGAGGAAGAGAAGCAACTGGTAGTTATGACAGGAAGAAACATGCACATCAGAGCCTTTGCCTTTGTAAGCAAAGCCTGGACGTTTCAGGTCATTTACAACACAATTTCTCCATGTAGCACAACTACCCACAAAACTGACACACAAGAGATGACAGAATCCTCGCTACCTGGAAAGATCACAGTGAAGTTCTCTGCTACTGCCAACTGATAGAACTAGACCCTTTCAGTTTCCACATGCAAGGGGAGAGAAAAGACACAAACTGCAGTTAGTATTTAAGCATTTTTTTGACAAGTCTGGGGTGTTTTTTCAATTAACTTACTTCTCCAGATGCTATGAACAGAAATGCGCATTTCCACCTACAACCTGTGAGAGCAATACTTCTCCCCGCCTTAAATGCTACCGCTGTGTATTTAGAGAAAATACTTGTTTGATTTCATTATCCTCTGTGTTTCACATTACTATGTATAAAATACGAAATTTCTATGCTTCAGCATGGCAAGTGGAACTGAGCAATAAATATTTGGACAGTGACCCTATCTACACGGCCTGTAGTTGTGTGTCTCCTGCATATGGATGTATGTATTTGCGGGCATCACACACTTGTGTGTGTGCATATGTGGTGGTCAGAAGTTTATGTCAAGCATCTTCTGTACTGAGCCTGGGAGGCCTTGAAGTTCCCAGGGAGCTTGCCTTGAATGTGGGAGCCTAGGTAGGTGCTGAGTGAACCAGCACAGGGTATCTCCCTAAAAGAGATCACTGATTAAGCTAGAGGAGCTAGACAGCAAGTCCTGAGGGACTCTGCAGTCCCCACCACCTGAGGATAAGTGAACTATCGCACCTGTAAGGATCCAGCCTCGGGCAGCAAGGGTTTTACCAACCAATCCACCTCCAAAGCTCTATCTGTAGTTCTTAAAACAGGAATGCCAGTCTGAAGAGAAAAATGATCCTGGGCATGTAATTCCTCTGAACTGAGTCCACCACACATGGACAACATTAAATGCTGGGCAAGTTCTATGTCCCTCATTATGGCCTCACACAGAATGTAATCTTGCCAGTCTGCACGCCTCCCCTTGCTGCTGCAGCCACACCTGACAGGGGTCAGCTACATGCTAGCTGTATTACAAAGGGGCAGGCATGGATCTTCAGGCGAGGTTATTATAAGAAGTTATTCTGAGCAGAGTTCTGGGACATTTCCTACTGACGGTATGTGGGAAACAAACACTTTGTCTTTTTTTTTTTTTTTGAGATTATAAATCAATTATATCACTTTCCCCTTCCCAGTCCGTCTTCCTCCAAACCTCCTGATGCAGCTCCACCCACTGCTTGCTGTCTTTCCAGTTCGCTGCCTCTTTCTAACTGTGGTTGCATATACATGTGTCTAGGTTTCATTAACACACTGAAACCAAAATCATTGCATATTAGACAATTTGGCCTAAACAACAGGAAATTCTGTGTCCAAGGGCAGGATGTTTTCAAAGTATATCAGGAGACTTAGAATTGGTAGAATCAGTAAGAGCTATTGGTCTTGAGGAAAACCTTAAAACGTGAAAGAAAAGCAGCATGTATGTATACTTTCCACAAATTAGTGCGATTTAGAGTTAGGCTTCAAAGGCCAGGAAAAAAAAGTATGGCACATGTGCCAAGCCTGTGGCCAATTACCATGTCCATTAATCATTGTGGCTCTCAGTAATCTTAGTCCTCCCCATCCATTACCTTGCTTCCTGCCTTTATCTAAAACTCTGCTCTTATGGGCCAAGGTCTCATCCCAACAAGACAGAAAGCAAGGGTTAGGGTTTTAAGTAGGGCATGCTCTGTAGCTTCTCCCCAACACACAGAGTAGCCCAACTCTGGACTAAACACCTTCACGTAACTGAGGCACAGCTAAGCTCTAGTTACCTCATGCTGGAACCCAAGCTATCCAAGTCAGGAAGAGCTAAAGTGCTCCAGTGCAGAGAATGAGAATAAAGATCCTGCAGTGCATGGTGGCACGTGCCAATGGGCCTGGCAGTTCATTTTCATCAAAGTCATACTGCATGTGCAGACTGACAGCTGCAGACAGACAGAGCAGCTCATTGGGAGCTCTCCCACCCGAGATCCAGCTCCTGGCACAGAAGTGGAATAAAAGGAGCAAACTGAGCTGCTCACACTGTTTGTGTCTACTAGAGACAGCAGCTCTCAGTGTTACGGTTAACTGGCATCTGGGGTGTGTGTGTGTGTGTGTGTTTATATGCAATGTTTTTATACTACAGTTTTTAAACATACTAAAGTCCTTAATATTAAAAAATAAATAAAAAAATACAGGAGGGCTCCTGTGACATTCTCCTTTAAAAGCCCCCCTATCCAGAATTCACGTAAAGTAGTATCTATACAAGGAAATACTACCATCGTAACAGATTAAGTTGTTCATGACTTTATTTCTTTCACTTGACTAAAACTAAGGTCACCTGAGGATTTAATGTAGGTCCTGAAACTCTGATTTAGATAGAAAATGATGAATAACGGTCTGAAAACAATTAACATTAGGTCATGATATATCATGAAAGTTGTACAGCGGACTTCCAACTGTAAATAACAAGCACTACCTCCCATACACCAAGACAGGGCTAAACCAGAAGCTGTATCACAGCTGACCATAAATAAACCAGAAGCTGTATCACAGCTGACCATGAATAAAACTGTTTCATATTTAGAACTTGTTTTAAAAGGAAGTAAAGTCTAACTACGCAAAGCTGCTTACCTGCTACAGCACCTTCCCATTTCTTCATAATCATAAATTCAAAACAGCTTATTTCGCATACTATCAAACTTAGTGAATGTATAATACCAGGCCACAGCTACTGCTCTGCTACGTAACCTGATCTGGAGCTTTAACACATACTGCTTCATGCTAAGGAAAAGGAAGTGAGCTGAAAACCAGCAATAACAGGCCACAGGACACTCTGCGTGTTCAAATCAGCACTATCCTTTCTATTAAGACAGTACTTTAAACAATGAGAAAAGACCAATCTTTACTTCAAGAAAAACTGAGCTGGTAACATAATTACAAAGACAGAGAGGAATCCATGACTGTCAAAACAGGAAAATGTGATTAAAAACCACTAGTCCATGTTTTCATGTAAACTTTTAAATCCAAATAAGACATTAAAGATATTTTCTGTTTTATTTCAAAACTAACTTACGTAAACCTTGAGAAATGTACAGCTACATTTATGGTCACATCACACTGAACATGTGGCCCTCATTTGGTCTTATTATGTATGCTAAGCAGAGCTGGCCCTAATCAGTGTTTAAATTGGAGATATTTACATTTTACAGTCAGAATAAATTATGTCAAATGGTACTTTAAAAAAAATTCTGTTCCTCATTTGAAAACACATGAGGACATTACCTATATCTCTGAACATTATGTTCAGAATATGAAATGCTTAAATCTGGGAACACAAATGAAGCTATAATTTTTAAAATTTGATGTGTTAAGAGCTACATGCCCTTATAAGAGCTATTTGAAAAGTCACAAAAAAATATCAATAAAAAGGAAATATTAACTTGTAAAATATCTTCCATAAAATGTTTACAGTCCCACACCTGAAAGGCCAGGAGAACGAGTGGAAATCTGCAGCTGCCTGGCATGGGTGGGGAGGGGGTTTGGGAGGTGGAGGAATCTCTAGGAAGTCTCAGAGACTAGGGATGGGGGAGGCTCCCAGGACTCAAAGCAGGTGACCTTAGCTAAGATACCTAACAGTGGGGACACTGAACCTGAAGAAGCCAATTCCTGTAGACAGACATGAGCCCCAGTGGACACCAACTCACTCACAAAACTCTCAATCCAAAATGTATCCTGTCTAAAAGAGATCCAGGGACAAAGATTGGAGCAGGGGTGGAAGGAATGGCCACCCAACAACTGGCCCAACTTGAGACCCATCCTATGTGCAGGTACCAATCTCTGACACTGTTAATGACACTCTGTTATGCTTACAAACAGGAAACTAGCATAACTGTCCTCTGAGAGGCTCTCTACCAGTAGCTGACAGAGACAGATGCAGATACTTATAGCTAAATATTGGATGGAGGCTGGGGACCTCTACGGAAGAGTTAGGGGAAAATTTGAAGGCCCTTAAGGAGATGCCAACCACACAGGAAGGTCAACAGTGTCAACTAAGCTGAACTTCTGGGAGCTCCCAGAGACTGAGCTACCAACCAAAGAGCACACACAGGCTGGATGGAGGCCCCAGGTTGCCTTGTTCTGCCTCAGTGGGAGAGGATGTGCCAGGGTAGGGGGATACCCAGAGGGGTCCTACCCTCTCAGAGATGAAGTGGAGGGGGCAAGGAGGCGGGACTCTGTGAAGGGGGGCAGCAGTTGGGATATAAATAAATGAATAAATAAATGAACAAATCAATAAATAGAAATGTTTACAGTTGCTGCAGATAATTATTAAAGCAAAAATATTCTTTTGACTTCGCCATTTGACTCCTAACAAAAAGAGGGAAAGAAGTGTACTTGCCTAATAAAACTTTGGCATCATCCACATCAAAGTCTCCATCACCGTCCGCATCATAGACTCCTAGTTTTCCTACACCAGGAGAGAAATGATAGACACAGGAATAGAGAAGAAACAAATTTAGTAATAAATCATTTCTTGCTGCAGTTTTCAGACACCATAAATATTACTGACTCCTCTCCATTTACTGCTTGCAGAGCCAAACTGTAAGAAAACACTATCAAGGCTCACTGGCAGGCGCCTACAGGCTCAGGAAGTATGCAGCTAAGAAAATTCTAAGAGAGGAGTGAGACGTTTTCCCTAATGATTCAGGACTATTCTGATCCTATCATTTCACAATAATTTTACTATTCTCTCCAAAATACTTTACATAAATATCCAAACATATTTAAGAAAACTATCAGCATACTTCTAACAGTCTAACAACTGTATAGAATTTGATGTTTCTGAGGTCTAAAACTCTGCTAAACTATCAACATTCTATGCAACCCAAGCTTCAAATAAAAATCAAAGCTAAATAAACCAACAGAGAGCATAAGTACTTTATAGAGTGAAGGATGAATAGTTTGACATTTAACAATAAATTATTTTTAAAAAATCATGCATCAGCTTGAGGTGGGGTGGTCAGTTCTGGAAGTAAAGTTGGTGAAACTGGAGACTTCCTAAAATGACTAGGGAAAACTTACGGTACCCACTTAAAAATGTCCTTGGCACCAGACATCTATTACTTAAGGGAACAAAAAAAAGAAGGCTGAAAAAGGAACAGTAAGAAGCCAGGTTCACTTGACCCTCACTCAACAACAGTATATATACATGCCAAGGCTTTCGGGGCTCTTTCTATAGGGTTAGCATTTCAAATGAGTGAGAGAAAATATCTTGTGTCTACATGGATGTGGCACCTGTCAACAATGAAATTGATGACCTATAGTTTAGGCATGAAAAAGGAGGTGGGACATCTGGGTGGCAGAAAGAATTCTGGGAAAATGCCAGGCACTGAAGATTTTCCCAGGAAGATGTGACAGACATGCACATGGTACCTGAGCATAGGTAACCAGCCATGTGGCAGAACACAGATCAGAATAAATGCGTTATTTTAAATTATGAACTAGTCAGAGAAGAGCCTAGCTATATGGCCAAGGTTATTTGTAAATATATTTTGAGTTGAGTCTTATTTCTGAGAGCATGGGGGTAGGAGGAAGAACCAAATCAAACTTCAACAAAAAAGTCTTATATGTCCATACCCTAGAAATTATTCTAAAATCAACATTTTTTTTATAATTCATCACTGAACAAGAACTATGGGGAAAAAAATCATAGTGCACAGCGATATTTTAAAGAGCAAAAGTATAACATTCTTATGAAAAGCAGATGGCAAAAAATACTATTTCCAGATCTTTAATTCAAAGTACAATTGCAGCAGGAATTTTGGTACAGAGCAAAATTCCCAGATGTAGCTTTGCTATACAAAAGTCTAACTTAATACACACACAAGAAAACTGGGAAGAAAGTAGGGACGAAGATGGTATCCTTACCGGTAAGAAAACCAAAGGAAGAGCCTGTAACTCAAGGCTCTCAACAGTACAGTACTTTGATACCATTTTAAAGACAGCAAGTCAGACCCTTCCTTAGAACCGTACAAAGAGAGACTGGCTCTATCATTTCCATTCTTGCTGTAGGTGACTAGGTCTTAAAGACAGTTGCAAAAACACTTAAGGTGCATCTCCAGTAGCCTACCTTGAAGTATTTCTGTTAAGTTATAACGGAAGTCCTTTGCTTTGGCTGCATGCATATAAAAACATGAAAATTGTTATTTATCATTAAGTATACAAATTACCTTGCAAGACTGTATGTTAATGAATCATACTTTTTCCTTTATAAGACATTTTTTTAATCTATCTATTTGGAGCAACTTCCCTTGAGGCAGTAAGAAGGAAAGACATCAATGAGTGACAGATCATATATAAGCACACTTGGGGTTATCCTTTGTTCTTCTCTACAACTGAATGAGAGGTCTACTATAGGGGAGCAGGTCTTCAACACAACATTAGCAACTGTGTAGTTTTCTGACTGACATAGCAGTGTTAACTGGATTAGTAAAGGGGACAGCCAAACCTCATCATTGCCAACAGTGAAAACAAATGATTGTCATCACAGATTTCAGGATAAACAGAGCGTGTTATACCCATAAGATAGACCTTACAAATGTAATGGTGCTAAACGTAAGCAGGCAACTCAAAATGTGACACACATGTACATGCTAAGCTCAGAACACCTGAAAGAATCACAGAAAGTCAAAATGTCAAGGGAAGAGTGATTGACTGGGAAAGAGTGCATAATCGAAATGCTCTAGATCAGACGATGATGATTGTGCAAAACTGTGAATATATTAAAAACCAATGAATTTTAGATTTTCAAGTGTTTACAATATTTAACTTAGGTGACTTCTCTCCATTCTTAAAATGATTAAAATAAAACAAACCATTTTTTTAAAACATCAGTGTGGCTAGAGAACCAGAGTGCTTCCTGCTCTTCCGGAACATCCCGAGCTTCAGTTCCCAGAACCCATACCAGGTGGCTCATGATGGCTTAACGCTCCAGCTCCAAGGGATCCATTGCCCTATGCTGACCTCTGTGGGCACCCACTCACATGCATACACTCACATAGGTACATAGAGAAAAACTGTAAAGCCTTAGTGATTTCTATATGAAGAGAACAGGAAAGACCACCAGAAGTACCCCAGGGACTTCCTCAAATGAGCATGGAGATGCCCTACCTAACCACATGGTCCACCCAGACCTCGCACAGCATGCGCACACACTCCTATCTCAACAGACATGGACAGGTAGGCATTCCTTGAAAACCCACTCTAAAGAAAGGTTCTGTAAGTCAACCATGGCAGCTCATGTCTATAATCCTAAAACTGGAAGCCAAGGCAGAAGGATCACTGTAGGCTCCAGGACAACCTGGGCTATAGAATAAGATGCTTTTCAGATCTATGCCTACTAAAGAAAGCAGTTCCTGATCTAGAGTTTTTAAAACTCACAATAAAAAGGAACAGAAAATAAAGAGTACAGAAAATAATGAAACTGAATTTAACAAAATTTGTTTTGATGGAAGCATCCATAGACCACAATAAATAAAAAGCCTACATAGAAATCTTCAAGATTCAGGTCACTACTCCAGGCAGTCCTTTGCTTTATCAAAAATCAATGGAAAGCTACAACCAGTAATAATACAAGAGCAGAAATAACAAGCCTTGGATTGCCAAGGGCTATCATTTTCACTCTTACAAACTCACTAGAGAGATCGTACCCTAATTCTTACCTAGAACTTCTTCATAATCAACAAGGTCAAACCACACGACGGCCACAGAAGTCCAGACGCCCAGCAATGCAATGACCATGAACCACGTGAAAAAGGACCCTCCTGAAATTCCTCCTCTCCGCCCATTCTTGTGTCCTCCATGCTTTGCCTCTGTTTGGAGAGAGAAAATGTCAGGTGTCATCACAGAGGAAGCAAACACTTGGCTGATCGCCACTTTCCCCCACATGCATTTTCACAGTAATCTGACAGATCATTTCAGAAACACATCTTACTTAAATTCTCAAAGTGCACTACATAAAATAATGACTCTGAACACAAAGACGTTTCTGTTTACTCAATTACCATGTTGAAATAATCTTAACTTTGGACACAAGCAAACTCCTGATGGGCTGTGCTTTTTTTTTTTTTTTTTAAATATGATGTCAAAACGGTGTGCATGGCAATACTTTTGTGTCCAAATGGCCACATGCCCTGCCTCACGTGCTAATTAGCAGACACTGGTATGTCATAAGCCTTGCTAAAACTTCAGCTTCCTGCCTGCCTGTACCAAGGAAAACACTGGCCCCACTTTGATATTTCTCACTGTTTTCACACACTGTCCAAAAATTTGTTTCCAACTAGCCAAAGCTGTTCAGTTTTCACTTTGCTACAAAATCCAAGTCTTTAGCAAGTGGTATGGACACTGGGACAGGCATTCTGTTTTGCCTTCCACTTGTGTGCTTTTCTGTCCTGTATGGCTCTCTAATCCCTTAATGACTACACTGATCTTCCTGGTGTCTGACTGGTCTACCAGCTCCTTCACTGAATGCTGCCTTTTCCTGGTGCTGGTGAGTTGCCATTTTCTTATGGAGCAATATCTCTTACAAACACACAATCAAAAATTCATCCTAGGGGCTGGAGAGATGACTCAGTGGTTAAGAGCACTGACTGCTCTTCCTGAGTTCAATTCCCAGAAACCACATGGAGGTTCATAACCATCTGCAATGGGGTCTGATGCCCTCTTCTGGTGTGTCTGAAGAAAACAATGGTGAATGCATAAAATAAATAAATAAAACTTTAAAAAAACAAACAAACAAAATAAAACCCACCTCACCCTAGAGCCCTTGAAGTTCAGTGAGTATCAACTAAATGAAATCAGAGATGCATATGGATCTTTTTCCATATCCTATTTACACTGTACACAGCCTGAATTGTATTGACTGCCACAGAAGAAAACAACCTCCTCTAAAACTATACAATATTGGAGAAGGTGTGAGAGAGAGGGGTTTACAGGAACATAAATCACAGACAGAAAGAAGCAATCCAGCCCAGTTCCACCTCCCCCTTTCAGGAGATCCAGCAGGGTGTGGGAGGCAGGAAACAGGCCTTGCCAACTGGCCTCAATGCAGGAAACAGCTCTGTAAACTGCTGTTCACCAAGTGTCGTTTAATCATGTTTGCTATGTCTTATGTGTCTTATAATCTTCTAGAAACATCTTTCTAATGGCCAAATAAAAAGAAGCCACTGATCACTATTAAAAAAAAAGAAAGTTAATACTTTTTAAAAAGTTAGCACTATCTGCAAATTTCTCTTTAAAAAGAATGTTATATTCCACAAGTATAAACAAATATACTTAGAAAGTTATATCATATCCCCAAAGGGCATCTGGGAAAAGGAAACTCTTCTCCATCTTACAGAAGTTCAATGCCTGTGGAAGGCTCTTCCCACAGCATTGGCATGAGCACTGCTACACACATGTGGCCCTCAGGGTAACTTGCCCACGTTTCTGCTAAAGGTGTTTCTAGAAGCAGGAGAGTGTACATTCTGTGCAACTGTTCTTCATATGGTACGACATCCAACATGCTGAGCTCCCTCAGCCCAAAGGCAGATGGGTCCCAGGATTATTCCCCCAATATCCCTAAACATTCCTTGCATGGAGCATTGTGTGCCTGGGAACTGCTGAATTCTGAAGGACAGGAATCACCATCTATTAGAGGGCAAAGATGAAGGCATTCACCCACATCAGCTCTGCAAAGCTCAGAAAATGACCTCTGTGGTCCTAAGTTCTTAGTATCTAGTGAGGGCTGACCTTCATGACTCACATCTCCATCAGCTCTTACTCAGAACCCGCCTTCTGCCTCCAGACATGCTTTTAAGACAAGAACACTAGTGGCTTCAGACAACAAAATAATTCCAACGCATTGCTCTCAGAAAGAAAACTGAAATTCTGTTTGTTAAAAGAATATTCTTTTCTTAGATTTATTTTATGTGTATCAGTATTTTGTCTGCATGTACATCTGTGTATTATATGAATGCCTGATGCCTGTAAAAGTCAGAAGAGGCCATCCAGGACTGGAGCTATGACAGGTTGTAAAGTACTATGTGGGTGCTGGAAATGAGCCCAAGTCTTCTGCAAGAGCAAATTATGCTCTTAACAATTGAGCCATTGCTCCAATCCCAAGAATATTCATATTCTAAACCCATTAGTAGATCAAATCTTCTAAAAAAATCAAAAGACTAACTAGGTCTTAGTGTGTGCACACATTCAAACACGTGTATACTTAAGTATATTCCGGTAACTAAGTGTACAAAATTATGGCTAAATAAGGCATTTTATTGTTGGGGAACATGGTTTCCAATATTTTTATATGACACAAATAATCACATAAATCATTAAAATAATACAAAATAAGCTATCTCTGGAATTTTTCTAAAAAAGGGGAGAGATGGCTAAGTTCTATGGGGTCTGAGGGCACCCCTCAATAGCAGTGTTCAGAGTTTAGTTTACTCCACTTTTATAAACATGAAGACATCTTCCTAAGCTATATGAAAAAGGCCTTCTTAATTGTATATAACATACAGATATGTGCATGCTGGAGAGCTGGCTCAGTGATGGAGTGCACACCGCTTGTGTTCACTTCACAACACCTACTGCCTGTAACTCCAGTTCCAAAGGAATCCAAGGTCGCCAGGCTCTGTGTGAACCTGAACTCATGTGCTCACACCCATAACTGAAAAACAAAACTAAATCTTCCTTAAAAGTGAAATACATCTGAAACTAAAACATTCATTTAAAAAAATCAATGATAAAACTACAATAAACTGGGTTGTCTTATCTGTTCTTGGACATTCTGCCAGACACCATCATTTCCTAATGCTCCTCATTAACTAAAATAGCAAATTGTTAAAAATACTTTATCCCTTTACAATGTCAAACAGTGGGTTACTCCAGCATCATTAACCTTATTACTATTAATACTTGTTAGTTCCATAAAGGATAAAAGCATTAAGTCATAGGAGAATCTTTCTAGCGACACTTTAAAGTCTTTCCTTTAAACATGCTCATGAGGAAAGCTAAGCATGAGCTAAGGTAAGGATAGTTGTCCTTTAGAAGCCACTCTCTGGAGCATACAAGATGTGCTTGGTCTGTCCCTTTGTAAACGTGGTATGCCTAGTCCCCAGGGGCAGATCGGTTTCCTGACTCAAGACAAGTGTGGTAAGGCAAATACTTGGGTTTCAAACTCAATATATAAACTCAAAACAAGGATGTTGTCACAAAACTATTCTGGAAGAACAACCAGCAGTTGATGCCATTTTCTCAGATTAAAATAAATCTGAGTCAGTCTTCATCTTGTTCTCTGGCTCATATCCAAGCTACAGTCCTAGGGACTGGTCACCAGGATTTTGTAGAGTTAAGAATATCGCAATTCATTTTCTGAAATGAAAATGAAATAGGTTTCATCTTGTCCAAGCTGGTTCATCAAATTGACACCATTAGAAAATGTTTGCACATGGTACTAGACAGAACATTAGTATGGAGAACAAGAGTTCCAACAATCAGGAGAAAAGATTCCAAAACGAAGTCTGGGCTAGAGACAAGGGACCACTGTACCCCAGCGGAGGAAAGGGTCAAGTAATTCACTTGCCATTAATAAACTACAAACCATTCACAGACAACTGTTAGTAGGCATTATGCCTGGCATTCACACTGATACTAAACAGAGCATCTAAAACATCAAAACAACAATTCCTTATACAGAGTTTTAATATACCTAACCGATGCATTTGTTTTAATGAACAAAAAACAATCTTTACTTATAAAGAAAATAGAAAATAATGCAAAAAACCAAATTCAACACATTAAGGGAATGAAAGTATCCATTTAAGAAATAAAATTCTAGTGTCTTCTATTTTGTTTTTCATTTACCCTCTGCTGCACATGAAGTAGGTCAATTTCCATATAAGGCAAGCCTGCTTGAACCAAGCATGCTCACTGATACAAGACCAGACTTACATATCCCTTAAGTTTCCCATGGCTTTATATGAAAGCGAAACACAGAATTCTCTATGTCCTTGTCACAGACATATCAGACTGTGGAAGTTTATATAATGTGGTTTATAGTAGAATATAATAAAAGACAGTTTAGGACACCAACACCTATTCTGATTAAAGACAGATTATTTCATGAAAACCCAGCCACCATGAACAGTCAATCTCTCCAGAAATTCAGAACAGAAAATGTAGAAGGCTGAAAGCACTTAGCCAAAGCTTCTGAACAGAGCGCAGCTGAAATGAAGGAACAAGCTGGCAGCTAGGTCCAGGACCCCTTTTATGCCAAACAACAGAAATATACCTTTATCTTCAGCCATTTTGATTTCTTCAATCCATGCACAAAATACACGGAAGGGAAAAAACTAAAGTGCCCCTGAGAGGTATGGGCTCCCAGCAGAACCGTGGCTACCAGTACTGCCGGGACAAGGGCTCCAGTGCTGAAACTGGACCCAACTGCAGACTGCTCACCAGCTATTTTTAGAGACCACTTCCCCGTGGCCACATGCTGCTAACTGCTCAGGCAGACTGCACTCCTGACAATCCTGCAGTGGGAAGCAATCCTCCTTCCCACTCAGGATGCATGCGCTGCTTGGTTGGTCCCTTCCTCTTCTAACTCCAGGCTCTGAAAGATGAACAGCTGGTCAGAACGCACAGGGAAACAAACTGTCCCACCAGTTTGCCTTTCTTCTCAACAAGGCTTCAAGACCTCAGCTTCAACACCAAGTCACTCTATAATTAAAGGAGCCACACGTGACCCCCACCCCAAGCCTCAAGCCAGTATGATTCAATACTTCAGAATTTCAATCAAAAGTCTGCAGGACTAGTCAGCCAGTTTGCTTAAAGAAAGACAAATGATAAATGAGATGAAACTAGTGACTGCTCTAGAATCCTGATTCATAGCTTTATCATCTCAGGAATAGTCCTTCCAAAAATTAAAATTAAAGCCAGGGTACGAAAACATTTCACTAGAAGACAAGAGTGAACTGGGGGCCACTGAAAGAAAGAAGCAGAGGGGGGGGAATGATGGGAAGGTTAAGAAGGGAGGAAAAGTTCCCCCAAACAGGTCCTGGACAGAGATTATGCAATCCCACATCCAAGGGTTCCCTTCTGGGAAATGAAATTGGCCCAATTTTAATACCATCTTTTCACTATTCTAAGATTAGCAGTTTATAGAATTCACCCTAGCTCTAATTAATACATGAAATTAATTTAGAGCAAGGGGAATCTAGAACAAGCAGCAACTTTTCAAAGCTGCTGCTTCTTCGTTTTTATATTTCTTCAGTCCAACTTAAGTATTCATAAGTAAATGAAACATTAAAACTTTCTGAAGAGAAGCCAGTAACTTAAAATGTGATGGTCCAGATACCAGACAGGGTGAAAAAACCAATTTGTGTCTTAATTTCCAAGGATGGAGTTAAAGATGACCTTTAGGTAACTAATATAATATTGTGAATATATTATGATATTATTATACAATGTTTTATAACAGTGTAATATGTTATTATAATAAGAAAATTCTGGAAGCTTTGCTTGAGGGTATAAGGATCCTAAGGAGGGTATTGTGGGACCACAAGACCACAGCTGACACACAGAGTGGCTACAATTCTGGGGCCGTGGCCTGGTATGGATTTGAAATGGAGATATACTTGACAGCTTCCCCATCATCCCAGGGAGTCAGCACACCTCAGCATATCAGTTTCCTGTTTACGGAATGACACACACCAGGCATGCACAGATTTGCTGAAACCATCCACATGCCACATTTTCTGGAATTACTCAGAGCTACTGCAAAAAATCTACTTGCCCACTCCCAGTTCACCTGTCTTAATAATCCCAGCTATCCCCAACACAATCAGTGAGCTCTTCTTGGCCAGCCTGTGCTAGGCCAGCCTCATTAAAAACTCCAAGACAGCAGCAAATTCATTGAAGTAAGAATCATGGCTATTAAACTAGGGCCAATGTAAGCCTTAGGCTTCTTCAGAACAAAGCTGGTTATTCCCTGTGTATCTTAACCATGAGCACATATATGCTAGTGTTAAGGTGCTGGAGAGTTTTATGTCAACTTGATGCAAACGAGAGTCATCCGAGAGGAGGGAGCCTCAATTATGAGAATGCCTCCATAAGATCAAGCTTCAGGCAAGCCTGATTAATGAGCGATGGAGGAGGACCCAGCCCATTGTGGGTGGAGCCACCCTGGGCTGACTGTCCTGGGTTCTATAAGAAAACAGGTTAAGCAAGCTACTAAAGCAAGCTAGTAGTAGCTCTCCTCCAAGGCCTCTGCATGAGGTCATGCCCTCCAGGTTCCTGCCCTGTGTGAGTTCCTGTCCTGACTTCCTCCAATAACGCATTCTGATCTAGAACTGTAAGGCAAATCAGCCTTTTCTCCTCAACTTGCTCTTTGGTCAGTCGTGGTGTTTCAATGCAGCAAAAGGAAAACCCAACCAAGAGAGTTAGCCTGTTCCCTCGTCTACATTCTCCAATAGTTAAACAAGCATTGCTATAAAATGTCTTTCTTGCCTAATTTCACATAGGTGACAGACCAACTGTGAAGTGGGATAAAGGGATAAAAAGGCTCTGAGATACAATTTTAAATCATTCATGTATTCATTGCAAAGAAAATAAATTCTGAATTTCAAGAAAACCCCTGCCAGGCAATGGTGGCACACACCTTTAATCCCAGCACTTGGGAGGCAGAGGCAGGCAGATTTCTGAGTTCGAAGCCAGCCTGGTCTACAGAGTGAGTTCCAGGACAGCCAGGGCTACACAGAGAAACCCTGTCTTGAAAAAAAGAAAATCCCTGAAATGATAATAACTTTTTTGATAAAGAAGAATTCTCCTAAAAGTTTTTTTTTAAAAATAAACTGGGTTTGTATATGGCAAACCAACACCACAGCAGACAACTAAGCTAACAGTCACTATCAAGGTAGCAGCTGCTGGAGCTAAGAGCCACCACTGGGTACAGGCAGGGAACAGACCCGTAATGTGAACTCAGAAACTATTAATATCAACCTGATATGACCCGAGACCACAAGAGCGAGACCTACATCCACTGAGCCACTGGCTGCACCTGTCTCCAAACACCTGCCAGGTGAAAATCTCTGCGCCCTCTCCGGCCAGTGCTGGCTTATTCATTGACTTGATACCCTGCCACTCAGCCCTAACATGTTAGGATAGCCTGAGGCTTCTCAATCTCCTTCTCCCAGGCTTGAATTCCTGAAGGTCTATACAGGGTCCCCAGAACATGCCTATGTCCCCAGAGACTAGATGCTGGTCTGAGGAACACACCAGCACCGCTGCTGAGAGCCTAGATGTGGAAGAGTGACCAACAGCAGCCAAGAAGCAGGGATTTGAAGGATGGATTTGATGAGTACACAATGTATCCAAGTCCTAGAACATCACAGAGAACCCAGGACTATGGACGATAGTATGAGAACATAAGCAAATGAACAAATAAGCAGTGCTATATAAACCCTCAGATTCTCAGTCTCAAGAAGGAAAAAGCAGCTCTGTTTTGACCAACTGCAAGATACCAGTTCCTTGCACTCCCATCCCCCAAAAGCCAAGCAACAAGAACCCTGCTCCTCCAGTACTCTCCATTTGATTACACACCCCCCGTTCCTACCCCGTCCTCAGTGGCCTCCCCAGCACCTCAATCTTAGCTGGTGGAGCGGCTGGAGACGGTGCAGAGGAACGCAATGGGCAATGGTCTCTCCCAGTGTCTGCTCTGTGGGAAGGTCCTGGGATTCCTGGGCAGCTCCTCCGTATTCTGTAAAGACTTCGGGAAGAAAGTCTACATCAAGTGTGGGATCGAGGCTTCCCGGAGCCAGAAGCGGCTCCTGTGGCTGTGTAAGATCTGCAGTGAGCAGAGAGAGGTCTGGAAGAGGTCAGGGGCCTGGTTCTACAAAGGGCTCCCCAAGTATATCTTGCCCCTGAAAACCCCTGGCTGGGCTGATGATCCCCACTTCCGACCCCTGCCTGTGGAGCCCACAGAACCACAGCCTCAGTGCTGAAGTCAGCTGTGTCTACACATGGGCCTGAGGGAGAGTGGTTTCCAGTGACAGTGACAGTGACTCAGATCTCAGCTCCTCCAGCCTGGAGGACAGACCCATGCCCTCTGGGGTCAAGGGCACAAAAGGTGACAAGTCTAGAGGGGACTCAGGTGGCAGCATAGAGTCACCCAGGATGGAACCTGCCCGCCCACCCAGCCATCTTTCAGGCAGCCAGAGCAGCCTGGGCAGTGAGGCTGGGACAGGTGCTACAGAGCCACAGGGAGACATTCCACCCTGGTCTGAGTCCAGGGTACCTAGCAAGACATACAAAGGCAACTCCCCCGCTACTGAGGTGGCCACCCAGCATCCCTAGGCTGAGACACTCTCCAGAGGAAGATTCAGAGAGGGATGTCAGGGCCAGCCTATTGGAGCCCCTCTCTGAAGATCCTTGAGGCCTTGCCAGCTCCCTGATAGCTTGAACTGCAACTCAACAAGCCAGTGTTTGGGGACCGAGCATTCTCCCACCCTATAGTGCCTTACTGACTATCTCACTCAGCACCTCACCTTTATTTATTGCCTTTCTCCCATCCCAGTCACTTCTCAGGTCTTGGGTTGGGCTAGGAAGGCCTTCCTATGTGCACTGAAGTTTTGGTGGGACCACACAGGGCTTTCTTTGATGATGAGAAATCTAACCCTCCAGGTGACCCTACAGAGCTGAGCAACCCACCCCTATCCCACCCCACTCCCCAGTGTAAGCCTGGAGCACCCCCCCCTTTCCCTCTCCCTTCAACGGATGGAGGCCAGAGCAGGGTCCTATTTGCCCCGAGGCTAGTCCAGGAGCTGAGTTAAATCCAGCTTTGAGGTTTCCCTGAAGCCCCTACTGGCCTCTGGGTTTTTGTTCCGCCCGGAAACAAAGCTCCTCCTAAGACATTAAAACGCTTTTTGTTCTTCAGTGGAAAACAACACTCCCATCCTGCCTCATGCTCGCTGGCCCAGCCTGGGAGTTTCAAATTCTAAAACCAGAGAAAGCGTGAAAAATACTCAAAATACAAATGCTTCTGGAAAACCCCTCCCTGGAATGGGAATGGGAAGGTATCCTAGGTCGTTCCTTCCCTGAGTCCAGTTCCACCCCTCCCACCACCGTCCCTTCATCCTTGGAGGGCTTTCTCTCTCCAAGACCACTAGCCTTTTGCCTGTTGCTGTTGGCAGGAGACAAACTTATCATTTCCCTGTGACATGTAACACGTCATCACTAACATAATAAACATTCCATGTGACATGTAACAGGTCAGTCAGCACTAACATAATAAACATGAGAATTAAAAAAAAAAAAAAAAAAGGATTCAACGCCCAGCCTCAAGATGACAGATTCTCTCCCTATTTTCCTTACCCCCCAAAGCCTTGCTCCCTATATACCTAAGGCCCACTCTTGCTGTGTGCCTTGCCATGATCTCATCCTAATTCACTGTCGTTAAGCACATCTTCATTCCTGCTGAAACACGTCTGTAGCCCTCCAGGCAGCCATTCACAGAATCTCAAACCCTACTGAAAGTGTTCTGCTTGTTTAGCTCCATTATGGTGACAGCAGGGCACCCCGCTATTTAAACCAACAAACATACCCCCCAAAAGGAGCTTCCCTCCATGGACTTATAGTACCTCAACAAACATGAGCATGCTAAACCTAAAATAAGCAGCCAAGAGTGCCACCAAAGTAACCAAGGCAAAGAAGGCTTCAGACACCAAGAAAACATAACCCTGCTGACTCCAGCCCCCAGCCTCTGCACCAGGGAGGGAACACAGTGAGGATGAATACACAAGCTATTCTTGCAGCTTGTCTAGAGTTACTGATTTCTTCTCAGACCATCTATTCCCCACAGCTTGTGGTTTTCAGTGTGAGTGCAATCTCCTAAGGGATCCCAGTCTCCAGCATAATGCTGAGGTGGGACCCTCAGGAAGTGCACCTTAGGTTAGTGGAGTAACCCTCAAAAGCAGGGACCCATCTGCCCTCTCAGTCTTCCTGACTCATAAAGGAAGCCAGCTGCTGGCTCTACTGTGTGCCGCTATGATCGCTATGATCGACTGCTCTCCCCAGAGGCCCAGAGTGATAGAACGCCCAACCGCGTGACAGACTTTCTAGAACCATTAAGACAAACTCTACCTCTTTATAGGTTTAATTAGCTAAGGCGTTTCATTATAGCAGCATGAATTGATTATGACACCCCACGACCTGCCTCCCCATCTCTCCACACCCAAGCTGGGTGGGCGACACAGTTCCTCATTCAAGTTCTCTTCTGACACATGGCCACATTTGCTTCTCCTCAGTCAGGTACTGTTTCTCCTCCCTGATGGTGGGAGTAGCCGACCTCTCAGCCTCGGTGCGATGGTCCATTACAGCTTCCCAGTGTCCACAAAAACTGCTTCAAACTTCTCTGCCCTTAGATGCATTCTACCAAGTTCAAGACTCCTAGCCTTACTACAGAGAGAACCTAAAAGTGAGAGCAGGGAACTCTCTTGAGAGCCTACACCACCCACACCTGCTTCACTCCTCCCAGTTCTGCCTCCTCCCGGTGGCCAGCCTGCTCTGTGCCCCTCACTCTCTTCACAGGCACAATCCTTAAAGAATACTTTACTTATGTATTTGTATGCATGTGAGTGTTTTGCTCCCCTGTATGTCTACGCACTGTGTACTAGCCTGCTCCCAGCAGAAACTAGGAAGGTATTGGGTCCCCGAGTCAAGAGTTCCAGATCACTGTGAACTGTCTGTTGTGGGTACTAGCAATTGAGCCTGGGTCCTCTAGAAGAGCAATCAATGTTCAGAAGTGCTGAGTCCACACAGGTACAATTCTTCACAGAGTTCTTATGTCACTTTTACCTTCCCACTCACAACTTAGAAGCTATACACTGTCCCCTACTTCACACACCCCAGAGCAGGCTCTCCAAGGTCACAGTAGTGAGTCCCATATTATAAATTCAGATGGAACCCCTTCTGCAATTCTCTCCCATTCAGTTTCTTCCCTCCTTTGCCTTCTGAATGAATTAAGGTGAAGAAGAAGTCTTCAAGGGCTCTTCCCTCTTTTAAGCTTGAACGGGGAAAAGTTTCATTAATCCTATATTATCCAGCATGGGAAAGGAAGTCATTTGGTGTTTTCAAAAGCAATCATGGAGGGGCCGTGGGTTTCCGAGTAGGAATACCTTTCCTAGAGGGGGTGTTCTTCCTTCCGTACCACAGACTCTTCTGTCATTTCCATCACCTCCCAGGACTTTCTCATTTTCAGTCTGCCTTCTTGGGTCGATTTCCTCTATGTGACTTTGGAGCATGACAAATTCCCAAGCTTGGTCCTCTGCCCATTTCCAGCTCACTTCAGCTACTACCAGCAGGATTAAAATGCATCTGTCCTTTGGGTACAAACCCAGCTATCTGCCTCCTATGTGTCCTATATGGATGCTTTACCTGCACACACATTACTACATCCTTCTCTTCCCTCTGCAAGGTCAGTCACACATCACTTCCAAGAAATCCGTTACTTAAGCCAGAAACTCGAGATGTACCCTAGACCCTTTTCCTAAAGGTTCACCTCAGGCTATTTCCCCCGCTGGCTACTGGGCAGGGGCTAATTATGCAAAGATGTGGGCTCCCTCAGCACCTGGGTATCCTTGTCAATAAAATCAGAAAGCCCCAGTATGTCTATGGAGGCCAGAGGATGACGTCAGAGAATCTGTTTTTTTCCTTCCACCCTTGCACGGTTTCCTGTCCTGTGCAAGTACTTCATCCACTGACATATTTCACAGGCCCCTGATCAGCTGCTTCAGTGACTTTTCTTATAGTGTGTGCTTGATATGAAAGGAAAGAATGGAGAAATCTGTTTGCTCTCATTCTGCCTTTTGAGTATAACGTACCATCCAAACCCATCTCTCTTCCCCTAGTCTAGCTACCTCAACATAACTTCACTGCTTTCCACAGCCACAGTGGTCCTTTTATCAGATTGCATTGTGAGAGGGATTTTAAAAATAATAGTAATGCTCAATGTCTTCACACTACTCTCAAGATAAAACAGAAAACCTTCAAGATGGGAAGGGGGATAGAGTTGGGCTGGCTCTGGCTGGCTGCTCAAACCTCAGCTTTGTTTCACTTCCCCTGAGCTATTTAAAATCTAGCACACACACACTCTTATCTGTACCCCATTCATGCTGTCTGCCCAGCCAGCAGACATTCTCCAATGCTGCCATGGCCACATACAGTCACTGCTCTGACCCCTGCCTCACTATGTCCACTCTAATACACCTCCTCCACAAGGAAGCCTACCCAGCTTTGTCACTGGGGATTAGAGAGCTGAAGACAAAGGGTTTTTAATCTTCTTCTGCCTCCAGAATGTAAGTTTCACAAAGTCAGGTACAGAAGAACAGATCTCTTCATTAGGGAATACTTCCATTGCACCTCAATAGTAGGAAAGGTACTCCTACTCAGAAATCCACGGTGCCCCTCCATGATTGCTTTTGAAAACCCTGAAAGACTTCCTTTTCCCACACTGGAAAATATAGGATTAACCAAACTGTTCCCTGTTCAAGCTTACAAGAGGGAATAGCCGTGTCCTTGAAGACTTCCTGACCTTAATTCATTCAGAAGGCAAAAGATACATAGCCTGGCTCCCTACCGGTGCCCATTTTTTAATACCAAAAAAGTTAAAAACAAGTAAGTCAACACTTAAGTGTTTCATATGTCTAAATCTGGAGGGAAGTATACCTGAACAACTGCCAAATTAGTTCAAGTCCCCACATCTCCATCAATGTAAGGATTCTCAAACTCACTGGAGAAAGCGGCCTGTAAACGAAGAAGGACAGAACAATGAAGCCAGTGAGCGATTGCTAATCTCAGCTTAGGGACTCCATCCATCTACTGTCAACCTTCCCAGCTCCAGCTCCAGCTCAGAGACGTTTGCAGTTGCTACTCAGACTGAATGGGAAGGAGCTGAGCAGCCCCTTCCATGGAATACAGTAGCCAGAAACGAACCGTGCTTGCTGTCTTGACTAAGGCTGTGTAGAAAAGGCACAGTGGCTGGAAGACTATCCTATGTTAGAATTCAAGAAAACAAACCCAAGAAACAGTTGGCACTTTCATCAGTCTATGTTAAAATGAAATATTAACAATACCCAGGCCTGCCCTCCAGCCTTCCTTCCATTCAGCCAGCCTGCCTGCCTTCAATCCCTTCCTCCCCTCCCCCAGGCATCCTTCCATTTGAAAACTAATTATCCTTTTGGATCCTCAGGTAAGAACCACTACCACAGCATTCGCCTGGGTTTGTAGTGATGCTGATTCCACAGAGGATTCTAACGGGATCAGGACACAGGTCCACACCCCACACCTACCACCTACTTACTAAACACACACACACACACCACCATCACCACCACCACCACCACCACCACCCCAGCCCACACACCCCCCCCCCCCCCCATTAAGAGTCTTTTAGGTTTCAAAACTACACGGGGAAACTTGGTTAGTTCAAGCCATGCTTAATGAATCAGTTTCTAAGTTAATTCGTTCTCCCCATAGAGTGCTCAATAGAGGAGAGTTCCTCTCTGAGGAATAACCACTCCCCTAGGCTAATTACTCATGTAACAGGTATTAACGCAACATTTAAAATGAGGCAAGTTTCTTGCTGGCCCAGGAAAGGGAAAGTTTTGAGAAATGAAAGAATGATGTTCAGGCAGAAACCAAAAAGTAGAAAAAGAAAAATTATTAGAATAAAGTTCTTCCAAATATTTATTTTCACTAAAATTAGTAACAGCTAAAGGAAGGAAGGAGAGGCTGGAGAGCTGGCTCAGCAGTTAAGAGCACTGACTGCTCTTCCAGAGGACCCAGGTTCAATTCCCAGCAGCCTCCTAGCAGCTCACAACTGTTTGTAACTTCAAGATCTGACACCCTCACACAGGCATACATGCAGGAAAAGCACCAATACACATAAAATTGAATTAATCAATAATAAAGAAGGAAGGAAGGACAAAAACTGAAAACATGGCTACTCATTTCACTCTTCATCCAGACACAGTGCTTGTGAAGCCAACAGGGATTGCCACTGCTGATCTTCAGTTGTATATGCTTGAAGGTTTCTTGACTTTAATTCATTCAGAAGGCAAAAAGGTCCACAGCCCTCCTCTCTTATATAACTTTCCAGGGGAAAATAAATAAATAAATAAATAAATGTGCAACATTTACATTTAACATAAATGGAAAAATACATAAAAGCATAAAAATGTGAAATAATAAAGCATGTCATGTCTTAGAATCAAAATACTTGAAAATAAAATAAAAAATAAAAAAAGACAATAGATGCAATTATGACTAAGGCGCTTTCACAAACACAACCAACAACACATACAAATTAGTAACAATGAAAGTGTCTTAGTCAGGGTTTGTATCCCTGCACAAAACATTATAACAAAGATGCAAGTGAGGGAAGAAAGGGTTTATTCAGCTTACACTTCGACATTGCTGTTCATGTCAAATGAAATGAGGACAGGAACTCACACAGGGCAGGAACTTGGAGGCAGGAGCTGATGCAGAGGCCATGGAGGGTGCTGCTTACTGGCTTGCTTCCCCTGGCTTGCTCAGCTTGCTTTCTTATAGAAAGCACCACCCAGGACCACCAGCCCAGGATGGCACCACCCACAATGGGCTGGGCGATCCCCACTTGATCACTAATTGAGAAAATGCCTTAAAGCTGGATCTCATGAAGGCATTTCCTCAAGGGAGGCTCCTTTCTCTGTGATAACTCCAGCTTGTGTCAAGTTGACACAAAACCAGCCAGTACAGAAGGTAACTGTGAAAAATAAAAAGCAAGAACGGCTATAACCAGAAATTATAGAGCAGAGTTAGAGGACCGTTTTATCAGGGAAACGAGAGCTCTGCCACACAAACACGGGGACCCGAGTTAATCCCTGACATCCGTGTAAAACACTGGGTATGGTTGGAAAGCACAAGGACCCACACAGAGACTTGCATCCACATGGAAACGCACTTACAACACATGTAAGAATTATACACCAAGAGCTGCCTCTATATAGAGATACCTACTTGACAGGCATCTTATCTAAGGCAGTGGTTCTCAACCTGTTGGTCACAAGCCCTTTGGGAGGTCACATATCAAATACATTACAAGTCCTAATAGTAGCATACTTACAGTTATGAAGTAACAACAAAATAATTTTACAGTTTGGGGTGTGGTGGTCTGAATAGGTATGGCCCCACAGACTTACGTGTTTCAGTGCTTGGCCCATGGCGGTGGGGTGGGGGCAGGGGAGCACTATTAGAAGGTGTGCTCTTGTTGGAGGAAGTGTGTTTCTGTGGCTCCTGGTGCCCCTCTCTTAAACCCACAAGAACGGCAAATTTCCTTCCATACTTCTGGTTCAGAGAAATTTTACAGCTTTGCCAAAAGCTGGAAAGCACACTTCTATAGAATGGTAATCTGGGTTTTCAGAAACTCTTACCGCATTACAATAAATAAGGCAAAGAACTTAATAACATATATGAACTCCCCAAATCACCATTTAATGCCAAGTGAGAGCAAGGGACTGGGAGAATTACAGGCAAAAGATAAAGCTTCCTAGAAGAGACTCTCATTCCACAAGGGGACGCACATTCAAGCAGTGGTTGCCTGCAAGAGACCTCTCCACCCCTGAGTGACAGAACAGGGAGAAATCTAAAGCAAAGGCTACAGTGAA
Organism: Mastomys coucha; assembly: GCF_008632895.1. Classification (NCBI taxonomy): domain Eukaryota; kingdom Metazoa; phylum Chordata; class Mammalia; order Rodentia; family Muridae; genus Mastomys; species Mastomys coucha. Next base: position 27,016,541 of record NW_022196896.1, on the reverse strand, counting down.
AGGGCCACACAATGCAGCCTGAGCTCCTGAAAGATCCAGCTTCCCATGGACGAAAGGGGCAACAAGGAAGGAGCAAGTATGTACCACCTTGCAGTTCACTCCCAAAAGGGCTGACTGCCCACACGAGTGACTCTGGGTCATTCTGTGTGCCGGTGAAGGTCCCCACCTGGCCTTCCAAAGAACTGAGGTGGCACTCAGCACATGTCACTTGTGAGCAACCTGCCAGCAAATCTTACCAACTGGCAGAGGAAGCACTGCCAGGAGCCTGTGAGGACAGAGGCTTTTCAGTCTCCCCCCTGCCTGGGAACTCCTGGGATGCAAAAGCCTTCAATAGGCAATTCTGGGCAGGGCCAAAGGATACATCACGGGACGTGCTCAGCAGTCCATGCCCCCTGCAGGTCCTTTTGCTTGCCTGCAACAGACAGAACTTGGCACTGAAGATGAGATCAGTGGTAAACCAGTCAGACTTAAATACAGAAGGTGACAGGGATGTTGAGGAATTTGTCACAGATGGAAGATAGCCTGTGCTCCCTAGAGGAAATGAAGGATTAATTCTGACCAACAAAGCTCAATGACTAGGGAAGATGTACGCTGGCAAACAGAGATACACAAAATAACTGTCTATACAATGAAAAATGACCAGTAAAAACACCTGGGACACTACTTAAATGTGAGTGTTTCCTCAATGTTTAATTACATTCCAAAATACACAATTCAATCCGAAATAATTTTATAATGAATATCACAGATTCTACTGTGAAGAGGTTATGGCAGGGCTTCTGTTATAAGCACTCATTAATCTATATTCACCTTTTAATGAACCTCATTTGTACAAAACAATTCATAATAAATTGTAGACATCAGTGCCCACCACATCAGTTTGTACGGCATATAGTCCAACAATTTTATAGTTTGTAGTGTAAAGTCCACATGAAGTGAAGAGCATTAACCCTAAGTGGCTATCTCCTGAGCTTTAATGAATGTGTCCTCTGCTGTCTAAACCCCTATCAAGCTGAGAACAAGAACCCTTCCTATTCCACTAATGGTCACTTCCAAGCTTGCCCATCCGCTCCTGCTCTCAGCAAGGGCTCTTGCTCTGCTGAATACTTTCCTGTTTTAATTTTCTTACTACATATTAAGTCTACCTATTCTTATATTTTTGGTTGTGAGCCTAGCCTTTAACGGCTGAGCCATCTCTCCAGCCCTAAGTCTACCTATTCTTAAGAGTCTTATGAAGATGGCACCATATAATATGTCTTTCATGTCTTTGCTCTATCATTCTATAGTATGCTGCTATCACACAAGCTAAGGAGGTCCACCATCTTCATAGATAAGAATGTAAGAGTGAATAAAAGTCTGTTTATTCTGCTACTAGTAAAGAACTAGGCATACCCCCACACTGTACTACTATGAACTAAAACTGCTAGAAAAACTCTCAAACAAGATTACTATAACTACAGCAGCTTTCCATACGCACAGGTTCTACACCAGTGGATTTACAAATGGGAATGTCTCTAGACCCACAATGCTCACATTTGTACTCAATGTATACAGACATGCACTCCTTGGCAACATTCCCTGAACCATGTAGTATAAACTACTTGCACAGCTCCTGCATTGAATTAGATATTTGGGCTAGACAGTGATAGGTCAAAATGGCACAAACTAAAGTCACTTGAGAGGAATGAACCTCAATTGAGAAAATGTCTCCATAAAATGGGGCTGTAGGCAAGTCTGTAGGAAATTTTCTTAATTGTTGATCAATGGGGGAGGGTCCAGCCCATTATGGGTGAACACACACACACACACACACACACACACATGAATACAGAGAGAGAGAGAGAGAGAGACAGACAGACAGATAGACAGACAGTTGCTGGTCCTGGGTTTTACAGGAAAACAGGCTGAGCAAGGTATAAAGAGCAAGCCAGCAAGCACCCCTCCAAGGATGCTGCATCAGTTCCTGCCTCCAGGTGCCTGCCCTACTTGAGTTCCTGTCCTGACTTTCCTCCATGATGAACAGTGATAAGGAAGTGCAAGCCAATTAAGCACTTTTTTCCTAAGTTGTTTTGGTCATGGTGTTTACTGACAAAAATAGTAACCCTAACGAGGACAGTACTAGAAGTAATCTGGAGATGATTTGAAGACTAGGAAAGGATATGCATAGTTTACATGCAAAGACAACACTGGTTTGCATACTGAGCTGCAGTTTCTGTGTGAGAAGGAGGTTCTTAGAACCAATCTTCAGGATAAGGAAGGGTAAGTATGTATGACTACATAGTATTGCTTTAGATAAATATGCAGAACTGCTGGGTCCCAAGGCATAAACACATTGGGTATTATGAAAAATGGACAGACTGTTCACAAAGTCATCCCACCATTTAATGTATTCACTAAGAACCACTTACCGCTTGGTCACAGTTAGGATTTTGTCTTTTTTACATTTAGCCATTCTATGAGTGCATCGTGAATCTTACAGTGGGCTTCAGATAGGCTGCCCTGAGAATTAATCATGCTGAGCACACATTTTAAATAATGTTAGCCATTGACTTCAGTTGGTGAATCTTTTACACATCTGCTTCTGCTCTGAATAGACTTTACATTTCCCTGAAATTTGTCCATCAGCATTCACAACCTGTTAAACCTGTTTTTTTCTGGTCTGTTTGCTCTGCCCCTCAATGATCTCTTCCGACAGGCAGTGCAGTATTAATGATACAGAATGCATCAGTATGGGGTATATTTTAAAGACATCACCAACATACCAGTCGTGCAGAGTTACAGGGTTCCTTGCTTCACCCTGAGCTGTGACATCTATTTCAGGACTTAGCTTGCAAATCACTGGCTCTAAGAAACACAGATGCTAGCAGAATCCTTGTTATGGACAGAACCTATGTCCTGGTGAAGTGGTCTGGAAATAGGGGTCAGAATATTAACATCCCTTTGCAGCTCTCACCAAGAATGAAAGTAAAGTACGAGTGATGGTTTTGAGGGGTTTTTTTCTTCACCAGCTCAGTTATAAAAAACTTGGTCACCAGTCACATCAACTTCAACTACTAAAATCTGGCTTCCTTGCCCTCCAGTAGCCAAGCAAAACTGTGCTCCTCTAACTTTCAATCCTACCTGTGTTCTGCGAGAGGCAGCTATTTTAATAATAAAACCACTTTTTAAAAAATCTTTATAAAAGAGCTAACAACAATTCAAGGGTAAACCAGGCATGGTGGACACACCTATCTTCCCAGCCCTCAGGAGGCTGAGGAAGGATCATATAGGATAAACAGAGGGCAGGTTGGGGGATATTATTAGGATTAAATGGGAAATTCTGAATTTTATAAGCATTACCTGGACGGGCTTCTTGAAGTTCCCACCCGAGTTCCACAAATGGCTTGTTCATATTGTTCATGTGATGAATGGAAATCACCTGTGACCTCAGAGCATTCCCAAAATGCTCAGCATAAACCTCAGCAAAGCTTGGAAATGCCAAGATTGAATTGGACCAATGTGCAATGACTACCAAAGTCATCTTCAGCAGTCTGGCCTTGATAAACAAAGTGTCTCCAGATGTTTACAGATGCCTCTCTGGGCACAAGAATACTTTTTTTCTTTCTTTTTTTTTTTTTTTTTTTTTTTTTTTTTTTTTCGAGACAGGGTTTCTCTGTGTAGCCCTGGCTGTCCTGGAACTCACTCTATAGACCAGGCTGGCCCAGAATACTTTTTATAGACAGAATTCATTGAGGATTACTTTGAACTTAATCAGTTTATAGTTGTTCTGAATCCACCTCTCTTTTCCTTTAGCAAACATGGAAATTCTGTCCCTTTAGCTTCCTGCATCTCTGACTTCTAGATTCTCAATGATGAACTACTCAGGAATTGTTGGCTGCAGTCAGGTCTGAGACTTTAGAAAAAAGCCTTGGGCTCTCAACTTTCCTAAAGCTCTAAAACAGTTCCTCATGTTGTGGGGACCCCAACCATAAAATTATCTTGTTGCTTCTTCACATCTATAATTTTGCCACTGTTATGAATCATAATGCAAGCATCTAATATGCAGGGTAACTAATATGACCTGCTAAGGATTAGCCCATTCTGGGCTTGATCCCTTAAACCTCACTGCACAGTTCACCTTATTTCCACAAAAATCTAAAGGAGAATACAAATAACTTTTGTCCCAATACAATGATAAGGCAAATATAGTATTTGTAGAGTTATCTGAAAGAGAAAACATGCACACAGTTTTGGCTGTTTATCTCACACATACATCTCTGTGTGTTCCCAGCATAATGTATCCCAGTCACACACAGTTATGGCCAACATTACTACCATGTTCAGAGATGCCCCACAATTCAGATCTCACTAACTTGTTTTGCTCTAACTTTCACTGTAGGAGCACGTAGCCCTACAATTTTTGACCTGCTGCAATTCTTTAGGCTTTATACAAAATTTACACATGCTAATGCTCAGGCAGAAAGCCAGGTACAGTCATAAAGCTTAAATGTGATAACACAACTCTGGCTTAAAATACTGTTTTATATGAAAAGTTTTGGGTCACCATCAAATTCAGACTGGCAAAACAGATTAACTCTGTATGTTAGCCATGCCAGACACTGCCTGGATGGCCAGGGACTGGAGATTGGACAGCCCAAAGGCATAGGATGGGTGCCTTGTGCAGTCACCATCAGATAGGCTTCCTCTGGCAGCAGATGGGAGCAGGTGCAGAGGCCCACAACCAGACATTACGCCAGGTCTAAATAGGAGGCCCCCATCGGGTCCTTCCTCTCGGAGCTCAGAGAACACCACAGAGGAGGGGACGAGGATTGCAGGAGTCAGAGGGTACGGAGGACACCAGCCGACGAACATGGCTCATTCAGTCAACTAAGCAGGCTCATATGGGCTCACGGGGACTGACGTGACCAGCACAGGGCCTGCAAGGGTCTGCACCAGGCCCTCCACTTATATGTTATAGCTTTTAGCTTGGTGTTTTTGTGAGATTTCTAACAGTGATCACAGGTGTGTCTCTGACTCTTTTGCCTGCTCTTGGGACTCTTTTCCTCCTATTGGGTGGCCTTGTCCAGCCTCAATCGGAGGGCTTTCACCTTGTCTTACTGTATCTTCTTTTGTCCTGTCTCCTGCCATCTCTTGGAGGCATGCTCCTTTCTGAAGGAAGACAGATGGGGAGTGGATCTGAGGAGCGGGAAGGTGTGAGGGAGCTGGAAGAAGCCAGCAGAGGTGAAATTGAAGTCAGGATGTATTGTATGAGAGAAGAATCTATTTTTAAAAATCCACACATGAGAATGCTCAGGCAGAAAGCCAAGCACAGTCATGACATTTAAACATGATAAGACAACATTGGCTAAAAATATTATCTTTACCTAAAAAGTTTTGGGTCATCATCAAATTCAGATTGGCAAAACAGATCAGCTCTGTAAGTTAGCATGGATTGTAGGTTGTAAAACTCTTAGGATGGCAAATTTTAAATGATTTCCATAGATTTTTTTCAATACATAAATTCATTCATTTACTCAGCAAATATGCTAAATCTCTGCCCTATCCCACAATAGTGAATTGGAAAGGCAATTTAACTTAAAACCCAGTGAAGAGAAGCTAGGAAGGCAGTAAAATTCACACTGCCCAGATAAAGGCTGGAGAGGATGAAAGGATAGAGTCATTTGGAAAAATTACACTGTTGAATTTCAAATGTGCTAACTCAGGTGCTAACTGTTGCAAGCCACTCTATAAATATCTGGTCTACTTTATAATCTGGTATTGTTTAATGAAAATTGGCAAATCTTAGTTTTAAAGAGGAAATAGTAGTCATAATTCTTACAAAGGAATTTCAAACTATGAAACCCAAAAAGAAGAAAAATTCAGCAGGTGACTCCATACTTCAGTGTTTACATTGAGTAATTTTATCCCATTCTTTTGACTCACGTTTAAAAATAAAAAGGAAAATTGAAACCTTGCAAATAAGTGAAGCTTCTCTAAGTGTACGCACGCCCACGAGTATGTATGCGTGCGCACACACACACAGAGGGGAGAGAGACAGAAAGACAGAGAGAGAACAAAGGGACTGACTGGTATGACCCAAGAAGATGAGGAGGAATCTGCAGCATGCTATCTACTGTGTCTAACACCAGACAGACTTGATCTATCCAAACAATTCTCTATATCAATGAAGTACACATGCTCTTAGAATTCTTCTCAACTCTGTCACTTATCAATAGGATTTCTGTCTTCTTAGCACAAACCCAAGAAATCCCATGAAAGAGGTCATCTCTGAGAACTTAGGCCATCAAAAGCAAAACAGACAACAGTACAGCTACGTCTCTCCTCGATGTCCTTTGGACTGATAACAGAAATGTTTGCCTGTGTGTGTTCACTCCAATGCTCCAATGTTGTCTACCTTTCTGTGGACTGAGCAACTGTCCTGATGCTCAAGACTGATGCTCCTTCTATATCTATGTCTATATACACCCACATATATATACATACGTGTGTGTGTGTGTATACATATATATAATATATATGACCAAGCTTAGTCAGGCAGCTGCTGTGACACCAGATACAAAGACAACAAAAACACGTTACCTACAGTACAGCAACCCCTAGCCTCTGCAGTATTCTAAATAAGAGTAAACTATGGCCAAGGTCCCAAGTTTCAGGGTTTGGTTTTGGTTTTGGTTTTGGTTTGGGGATTTGTTTGTTTTGGTTTGGGAATGATCCAGGCACTAAGCATGGTTTTAGTTTTGAGAACGGCTGAAAAGAAATCAGAGAAGAAATGTCCTAATGTGAGGTTTATGTGAAATTCAACTGCAGTGCCCATAATCAGGTTTTACTAGAACACTGCTACATTCCCTTCCTGGCTCTAGTGCCCATGGCTACTTCCAGGCAACAGCAGCAGAGCCGAGAGGCTGTAACAGAGGCTGCATGGTCAGCTCTGCCTATTTAATCCACCACAGTGGGTACTCACAGCCAGGTTCACACGGGACCTTAGTCAAAGTATGCCAGGAGATGCAGCAAGTCTCGCTCTGAGGAAAATCTATGGAGAAGCCCTGCTTGGTTTGCTTCTTGCTGCTGCTGGCTGCTTCCTTCCTGGGTTCCTCACAAGGAGCCAAGAAGCAGAAGAAAGAGGTCCATAGGAGACAAGCTGAGCCGAGGGTCATTGCACATCTCGAGCCAGATCCACCTCTGCTTTGCTTTCAAGTGAAATCAATTTCCCAGAAATGTCTGTACATCTAAATCTGGTCTATTCCCAATGGTTGGTTCCCTTTCAGTCAAACAGGACAGAGATTCCATACACAGACCCTCATCACCGCCAAATATAGTAACTGTATTTCTGTATTTCTGAAGCCCCCACTCTGAGTGACTGTGAAGTACCATCACCGTCACTAGGAAGATGGAGAGAGGCTGAGACGCACTTGGAGAGGTCTGCTGGCTTCCCTACGTTAGCCAGTAGCAGAGCTGGAGTTTGTATGTGGGTTAAGTTCAGCGGGAGACCGTTTTGTGGACTGGGCTTTCATCTCTTGAAGAAGCCATATCACAAGTTCTAAAGAAAATGGTGAGCCTGGCAATGTGGTTAGCAGACCTGGTCTAGAGAAGCTGGCAAAAGAAGCACAGGTGTGTGCCGGGAGTCGAAGTGGGGGCACCCCCAAGGGAAAGGACAGCAAACTGAAGTGTGAAAATGCAACAGTTCAATAGCCATTCATTGTGCAGAAAGGGATGGCACACAGGGAAAGGCAAAGTGGCTGAGTGCTAACTTAAGTCTCCTGCTCACACGGATTCCCATAGGCCAGGACTGGCCCTCTTCCCAAACTCCCCAGGCTATTGGTTTAGGGCACAGATCCTTATTAACGAATATTCTGGAGCTTGAGAAAACCCTTCTCTGACCAAGAGCTGGCACGTAGCAGACAATGTGTAACTTTCCCAGTCTCAGCATTCTGAGCCATGCTACCAACAGCTGCCACTTAGGGGAGCAAGGGCCTGGCAACTCATGCTGGTAACTCCGATGAACTTTAAGCTTAGCACATACTAAAACTGGACCATAACAATTTATTCCTTATAAACTGATGAAGAACTTTGTTGCTGAAATACACAGCAGTCAGACAGAAAACAACAAGCATGAAGCTACTGTAGAAGTTCCCTGTGCAAACACTGAAGGTATGGACAGAGGCTGTGCACATTGGGAGCACTGCTGTACAGAGTGACACAGGAATGGCCAGAGACAGCAGGAGGCAGACCCTGCTCTGGAGTCTGACCCACATCAAAATAACTTTGGCGAACTACCAGAACTTTTCAATAAGGAAGCACCCATGATCTAGGTTCTAGTTTATAAAGCCTGCTGTGGTATCAGGCTGGAGTGAGAGTTGGTTTGGGCAGTCTAAGTAACAAATGATGATCTAATGGGCTCTATGACAACAGTTTCAGATCAACACTAGGATCCATATGCCAGTCCAATTTTTACTAGCTTTCTTTGACAAACTATTTCTCTAGCCTTCCATTTCCTCATCTACAAGAAGAGACACAGACAATTACTATGGAATCAAATATTAAAACAGAGATAAGCATTCAATATCTAGCTTACCACCATCCCTTGGTAAGCAATAATAGCTATTGTATCCCCTATAACATTATTGGTATTATTTGCTTCTATTGTTCAGGAAACTATATCCATCAATGGTGGTTAAAGCTACGGAGAGTGGTTATCTAGAACAGATGTCCTACTGAAAAGTACTGGAAAGGTGATCCTCCAGGGACCAAAGGGCAAAGAGAGCCCAGTAGACTGAGGTTATAGGCAGTCTCCATTGACTCTGGCCAGAAGACCTGAAGAGAAAAGAAAAGGTGTCTCTAGCACTCCCGGGCTAACACTTTGCATGATAGAGTAAAGAGAGCAAAAGGTTTCTGTGGATTTCGTTCTCTTCTTATTAAGTGGAAAAGACTAAAACAAGAAATTCATGTTGTAGGAAGGGGAGGAGAAAAAGAGTTCCCAGGGAGAGGAGACAGATACCTACACCAGGTCAGAGGAGACGGAGCCTGGTTCCCTAAGGGCTTCTGTGAAGAGGCAGGCGCAGCACTCCCACATCACCCTTCGCTTTCTCGGCCTAGGCAGGCTGGGACCAAAGGACTCTAACAGCTGGGAGTGCCACGATTTTAAGGTTTAACTGTGGAGCTGGTACTGCCTGGCTCTTCAATCCCAGGCCACCTCCTGAAGGAAAAGGGCTTTTTGAGCTATGCATTAAAGATGATCCATAGAATCCCATGGATTTTCATGTCCATGTGAGAGCACACCCTTTCCAAGATTCTTGACTGAACTGCTTCTGCAACATCAAAGGTTCTAATAGAAGGACAGAGAGCCTCTTGCTAGTTGGCTCACCATAGCAACTCCAGGATCAACTTCCACTCACCAAGCGGCAGATGTAGAAACTTTTAAAGTAAGATAGGAAAATGGGAGGAGCTGTTTGACAAAAAAGGAAGGGCAGAGATAAGGTTCGCCACTTACAAAATTATAGGTAGATCATTTTAAAGGTGAAATTAATATGTACCAAAGTTCTTGTTCTTAAGGTATTTATTGTATTGTTTCAATACACTATCACAGTAGAGCATTTGTGCTAATAAAGACACTGATTAATTTTTAGAATTCTCTTGCAATCAGTGAGATATGTGAAATGGATGAGTAAGAACAGAGTAAGCCCCAGAAAGGAAGGACGGAAGGAAGGATGAAAAGAGCGAGCAAGTGAGCTCAATGTATTGCCTTAGTTTACAGTAGATTCAAGTACACCGCTGTCCCCAAGCCCTTCCCCCTCAAGTACACCGCTGTCCCCAAGCCCTTCCCCCTGCCAGGCTGCTCAGCTGCACGCTCTGAGTGAGCTCAGTCTATTCTTACTGATGTCTGTTTCTACATTAGCTCTTCAAATCCCCAATCCCTTGAGACACAATTTTTTTTGTAGAACATGATTTTAATATTTTCAGTTGTTAATATTCAACAAACAGAATAATTAAAAGGGGGAGGGGGAGGGAGAGGGTACATTTAAATTAGAACATAGTATAATTTACCGACTAAAATACAGGTGTAATAATACATAGAATCTCAGTGAATGCAGAGAAAATAAATACTACTCATAATTATTAGTATGGCAGAGAACACAGGAGAAGGAGTGAGGAAGTATGTCAGCATGAGGGGAAATTACAGACCTGCCATCATCATGAGCAAATGCAAGAGCAACAACAAAACGTTAGTAAATAAAGCTGTGTGCACAGAGTGGCAAAGAAAGATATACAGGCAATATCAGCAACAAAACCATGAGTAGAGGACTGGCCATTAACGTCATTTGTATAATATTAGTAAAAAAGAGCCATGTGTACAGCATTAGCAGATAAAGCCATGCGGAAAGGACACTTCAACATGATCAAACAGGGCTTGAAGAGAGATAGGATTTGCCAAAACTCCTAAAGTAGAGATACATAAATCCCCACAATCTAATATGGATATCTACATAATGCCTAAGGTCAGTACTTAGCTTGCTAGAACAAAGGAAGAATGACTACCGTCATCACTTGACAAAGGTTCATCTAAGATTGAGAAAAACAAAGAACCTGTCTATTAGTGAGTAATGAGATATGTACATAGAAAAATCCCAGAGACTATATATATGTGTGTGTATATACATATGTACATATACTACTAGAAACTGAAAGGTGAATTTAACAAGCCCATATGGTCTAAGGTATGTGTATCAATTCTGTGTATGCACTAAAAGCACACAATGGCAGAAGGAATTTTTTCTATTCTCTTGCAGCACTTGGGGATCAAACCCATGGCTACTACATACATAGTAGGCAGACACTCGACAAGTAAGTCACAGACTCATTCTATGTTTGGGTGTTTTTGTTTTTAAGATGTTTTTAAGCAGATACCCTGATGGCTTCAAACTCAGAATCCTCCCACCTCTACATCCCAAGAGTATAAGGTGTGCAACACTATGGTTACCACAAAATGATTTTCTAATATGAATCCTAAAGGTATCAAAATGCATAAATGCAAAAACCATTCAACAAAATATATATGAGGGCCAGACTCCAAACTACAGACCCAGGCAGAAAGAAATTAAAGACCTAGATGAATAAAGATATGGCAGTGTCAGGGGATGGAAGACTTGGTACTGCTGAGACAGATTCTCACAAACTGTCATAGCGAGTCCATGCAAATCTCAGCAGAGACCCAGGATGCTTCCTGGCAAAAACTGAGCCATTTACTGAAAAGCACACACGGGTACACAGAACAAGCCACTCAGAACCCTCTGTAAGAGAATAACAAATGTGGACACTTACTGCTTTCACTAGTTACTACGGACTAGTTACTATGGAGTTATCAAGACTGTAGCACACATTTAAGCACAAATAGATGATTTTTTCAAGTACATAGTAAAGAACACAGAAATAATTAAATTTATTTAAGGAACACTTAATACTTATACTCTAATTTACTTTTTAACACAGGTACCAAAAGCAACCTAATGATAAAAGCAAAGAGCTTTCAGTAAATTGTGTCCATTACAGCATAAGAAACAAAGTAAAGCTACTCTAAACTAATTTGCGGAAGATCATAAACTTAAATAATAAATCTAAAACTCTGAAGTTCCTAAAAGAAAACAGAAATTACCTTTCTGACTTAAGAATGTAAAATCAGAAATATAAAAGTTAAGTACTAACATGAACCCCCCCATTACCTGAGAACCCCACACCCTGTGCCAACCTCAGGTAGGAACCCTCAACCCTGTAAGGACACCTCACGACCTGACTGAGGACCATGCCACCTAAAATCTACATGTAAATCCATGTGAGCCTTCCAGACGTCTGAGGATCTTCATCAAGAATGTTCTCATTCTGCAGGTTTGTTCCTGTGCTTGGAAGCTGCGCCAGGCCTTGCTGAGCTGAGACAACCCACTTCTGATACACCGTTCACACATCAACACTGTGTTATACCAATGTTCAAACCCAACCCCAATTAGCATTCCATAACCTTACAAGTTAGGGCAAGAGCAAACAGAGATCCAAATACTCACTCAGGAAAAGTAGACAGATGGCTAAACCAAGTACACTACGAACAACCTAATTCCAGAAGCCGAGGTCCCATTGCCAAAAACAACAAAAAGCAAACAAACAAACAAACAAGACAAAACAAAACAAAAACAGGACAATGTGCCTCCTCCAAAACTTAGCAATCCAATGGTAATGTTCCCTGAGAAACGCAACATAAATGATTTACAGGACAATGATTTCAAACTGCAAACATAAATATGTCCAAGCAACTCAAAGAGGATACATATGATTGATAAAATGCAGACTGCAAAAACACCAATGTTTGAATGAAATAAAACAAATAATTAAAGATATAGAAATAAAATTTAACAAAGATAGAATTTCTGCAAAAGGTCAAAGTAAAATAAATTTGAAAACATCAATAATTAAAATAAAACGGTCAGGGGAAAACCTCAACAGAATAAATAAAGTGGAAGTGAGACCATCAGGTCTTGAAGATAAGGCAGATGAATCGGATCACTTGATCAAAAAAATGTTACATCTAAAAATTCCAAAAAATGCAGAAACTCTGGAACTCTGTAGAAAGACCAAACCTGCAAATCACAAGTATAGGAGAAGAAACCTAAGCCAAGAGTACAGAAAATATTTTCAGCCAAATCATAAAAGAAAATTTACTAGATTTAAGGAAAGAGATTCCTATCAAGGTTCAAGAAGTGTATGAACAGCAAATAGAAAAAAAATGTCAGAAAAGAAACTCCCTATTCGTACAATAAATCAGACACTAATGGTACAGAACAAAGAACAGATTTTGAAAACTACAAGATTACCATGAGACATATAAAGGCAGATCTATCAATGTGACAACTAATTTTCAATAGAGACTTTAACCGGAAGAAAGGATTGGACCTATGTTCTTCAAGTTAGGAAAGACCAAAGATGTCAGCCTAGACTCGTCCGCCCAAAAAGATATCAATTGCAGTCAAAGAAGAAAGAAAATCTTTCTGTAATAAAAACAAACTAAAGGAATCCATGAGCAGTAAGGCAGGTCTACCTCCAGAGGACAGGGTAAGAGGTGCTTGGGTATGAAGAGAATTAACACACCCAAGAGAGCACAGGGAATAAATGAAAAATTCCCGGATAGTTACAAAAAAAGAACCCTAAGAAAACACCTCAAAACAACACCGTGACAGGGGTTAATACAGATTATTCAACAACTGTCAGCCATTAGCAGTCTCAATTCCTCAGTAAAGAGACACAGACTAATGGTCTGGATTAGAAAACAGGATCTATCTTTTTGCTGCTTCAAGAAACACACCAAAGCAAACAAAGGAAAAAAAGAAAAGAAAATGAAAAGCTATTGATTAGGACAAGTTGTCTTCATACAATAGCTGAAAAGAACTATTTAGAATACACAATTCTATCTCAATAATACAAAGGCAATATGGTGGAAAAGCTATGGGGAAAACTGGCAAGAGAAGAATGTGTACAGACAACAATCACAAGAAAAGGGTAACACCACGTGGACACAGGGAACAGAGAAAGGCAACAGTAACCCTCAGGAGAGGCCATCTCACAGCTCAGATTTTAAAGGATGTGGTGCTATGTGTGCTGGTTCGAGTAAGAGTGGCCCCCATATGCTCGTAGATTTGGATGCTTAGTCATCAGGGAGTCACACTATTTTAAAGGATTGGGAGGTGTGGTTTTGTAGGAAGAAGTCTGACACAGGGGGATGGGTTTTGAAGCTTTAGAAGCCCAAGCCAAGCCAGTCACTCTCTCTCTCTTCCTGCTGCCTGAGGATGCAGATGTAGAACTCTCAGCTCCTTCTCCAGCCCTATGTCTTCCACCATGCTTCCCACCGTGATCACTGTGGACTAAACCTCTGAAACTCTAAGTCAGCCCCAATTAAATGCTTTCCATTATAAGAGTTCCTGTGGCCACGATACGTCATCACCGCAAAGGGACACTGACTAAGACAATAGGTAAATTAAACAATTAGAGTCCCTCATCTTGGTGGTGGTCGGAATAGGAAATTCACCACTCCACTAAGGAGCTCACCGGTGTTTAACAAAAATTAAAACCACATTAGTCCCATAACACAGCAACTCCTCTTGGTTTTGCTCAAAAACATAAATACACATTTCTTACAGATCTTATATATTTATAGATTGTTCTTCAAAACAGTCTTCGCAACTAGAAACTGCTCAGGCATCTATCAGGAAGAGAGACCAACAAACTGTGCTCTGCTCACACAACAAATACTAGCAGAAAAGGAGCAACAATGAGGTAGTGTTGTGCACAGTAATGTGGGTGAATCCCCGAAACATCCTGCTATGTTAAAGAAGCCATTTCACACAAAGTATTTGTAAGACAGTTTCCAAAACAGACAGGATTAATATGACTCTGTGGCTTTACCTGATAGTGGGGAGGCTAAAGAGAACTTTCCAGAATGGTTGGACAGGTCGGCAAATTACATGGGTAAGTAATATATTTATCAAAACTCCTTAAATTGTACACTAAAATTTGAGTAATTCACTGTATGAAAATTTTAATTTTACCACAAAGGAAAAAAAAAAACTATAAATGCAGGCTAAGTTCTTGATAATGGCAAGGAAGGAAGGAAAGATGTCTGCAGGGGTAGTATACGGACGTCTTTTTGACAAGTACGCAGCATGAAGGAACTACATTAAATACCACTGCAGAATCTAGGTAGGAGTATCAAGTTAGATGCACTTTCAAATTTCTTGATAATTAAATGCTTGTTAAAGAATACTACCAATAGAACTAGAGAGCTGGCTCATCAGTTAAGAGCACTTGTTGCTTGTTGAAGAGGATCCAAGTTCAGTTTCAGCACCAACATGGCAATTCATAACCATCCTTAACTCAAGTACCAGAGAATCTAACACCCTCTTCTGACCTCTGGATACCACTCATACATCATACATGCAATGCACACACATACGTGTAGGCAAAATATTCATATAGGTACAATCAATCTAAAAAAGAAATAAAATACTTTTAAAATACTTTGAAAATTATAAAGCATCACCAGAAATGGTGGCACCTGCCTATAATATGAAAATTCTGGAGACAAAGGCAAATGATCACACATCTACAGGATGCCTAGGCTACACATCCAGCAAGTTTCAGGACAATATGAGCAATGAGACAGTAATAATAATAATAATAATAATAATAATAATAATAACAACAACAACAACAACAACAACAACAATAATAGTAATAGTAATAATAATAATAATTTCAAACCAGTCAGGCAGTAGTGATGTACACCTTTAATCCCAACACTCAAGAGGCAGAGGAAAGTGGATCTCTGAGTTTGAGTGCAGCTTGCTGTTCAAAGCAAGTTCCAGGACAGGACAAAGAAAAACTGTCTCGAAAAAAGAGAAGCACACACACATACACACACATACACACAAAGCCACCTCTGACAAAAGATACATGTAACTTTTGGATAAAGCTAAAAAACTTAAAAATTATATTTATATTAATCTCAGATATAAGACTCAATATTATAAAGATATAATTTATCCCAAATTGTTCTATAAATTCAATATATTCTACCCAAAAGTCTAAAAAAAAAAAATTATTCATAAAACCTTGAGAAGCATGTTCTCAAATGTAGAAAAAAGGTTGTACATGGTAAGAACAGTTAGTGAAAGGCAGAATGACCTGTCCTTGTAGACACAGAGCCTTCCTACACAGCTAGAGTGTACTCAGTGACATGGGTCCTCCCCTCCTGAAACACGACTCAAGGCTGAGAAAAGGGTAAGACTGAGTCTACAAAGTCTGTATAAATACTAATTACAGAATACTTCCTTATCTACTTTGTGAAAAAAATATTTAAAATAGATACCCTCTACCTGAACAGTACATACACAGTAAGTCAATACCTAGTGCTCTTGGAGACCAAAATGAGAAAGAACAAAATTTCAGATATTTTATGATCTTACTTAAAAGGATGTTACCATCTCTGCTGCAAACAATGCATAAAACACAAAAGCCCAAACCATAAAGTAGAAAACAGTAAAATTCTGTTCTTGCTATAGAAAAAGTATCAAATTCTGTTGAGTAAAATAGAGAACAGGAAATGGCAGTGTAAACAACCAACATGGAATAGAGAAGTCCTTGACCGGCCATCAAGCAAACAAAAGGCTTGGGTTGTGAAACACTCTACAGTCAATACACGCACACACACACACACACACACACACACACACACACACACACACACCGGCCATCAAGCAAACAAAAGGCTTGGGTTGTGAAACACACTCTACAGTCAATACACACACACACACACACACACACACACACTAAAAACACCAGGGGATATGTATGAACAAGAAAGTCACAGAAGAAACAAAAATGTCACATCTTACTAGTACCCAGGGAAATGCAAATGTTAGCCATGTAAGAGTACACCAAACTTACAAACATGCAATTTTTACTAAGAGTTGCAACCAGAAAGGTAACTACTGTAATTCACTGTAGGTAGGATATTAATTCATATGACCACTTTGGGTTTAACAAAATACCCAATACCCAAGAAGGCTAATTCATGCTATGACTCAAACAATTCCAAACTAATTTCAAAGCACAGAAAAATGTTCAGACATATACAGAAAGCAGCAAACAGGTTTCAGTTTGGAAGGCAGGATGCAAAGGAACCGCAATCTCAGCTGGACTGCTCAACAGAAAGACGCAGACATACACAGTGAGGAAGGGAGGCCATGGAAATGAAGAGCACAGTAAACTGAGCAAGAACCAAGTCACAAATATTTTTACTGCATGTTAAACAAGCACATGTATATTTCCATATGTAAAAATAAAGACAGGCTTCTCGAGCAGTTTTTATTCACATTTGGTACTAGACAGGTAGCTCTTCCTGCTCTTCCATGGGACTTGAGTTTGGTTCCCAGCCCAATGCCAGGCTGCTCACCAGCTCCTGTTAAGTCCAAGGGAGCTGATGCCCTCTACTGGCCTCTAAGGGCACATGCACTCATGTGCACATACACACAAACACAAACATATACAGATAACTAAAGGGAAAATAAATCTTGGGCTGGACAGACAGATGGATGGCTCAGTGGTTAAGAGCACTGGTTGCTCTTCTAAAAGCCAGTATCAATTCTCAGTGTCCACATGGTGCCTCACAACTGTTTGTAACTCCAGTCCCAAGAGATTTGATGCCCTCTACTGGCCTCCACCAGGCATGAATATGGTGCACAGACATACATGCAAACAAGCACTCAGACACTTCTATCAATCTAAAAATATATCTTTAGTAGTAAGTATATTTAATCATATATACATATATAAATATGGTACATGAGTATTTGCCATGTAATGTGCAAAATAACATTTAATAGGTTGCATATATAGATTATATTGGCATGTATGAGAATGTCTAGAAAAAATGTGTAAGGATGGCTAAGAAGTGATCCCACAGAAGAAAATCCACAAGATGGGAATGATTTATTCCTTTACATGCATAGTGGGTACTGGTAAAATAACATTTCAATAGACACAGATCTAAAAGTACAGATGTGTTTTATTTATGAGGTGAGAAACCACCACCCAGGCTCCCAGAAGTACCAGCAGAGCTCATGCACTGGATTCTCTAATATGCACTGCAGTGGGACACAGGGAATGAGCATCTCATCTCTAGCCTTCTGTAGAATGCATGTGTTCACTCCGAATGACAGAATCTACCCATGAGTGCAGTGCTGACCAGCTAGACACTGGGGCAGCAGATGGAGCCAGCCAGTCATCACAAGGTTTAAGGACACACAGCTGAAGCTTTCCTCAAATTATCCTGATAAATTATAAATAGTTTTTAAGTAATTCTTTAACTGACAGAAAAATTATACATATTAATGGAGTAACTTACAATGTTTCAAGATATATAATATGTAAATCGGGTAAAACATTCTATCTTCAAATATGATTTTTATAATGAAATTTCTGGAAATAATTTATCTTGAAAAGCACTATATATTACTATCTACTCTAGACACCCCTATTATGCTAAACCACACCAGAATATCTTGGCCTTACCTAACTACGCATTCAGTTTTTACTAAATGCGATTTATCTAACAGTCTTTTGGACTTTGTACTTGCTGGGGATGCAGAAGTAGCATATTGAAGATCCAGGCCAAGTACTTCTCATGACATTAAATCAGTAGCTGGAAGAGCATCAAAACAGCAAACTGTATCTGAGCTCTACTAAGATACAGAATGTTACAAAACTCTAAGAGATCAGCTGGCAAATAGCAACTGGAAGGCGGCTGTACAAATGGAATAATTACAAAAAAAATGTATCCAGTGCTTCAGAAAGTTGCAATAGAATCTATTGCAATAAGCATCTTGTATTTGAAACAAACATGCTACAGAATAACAGTAATACAGACTTACAAGCAAGATGTATACTTTGTATTCTCTCAGGTTTTGTACTCTCTCACTATCAGCATGGACACATGTGTACAATGCATCAAGGCATATCAAGTTGTCTTAGCCTATCAGAACCAGGAAGTGAAACAGATTAAACGGACTAAGATTAGAGATGTCAGAGAGACTTGCCACATGTTTCTTAAATAAATAGAGGCCTGAGCTATCAGATTCTTTCAAATGACAACGCCTTTCCTGAGAAAAATAGTTTTTGTTGTTCTCTTTTGGGATCAATGCACATGAACAAAATATCTAATACTAACTAGAAATAAAGCAGTTAGCCCACAAAACCATGGTACTACTATTAACTAGCAGAAAATGTAGATCTTATCTATTTATTTTTTAATAATCTCTATGAAACAGACGATATTAGTACAAGACTGCAATATGAATCTGTAGTTCCCAGCCCATGTATGGTTATAAAGAATTCCCTCCGAGTATTTTATAGAATTTGTTCTTATATGATCTGGCCAAGCTAGAAAAACACTGCTGCCTGCACAACAAAAACATACAGTTCTTGTAGAGAGCAAATTATGGACTTCCTATTTTTCCATCCTTAAATGGCTAGCAGAGTATTAAGCCACTGGCCCTAACTAATACCCTTTGTTAAGGTGAAAACACTGTGACTAGGCCCCCTTCTTTCAGATAAGCCAGGATACATTCAACAGCATACTGCATACATTAGTAACCTAAGAGACACAGCAAGTGGGGAAGAATAAATTCGGAATTGTTTTTCCCAATGACCAAAATGCATCAAATGATTGTGTGAATTTTTATTACCAAATATATACGGACATATTTCATTCTCCATAAATCTTAAGATTATTCCAACACAAAGGCTTATTATTAAATTTCTAAATCTATTAGATATCTTGAGAGAATTGAACACCAGTAGATAAGAGTTCCTGGGTAAGTACAGACTGATTAAAACAATTTTAAGACCTAATTGCCATTATATAACTTGAAGCTTCAAACTGGGAGGGGAAACATGTTCTACAGCGACACCTGCTGGGAAGTGGCAAGATAAAAGCAAGCCACAACCAAAAGAGGCCGAGGGTGGTTAAGTCAAGACACTGATCACAATGGTGGTACACTGCACCGGCCCTTCTGTACTGTATCAGAAACCCAAAGACAACCATGTCCCTCTTCCTCAAACACATTCCCAATCAATAAATGTGAAAAAGACTTTTCACTGGCCACGTAATAATGAAGCACACTCTATGAATGAAACACCTGTGTTCTAAGCCCTGGCCAGGTAAATCACATTTTATGTGCACGTTAAACGTAAAATGTCCAACTTCTTTCTTCTATATTCTAAGGAGTAAATTTGAAAAGTGTAAAATAAAATTCTACTTTATCATTTCTCAACTGAGCTGAAGAAAATGGAAAGCAGAAACATGCTTTAAAATATTTTCTCTATAGGTATGCTTTATAGGACTGAATCACATCCCCCACCCCCCATCATACTTTTATATAAAAATCTAAGTACTAATGAGTCACTAGAGCAATGTCACCATGACATCAGATTCTCAATGTAAAAAACTTAGTGTGCAAACTTTTCAAACTATGATTTTCAAATGTGCTACTTTGACCATATTTTAGTCAAAGGCCGATTAGTTAGAGGCAAAAGCACAGATTTCTGCAATGACTTTACCAACTCTACCGTGGGACATGCCAGAAGAAAGCGTGATCAACTGCTTCAGCTCCCAACCCCTACAAGATCTGACGTATTCTACTTAAGAACCCCTAATCCAAACAGTGCAGTGGAACGATGAGCAACAGAAAACCTGGATTTTTAGTATGTGCTCTTCCTGGGTTTCCACAGGCTGACTAAGACCTTTCAGCATTAATTTCCTCACCTTATGTAACTAGAAGACACTAAATGCCAGAGCAATGTTGTCTGTACCTACGAACAAACTCCCCAGCAGTCAGGGTTGGTTTGCATGTCAATGCCCCTTCCTCAGTGACCACAGGCAGTGAGCTTTGCTTTCCTGCTTTATCTTTCAGGTGTACCCTGCTGTAAGAAAGCAAGAAACAGAAGCACACGATCTCATTCTAAGGTAACTGTCTAGCACAATGGGAAGAAAGTCTGAGTTCCCACCTCGGGTGCCTTCTCCTTCACACAATCAGAAATCAGTAGTTATTGAAATAGTTATTTAAAATAATGGCCTAGGAAGAATAATGCATGCTATATAATTTAGGGTTGGGTTTTGGGGGGAAGGTTTAGAACACAGGTGTTTCATTCATTATGAATGAAATTGTGCTTCATTATAGTTATGTCACTCTAAAATGTGGGCAAATGATAGAATAAGGTATACATCCTAATGATAGAATAAGGTACTATACATACATCCTAATGATAAAATAAGATAGTCTACATCCTGGTATTTTCTAATCCTATTGACACACTGTTACATTGGTTTATTTATTGGGAAATGGTGCACATTCTCTGTACTGGCAGGCCTCATAAGTGACTTCCCTGGATGCAATCAGTTCTCTACTCAAGGGTGTAAAGGATAGAGATGAAGGACTGGGACATAGCTCAGTGGCAAAAGGATAGGGATGAAGGACTGGGACATAGTTCAGTGGTAAAAGGATAGGGATGAAGGACTGGGATGTAGCTCAGTGGCTAAAGCACTTCCCCAGCACACACAAAGCTCCCAATGACAGCAGCAGAGACACTTTTCAATAGCTACTGAAAACATTAAAATCTTGCTCATTAGCTTTCTCTTTGGCACCTCAACATTGAGTAGGCTCTTCTCATTCACATAGTTCAAATCTATAGCTCCAGCCACACAGCAATGGTGCCGGCTTAGGAGATTAGCAGGCTTAGGAGCCAGAGAGCCAGAATGTCATTTTTACCTGTATTAAAGGTGAATTCATTAGTACAGTGGCCTTGGACCTCAGACAGTATGCATAGAGTTCTTCCATTAAGAATACAAACAGTTCTCGGAATGTTAATGTGTACAATGGATTTAACTGCAGTACTTTCCCCATTTACATTTATCCATTCATCTTTTCTAATCAAATATTTATTGCACACCTATTAAGGAAAAGAACTATTCTAGCTGAGAAAAGGGAATCAATAGAAAAGAGTGAAACAAAGACAATATACATGAAGACAGTAAGTGCTATGAAGAAAAACCATAGTTGGCTCATCTATTTTCCTGACATATACCAATAAAACCATAATCATTCAATCTATATATGACATATAATAATGGACTGCCCATAGACCGCAGCACAGAATCTAAATCATTTCCAATGATAATGAGAGCTCACATTCAATACACATGTGTGTTCCAGTTCCAATATTCTAAATATGAGTCAAAGGAAATATAAAGGAAACCGAGAACCGGTGAAATATGACACGAAACAGATTTTAAACATCTGTTCTCTATTCTGCTGGCTAAGCACATGGAGAAGAAAGGTGAATAACCAGTAGGGTTTTTTGTTTTTTGTTTTGTTTTGTTTTAGAAAAGAAAACGGAGCACAGAGAATATTCCTATAGTACTTTATGATATGCCTTTGTATTTTAAAAGGCAAACGCAATACATATTAAGGAAACTAAACAAAACTCCTTAAAATAATTTGCAAGAACGATGCATCCAGTCTCACCCTGGCCCTTGAATACACTCCTCCAAGCTGCTCCTCGACACTACTGGCCTGGCTGAAACTTACTTTCCCTGACTTTGGCTCAGGGTCAAGCCCCCCGAAATCTGCAAGAAGATAAAGGGCCCTCTACGCCCAGCTTCCATCAGGAGAGGCAAGGAAGGACCGGGCAACGCTCGGGCAGGCCGATGCTAGGGGTCCCCCTCGGGCCGACTCTGCTCCTCCGCCTCCCCGCCCGGTGAGCGCGGCCTCGCCCCGCGCACGCAGGAGCCTCGCAAGGATGGAGAGGAGCGGCGGACGGATGATCAGACCAGACCTGCAGCGCCCACCCGGCTCCCGCCCGCAGCCAGGGCCTGGCCTGCGGGGACTCTGACCTCTCCGAGTCCCAGGGCTACTGCTGCTACCGCTGCTACCGGTGCTCGGGCTACCGCTGCCCGAGCCGCTGCCGCCGCTGCTGCTGCTGTTGCCGCCGCCGCCCTTGGCGTTCTTGCGCGGGGCCATCGCAAGCTGCTCCGGGGACTGCAGAGAACCGGGGCCTTGCTGAGTGTGCTAGGGACACCGGGGCTCCGCGACTCCTGCAGCTACAGCGCCTCAGTGTCCACTGCGCTCGCCGCGCCTCGGACGACTAGCACCAGCGTGCAGCCGCGCCGCCAGCCTAGCGTGCGCCCAGCCTGCGACTCGGGCAGCCAAGAGCGCTCAGCTCCCCCCTCGCCCCCCGCCTCGGCCTCGGCCCCGCCCACGCCAGCCTCGACCCACCCACCAGATCTGAAGGACGCCAACACAAGCCAATCCCGAGGACCGCTGGCAGGGGGCGGGGCAGGCTACGCTCCCCGGCCCTCCGCTGGCCAAAGCTTGTCTTTTGCTGCGCGGTGGTTACAAAGCCCTAGCGGCTTGTGGCTTTCCAGTTTGCCTTGATCCTTTGGAACGTGGCAAACGTGGAAGCCGGCAGGACTCTCGCGAGCTTTGGTGCTCTGCCTCCAACGGGATGGGGCGGGTATGAGGGCGGTGCCCGAGAACAGAGCACCAGCTCTTGGCTTCTTGGGAATTTGGTTTCGGTGCCTAAGCACCAAGAGTGCAAGCCCTCTCTTTGAAAAAGGATTTGCCACAGTTCCGCCAGGACACTGTGATTGTTGATCCTTTCAGTGTCAAAAATAAGGATTTACTCCATTTGTGCCATCAGTATTTTTGGAGAACCTTAGTTAAGACATTAAAATGTTAATATGACTCAATAATCCTGTTTTCTTAACCATGCACGACACTCTCATCACACTAATACCTGGAGTTACTTCATGTTCCCAGCCATGAGTCTCCTCCTATGCTTGTGCAGTGTACTGCATCGGGATTGAGAAATGAGTATTTAAAATAAAAATGGCAGCAGCTGGACAAACCAGGTAAGGTCCAGCAGAGACTATCATCATTTATTACCAATTGCCCACATGGTGTCTGTACATAACAAAAAAGCATGAAGTATGTGGTGATTTGATACATTGCTGTCAACTTCTAGATCTTCTAGAACTTCCTAGTTTTGGACCACCTTGGAAGCAGCCCCTTGCAGGAAACCCAGAATCAGCCACTGCTGTGGGACGACCCCTTCGCGGCCTACACTTTCCTCAGCCACCACTGACAATTGTTAGGGTCCACTGACCTGTGCCTTGGCTGTGAATGCTGAGTACCATCTAAGGGAAAAGTGGAACCCCCTGAGAGCAGCCTTGCAGAACAGGAAAAAAAAAGGCTGGGTTTTTTTTTGTTTGTTTGTATTTTGTTTTTGTTTTGTTTTGTTTTATGTTTTTGTTTTGTTTTGTTTTGTTTCCACACAGTTATGAAGATGGCAGCTGCAGTCCGTTTTTACTGAATTTCTTTATCTCTTAGCCTCCTCTGCATTCATCTCTTGGGCGCACCTTCTTGCCCACAGAGGACATTCTTTAGCAGGAAACGATGATGGGGAGATGCTGAGAGGCAAATTTGACCCATATCACTTACTGTAAGATACTGATATCTAAGCTACAATAAATAAATAAGTAAATAAACGAACGACTCTCGATCCCCAAATTTATCACTCACAAAACACTATTATAGAGTTTATGCTTTAGGGGGTTCAATTTAAAGTATCTTCCACAAATGTTTTAAACCCTTTTACTGGCTGGTTTTATGTGTCAACTTAACACATGCTGGAGTTATCACAGATAAAGGCGCTTCAGTAGAGGAAATGCCTCATGAAATCCAGCTGTAAGGCATTTTCTCAGTTGGTGACCAAGCGGGGAGGGCCCCTTGTGGGTGGTGCCATCCCTGGGCTGGTAGTCTTAGATTCTATAAGAGAGCAAGCTGAGCAAGGCAGGAGGAGCAAGCCAGTAAACAGCATCCCTGCATGGCCTCTGCCTCAGCTCCTGCTTCCTGACCTGCTTTAATTCCAGTCCTGACTTCCTTTGGTGATGAACAGCAATGTGGAAGTGTAAGCTGAATAAGCCCTTTCTTCCCCAACTTGCTTCTTGGTCGTGAATGCAGGAATCCAAACCCTGACTCAGACACCCTTATTCCCACTTGGTGGTGCTGGTTTGGGAAGCTGGGGAATCCTCAGGAGGTGGGACCTGGCTGCTCAAATCGATCACTAGGAGCAGACCTTTGAAGGTTATTTTATTAGTCCAGACCTGTTGTTCTCCTGCTGCCATAGTTCACACTGCCTCTGACAGTGGAGGCTGTCACTGTTATGCCTTCCCTAGCTATGACAGATAAAAATCTCTCTGGAACTGTGAGCCTAAATAAACCTTTCCTCTCTTAAATGATTGCCTTTTGGTATTTTAATCACAACAATGCTAAAGTAATGAATCCAATACTGTCCCAGAGTTGGTGATAGAGAGGGTATGTGAGCTCAGACTGCATGCAGAATTACCTCCAAGTTACCCTTCCTAGAAATGATCTACTGTTCCGTAGAGATTACCTTACTTGACTCCCCTCTTCTGTAGCAGAGGCTTCTGGGATCATCTACACACTCCCTGCAAAGACAGACTGAGGCCTGAGTGTGGACATTTTTCATAGGTCACAGTTTAGGGAAGTCAGACTTTTTTTTTTAACAGCTGTCTCCAAGGAAAAGTGAGGCTTTTTTCCTTCAGTCCAGAAACTATACCTGTTATCTCTAGCAATAGGGACGTAGTCACCTCTATTCTTCCAGGAGCCTGAAGAGTTAGTTCCCCTTCAAGGCCAGCCTGGTCTGCAGAGTGAGTTCCTGGACAGCCAAGGCTACACAGAGAAACCCTGCCTCGAAAAACCAAAGAGAGAGAGAGAGAGAGAGAGAGAGAGAGAGAGAGAGAGAGAGAGAGAGAGAGAGAGACTTCAACTCAAGCAAAACCAGGATTTGTGGCTTCCCTATAGAAAAGAGTTTCACAGTGATCCAATAAGAAACCGCACTGGAGATTTTATTAAAAGCAGGTTTTAGTATAGATCTTAACCAGGGGGCTTATTAGAAAAAAAAAAAAGATGCTACAGAGAAAGAAAGATAAAGCACCCCCAACAGGACAAGTACAGGTTTCTCCAAGGAAAGCTACAACTGGGTTTTTTTCACAATGGATATATATAAGACTTGGGTTCTAAGCCAAGTTACATGTAGAGGTTGCTAAGAAACAATCTCCTCCTTCCTAACATTGTCTCAAAGCTGTAAGTCGTAACAGTGTTAAAAGTTAAAGAATTGTCCTCAATACCAAAGTTATCCAGTGTATCATCTAGATCTGGGAGAGGGGGTGCTAGGAACATAAAGGGACAAATCACTTTAGCCCTAAGTAGCACAACCTAACTACCACCACATACTTGACTGAGAGGTCTCTGGGAATGCATCATTGGGAACTAAGTGAGCAAAATGTATCATCTTTGATAAGATGCCTTTTGGTGAGCTGAAGAGATAGCTCAGAGGTTTAGAGCACTGTCTGCTTTGCCAGAGGTCCCGAGTTCAATTTCCAGCAAGCACATGGTGGCCCACAATGTCTATAATGGGATCTAGTGCCCTCTCCTGTCATGCAGGTATCCATGCAAATAGAGCACTCACACACAAATAAATAAATCTTAATGACAACAACAAAAGATGCCCTTTGGAAAGCACATGTTGTCTCATTGAGCTGGAATGTCGACTGCTGGATCCTATGCAGGTCTTGTAGGAACAACCATAGCTCCTGTGAATTCATGTACACAGAAGTCTTATGTCCAGGAGGCATTGTTCTGTTCCAGTCCTTAAGACCATTGATTCTTGCAATCTGTCTGCCTCCTCTTCCTCTGTGTTTGAACTGTGGTTGTGTGGGGTGAAAGAGATGCCTCATGTATGAATTAACACTCAATAGACACCACTTATTTTCTTCACTTTGACTGTTGTTTCTGCATTAACCACACAATTTCTGAGAGCAGAACTAAATACAGGTATAAACAAAAACATTTTAAAGCTTTCTCTACTGACAGTATTCCCAAAAAAAGTTTCTCTCAAATTAGTTATAGTTAAATAAATTAGTGAACTGTGATTTGGAATAAAAACATGTTTTATTTAATACAGACAAGGTAAGCTTCTAAGTAACTTCATTATTAAAAATATTGAAGTAATGGCTATTGCTAGCAAATCCATAGAATTAGCATACAATTCTTAAGCCTTGAACTTAAAGTTAGATAGTCTTACACATAGGGAGCAAACCAAGTGTTGAAGAGTAACAGTTAATTTCAACCACAGTGCTATGAGATGTATAAAAGAAAATACACTGGTTATTTAGATGGAGTTGTTAAAAAAGTAACTGAGATGTAGAGAATAATGAGGAGAAACTCAATTCAACCTGTAAGATCATTTTACTCAAAATATACAATTATATGTCTTGTGGATCTAGTAGATCTCCTACTCCCCCCTTTTCAGTCTCTCTTTCCTCTTATCTCTCTCCCATCTTCTCTCCCTCTCCCTCTCTTTCTCTCTTTCTCTTTCTCCCTCTCTCCCTCTCTCTTTCTCTCCCTGTGTATGCATGTGTGTGTGTATAGGTATGTATGTTTGTATGTATATATGTGTGTGTAGTATGTGTGTTCATGAAAACACCATCCTCTAAAACAGGTCTCATATCCAGAAGGGAATGTCCTGAAACTAACATCAATGATCTTCCACTTTCATAAAGTCTAACTATATAAAGCAGCTGAATTTTCCTTACAATGAAGACTGTTTTTGCAGTCAACCTAAATCCTTGGAAGTTAGTGGAAAAGCACTGCATGAGTTACATGAAATTCGTATTAACTCACCCCCACCCTTTTTGTTTTTCAATGACGTTGTGCTAACTTAAATCTATTCCGAAAGTTCATGAGCACATGATAAACTATTGAGCCTCTACCAAAACAAAATTCTAAGGAACTGTGCCAAAGTTCCTGGCAGTGTGAAACTAACAGGGAACATCAGTCCCCAGCAGGATAATAATATTTCATTACTCTAAAGGTATTTATTAATATATGCGAAACACCACTTATTTTTACTCTAGGGAGTACATCATTATAAATTTTATATTGTAAGTACAAGGTAGTATTTCTGAATGTTTTTGTCCTTCATGGAATTGTTCTAATGCTGACTTTTCATTTCCCTCTCAGCAGATTTTCTGGAGTTAGACTAGATAGTTACAGCCTGGATGGTCCCCAAAGCTGCTTGTTCTGGGGCCAGAGAGCACATTAATCTGTGAAAATTCAGTAGAAATGGTCTCTGAGCTGCCACTTCACAAATGAGAGAAGGTGGTGGGTACTTTCCCCTCTGTTTCTCAAAGTAGTCACACGGTACTTAATTTTTAAAGCTATAAAACAAATAAAAAAAATCGAGGAACACAGTTACAAAAACATATGCATGTAAAAGCAATTGTGTAACAGTCTTTATATAGATGCATCCTAAGAGATTGTCTAAACACCATTTTCTTCCAAAAGTCTGAGAAAATTGAGATGGAAAATAGCTTGATATGGCACTTAGGCCTAACTAAAGACACTCTAGGTTACAAGCAGTAATGAGGACCTGATATAGTCTAACCACAGCCCATGGGGGAGGGCTGTTGCCCATGTTTACTGAGCTGTGGTTAGGACAGTGTCCAGAACACAGCAAGGCTGACAGCAATGGCTCTCTGCTGTGCTCTTTGTACTTACCCTCTTTCTGTCTAAGGATAGCTTGCCCCAGCGCACAGGGCCACACTTCCCATCACTTGTTTAGTTCAAGCTGCTCAGTATGTCTCAAGCTGAAATAGCCATGGTGATCCATCTAAGTAAAGGTTAAAATAGTTGTACACAAAACACAATGAAGCTGCACATAAGAGCTGACATTTGACATTGACCTGGTAGAATAAAGTATCATTCAACAGAAAACGTTTGCAAACAGCTTTCAACTTGAGAAGTCGTATTTGCATAAGCACCTCTGACATAACTCACTGATCATTTATTCCATTCCTGAACTGTGGGCAGACACAGATAAGCTATAATGAGAAATTAAAAGGCAAACATGGGAGGAGAGTGAAACCAGTGTGTGAATGTGTGCAGCAACTGTTACTCAAGAACTAGAGGAGCCTCTGAGGACAAACTGTATTCAAGGAATTCCTACTGAAAATGGGAAATCTGACTCGTTATTAACACATAAACTGCCAACTCTTCCCAGTCACTGTTCCCAATCAGACCAGCTCAGAGCAAAGAAGATGATCTATGACTGGCATGAACTTCAAACAATAGCAGGGAATAAGAGCTGGGCTAAGTGTTGGCCTGGTAGCTATCCTGTTATTGTTGTTTACCTGTTAACACTTTCAAATTAGAACATGAGTCTGACATCAATATTGAACTCTATTATTTATAGTCGGTTGGGGATAAGTGCTTACGTTAAGAGCTTGGTAAATGTCACATAAGTTACTGTATACTGACAGCTCGTATTTCATTTCATTCCCATGAGAGATGTCCAGTGAAGAAAAGGATTGCTTCATGTACTAAAAGATGTTGGACTTTATCTTCAGGGCGAGGTCAGGTCCCAGGAAAAATACTGCTCAGAAGGGGTAGACACTATAAGCTACAATATTCTCTGATTGTACTTCCTTAAGCACATGTACATTAGAGGCCTCATAGCATGGGTGACCTATGAATCACATGATCATCGCCAAGTGCCAATGCTTCTGGCTTCTATCACCTTTGCCTCAAAGCCTCCAGGATCACCTGCCTGGATAACTCATGCCCCTTTCCTCTGCTATTTTCTAGTGATATCTCCTTCTTAATTAGTCCTGATTATAACCTATATTTGCATTCTGGCACACACAGGGAGTACTGCTCCCCACTCCCCTGAAGCCCCTCATGCCTTTTCACCCCTTTCCTCTGCCCTGTCATCAGTGCACTGGGAGCTAAAGTGCTTTTCCTGGTTGATCTGGTAAGTGGGTTAGAAGTTCTGTAGCTTTAGGCAGCCAGCTCTTCCAGCTCACAGGAAGCCTCTTTGATCCTCCAGCCACCCCCAGGACTCATAGACTGCAGATTGCTGGGTTGGAAAAACCTGAGACTCAGCATGACTGGCAGAAATTTTCCTAACTCTGAACCTACAACTCATGGCTCTGCAGTAAGGCCGTGCCAGAGGTCCAGGCCAAGAAAGCATTGACAACTAAGAACTGGGGGTGGAGAGCACTTAGTAACCGGTGGTATAGAGCAAGGTTCTCAAGGCAAGGAATCTCATCGCTCTCAAACCCGTGCTTTCCTCTGAACAAACTCCATCACCATTTTGGAAACTCTCATTCTGTCCTGAGCATCCCTTTTCTCCATTTTTTCCTAGCGGGAGTATAGACACTTCTCACTATCACCTGCTAGAAGTAAACAGAGTTTAAAGTGGTTAAGGAAAGAGGCCAGTTTTACTTCTTTCTCTACTAATCTATCCATTTCATAGGTGGGACCTTGGTCTAGTGAGAGCAAAAGAACAAGCCTTTGTACTGTCTCTTCTTATAGTGCTCAGTCCCCAAGGCTTTCATTCTGTGGCTGCTGGGAACACACACTCATTATTTTCTGGTTGGCTGGACAATAATCAAAAAAAAAAAAAAAAAGGAAGTGTCATCTTTCACACTTCCTGTAATATCGGTCTAGTGACTATGACCAAGGGTCAGCCGCTTTACAGTGTTCCTAACTCTTCCTACCCTACTTCTCATAGATATCTTACTTCCTAATGGCCAGCTCATCCCACAGAGACCCTAAATATAGTTCAAAGCACTTCTGAGAAGGTTTGCAGAGCTTCTTGGCTTACCACATGGATCTTTCGGCACTGACACTGCAGGTCCTTCTTTCTAAAGCACGGCACAGCAAGACTGCAGGGTTATGGTACTGCACTGAGCTGTACCTCCATCATCTCCAGCAAACCCTCAAAAGGCTCTCTCTATGCCATCTCTTCTCTGCACTGGAGAGACTTTGGAAGGTTTTTCTCTAACACTTGGAAGGCTTCATTGGTTGCCTAGTAACCACAGAGCATGTGTTCACTGACTTTGCTTAAACAGTCAAGTTAGAACTCATTTTACTCAGGTCCAAACTATTTCCTGATAATGTAAGTCAAAAATAGGCACTTTGTCAAAGGAGTGTGTGTGTGTGTGTGTGTGTGTGTGTGTGTGTGTGTGTGCATGTTCTTGTTGCTTGTGAGATTTCAGCCATAGTTACCAACCATGTAGATATGATATTGTCAGGGTTTTAACTTTTGGTATGATGATCCTTGTCTTTAAGAGATAGATGTTTATTGTATTTTTGCATACATATGAAATTGTATATTTTATATTATATATGCACTATTATAACTCTTTATGTGAACTTGCCCTACTGTATTGCTATGTTACTATGTGTGGACTCCCTCCCCTCTGCTAGGACGCTGTTCTGAAAGAAAGAATGCCCTGACAGGCCTGGGGCTGAGGCGGCCCACCTGTGGTTCGAAATGCTGACACTGCAGCTCCAGAGATCAAAGGACTGGTACTCAGCTAATTCCTGCCAGAACCCCCTCTTGAAGATTCTGCTGTAAACAGAGTTTGCAATATCATGTCTGCTACCTTGTTTATGTTAAAAGTCTGATTGTTGTGGTTTCATTTTGCCTTTTACAATATAAACACATTGCACCATAAGTAAAGTACACCTTGATAAATTTTCCTGGTGTCAGTCTCTCTTTGTTCCCCACCTGCTTATTTTCATAGGTCCGGTTCATCTCCAGTCCAGGGCAATCCACTACCGTGTAGGATCCACGGGCAGAACACTACAACTATGTAAGCACATTGCCTGTTTTTAATCTTCTTAAATTAACATACAAGGTAATAAATTCATTATGGCATTTTCCTATATAGTTTGCTTCTCCTGATGCTCCTCTCCCTCTTCTTTCCCATTTCCCTGTCCCTAATATTAGTACCCTTCCACCTCAATATAATGGATTTTTTTCTTTTCATTGTATTTATGTGTGATGAGGAGTACCCATTGTGTATGAGTGTACATGTGTGTGTGCCTGTGTGTGTGTATGCTATGTTCATGTGCAGAGGACAACTTTGAGTTGCCTTAAGCATCATTTATCTTTTTCTTGGGTAAAGGAGTGGGAGAATGGGGAAGTTGGGGGGTTTGTAGATGAGGGGTGGGAGGGTAGGGAGGCTGAGGTGTGCAGCACCCCTCACTGACCTGGAGCTCAACAAATTCACTAAACCAGGGACCCGCCTGTCTCCCTGTCCCCAGTCCTGGGATTAACAGGACACACTACCATGTCTGATTTTTATGTGGAGAAATATGTGAGTATCTGTGTCTAAAGATTTGAGCAGAGAAGTAGCAAGAAAAATGAGTACAAATGTTCTTTGTTTAAGCCAACTACTGGCATTTTTCTATTTCTACATCAGTTAACTGTTCAATCATTTATTCATAGGTCTTGCTAGTAATTACCACTGAGAAGAGACCTTTTCCACATGGTTTTAAGGAATTCTCACATATAGAAAATGAAGAGATTTTATTCTAAATCACCCCAGTCATATTTCTTATAGAATTGCTGATAACTTTAGCATGGATGCCTTTTAAAAGATTTTATTTTTGGTTTTTAGAGAATTGATGATTAGTTTTTTTCAGACTCTTACCACTGCTTTTTTAAAAATATGAATTAAGGCTGTTTTGAGCCACAAATTAGAGTTTTCCCTCGATGTCTTTACTCTTAAAAAATATCTGTTGTCTAGCCATCTACAAGGAAATGGAATGCACATATTAGTCTATAA
The DNA here is from genome assembly GCF_008632895.1 of Mastomys coucha. Lineage (NCBI taxonomy): Eukaryota > Metazoa > Chordata > Mammalia > Rodentia > Muridae > Mastomys > Mastomys coucha. The sequence continues at coordinate 26,984,230 of NW_022196896.1, read as the reverse complement.
TCCTGCAGTATTTCAGTTCCATTCAGATTTTCTCTGTGTGAAAATGACTCATCTTCTGTGTTTCAGAGGAAATTGAATAATTAAACTCATGCCAACCCATCCAGTTAAATACTGGTTCTCAGACTAAGCTTGGAAAGTCTATTTTTCATCTATTTCATAATGTACAAATGGATGTAACTATTTCCTGATTAGATTTTTAAAAATCCTTGGCCCACAGCTAAGGTCACCCCCATTGACTCTTGGGTGTCTCCCTCTTCTGAGGTCTCTATCTTGTCCTGGAGATGCCCCTCACCTCCTCATTCCCATCAGCTGCAGATTTCCTTTTGTTTTCATGGCCATCTGGCCATCTCTCCTGCCCTTCCCTACACCTGATCCTGAACCCCCCATTCCCCTCACCACCACCCCGCCTTCCTTGTTCCCTCCTCCCATCTGCCTCTCATGACTATTTTATTCCCCCTTCTAGGTGAAATTCAAGCTTCTTTGCTTGTGCCTTCCTTCTGGTTGAGCTTCTGTGAGTCTGTGGAGTGCAGCATGGCACTTATATTTTATGGCTAATATCTACTTATAAGTGAGTACATACCATGCTCGTCTTTTGGAACTGGGTTAGCTCACTCAGGATGATATTACAAGGTTCCATCCATTTGCCTGCAGAACTCATGGTATCTTTGTTTTAAATAGCTGAATAGTATTCCACTGTGTAGATGTGCCACATTTTCTTTATTCATTCTTCAGCTGAGGGACATCTGGGTGCTTTCTAGTTTCTGGTTATTACAAATAAAGCTGCTATGAACATAGTTGAGCAAGTGTCTTTGTAAGATATTGGAGTATCTTTTGAGTATATGCCCAGGAATGGTATAGTTAGATCTTGAGGTAGAACTGTTCCAAGTTTTCTGAGAAACCACCAAAGTGGTTTCCAGAGTTCTTGTATAGGTTTGCACTCCCACCAGCAATGAAGAAGTGTTTCTCTTACTCCACATCCTCACCAGCATGTGCTATCTGCAACTGACCAGAGTAAGGAAATGGGGGGTGGTGTTCCTCCAGGATGAGACAGATATCTGGGAAAAGGAGGCACCCAAGAATCAATGTAGCTGTAATTCATTACATTGAGGATATGGAGTGCCTACCTCTTATAGCCAGGCAGGAACCCCAGTGGAGTGATAGAGGCACCAACTCACCCACAAAATTTTCAACCGAAAATTTATCCTGTCTACAAGAAATGCAGGCACAGGTGATGAAGCAGAAGTTGAGGGAATGGCCAACCAATAACCTGTCCAACTAGAGACCCATCCCATGGTCAAGCACCAATTCTTAACGCTATTAATGATCCTCTGTTATGCTTGCAGACAGGAGCAAGTTGTTCTCTGAGAGGCTCCACCCAGCAGCTGACTCAGACAGATGCAGATACCCACAGACAAAACAGTGGATGGAGCTTGGGGATTCTTACGGAAGAATAGGAGGACTTGAAGGGGATAGGAACTTCATAGGAAAACCAACAGAGTCAACTAACTAGGACCCTTGGGGCTCTCAGAATCTGAAATACCAACCAAAGAACAAACACAAGATGAACCTAGGCCTCCCTGCACATATGTAGTAGATGTGCAGCTTGGTCTTTATGTGGGTCCTGAACAGCTAGAACAGGGGCTATCCCAAAAGCTGTTGGGTGTATGTAGGGTATGTCCTAGCCGAGCTTCTTTGTCTGGTTTCAGTGGGAGAGGAAGCACCTAGCCTTGCAGACTTGAAGTGCCAGGTGAAGTGAATCCTAGGGGGCTCCTACCTGCTCAGAGGAGAAGAGGAGATGGAACGGAGGGAGGAAGTGACCAGAAGGGGGACAGTGAGTGGGATGTAAAGTGAATAAGTAAAAATATATTATATTATATTTTAAAAAGTTCTTGGCTCAGATGGGGTCCCAACACTGAGATATGAAGTACACACAGGCCCCTATCCCTAACCCAGAACCTATCTCCAATTGATAACAACTCACAAAGGGAAACTTAGTTCTCCAACAAAGTCTTACTTTTAAGGGCAGGCAATAGGTGACCAACAAGAAATTAACTCAATGCCATTTTAGGAGGTTCCTTGACTCAAAATGATTTGTCTAGGCATTATTTCTTGTTCTTTCTTTCCTTTTTCACTCATTCATTCATTATGTCTTTCTTTTTTTCTTTCTTCCTTCCTTTCTTTCTTCTTTTGCTCTTCGATGATCTAAAAGCTCTTAACTGATCCTTAAGAAAGGATCTTATCAGGCATAAACTTGTCTATTCATGGATGGTTTTAGAGATTCACATATCCAGGGTTAAGATATCACATTAAAAACATTTACTGCTTGCATTCCAAGATATTAAGTCTTAGTAACCACCACTGGGGACAATGTCTTGAATTGTTTGACTCTGTTCCCAGATTGCCTGAGGGTCCGATATCTAGAGTTTGGATATTGTTTAAGTATGTGTCCTGGGGCTTCATGAGTTGAAAGCTTGGTCCTTCCTCACAGTGCCTCTTTTCCATTGTTGTGATATAATAATAATAATCCAGAAAAAGCAACTTAATGGAGAGATGGTTTATCTTGAATTATAGTTACAAAGGAATACTAAAGTTGTTTAAATGAAAGTAGACCCTATAGTTTCATATATTTGAATGATTGCTCTCCAATTGGTGGACCTGTATGGATCTAATTGGCTAGGATCTAACCTGTATGGATCTAATTGGCTAGGAAGATGAGGCAACAGGAAGGAAAAGCATGGTGGCAGGAACAGGAGGCTGGAAGGTCACATTTTGGTCACCATCAGGAAGCAGAGAGAGGGAACAGGAAATAGGCCCAAGCTATAAAGCCCCAAAGCCCACATCATTAACCCACTTCCTTCAGAGAAGTGCCAACCCCTAAAAGTTCCACAATTTTCCCAGGTAATACTATTAGTTGGGGAGCTAGTGTTCAAATACATGAGTCTATGGGAAGACATTTGCCATTTAAACCATAGTAATTGTGATATTAGGAGACAGAGTGAGTGGTATAGTGAAACTTTTAAGATGTAAAGTTTAATGTAATGTGATTACTTCATTGAAGACACTACCTTCCAAGAGGATTAATGAGTTCTTTTAGACCCCAGCTTGTTCCCATAAAGTTGTTAATGGAAGAATTAGACTAGCTGCTCTGATCTTTCTGGATCCCTGTCTCAGCATGTGACCTCTTTCTCTTCTATACATTCTCACATGATGCTCTCCACCATGATGTGATGCAGTGTGGTCAGGGAGCGGGCCTTCAGTAGAGTTAGCACCATGCTCTTTGTACTTTTGGTCTCCAGATATTCAGCCCAAGGTATCTTCTCACCGCAATGGAGAAATGAACCAGTATAAGTGGTGAATGAGTTTTCTTGTATCTGATGCAACTTTGAGTATTATCAATTAGTGCATGAAGACAGTCCTTAAGATCATTACATAAAATACAAATATAGTATGACCCAACAGTAAATCAAACTATTTGATTATTTGAACTGAGTTTTACACATTATGAAACAATGAGAAAATTAATGATAAAGTATACCAGACAGTAAAGTGCTTTCTAAACATAAAGAAGTGTTTCATAATTTTAAATGGTAATATATCCACAGACTCAAATTGTACCTAAGACAAGTCTTGACCCATTGAAGTTTTAGACATTGCCCTGTGAGTTACTCCCCACAGTGAGATTTCATTTAACTTCACAGTACATTATGCTATGAAAGTGCTGTCCAAAAGGTCCAACTTTGGCAACATCATAAACTTTAATGAATAAGTATAATTTATGGTCTGTTCAGGAAACATTAATGAAATCTCTACTTCCTGCAAGCACTGCTCTTGGTTCTTACGGAGTTCCTGTTGTTTTGGGGAGAGAAAGATGAGCATACAGCACAGTGTGCTGCCTCCTGCTTTTGCCAACAAATGCTGAGGACAGGGATTCAGCCATCATGGTCCCATGCACACCATATGAGACAAAGAATCCATGTTTGCAAAGGCATACTGATAAGCATGTTGCTCAACCTTATTGTTTCACACATGAGAGTAAGAGGGATTTAGTGATTCAATATCAATTAAAATCAAACTAGTACTTAGGTCATTATATTTAGCTTTGTGTCTCATTGACACAGAATACTTGACCAAAGTAACTCAAGGAAGGGAGAGCATATCCTTGGCTCACAGTTCTAGGGATTGTAACCCATCATCAGAAACATGATGTTGGCTGACAAAGTAATGCTAAAAGTGAGATTTCAGTGACCTGAGCTGGTTACATCGCCGCTGCCTTCTGACCCTGGGAAACTTCCTTGAGAAGGTCTTCTGAAGCTCGTGCCGGCTGTGGCTCCAAGGCCATAATGAAGGAGACACAGTGCTCTGTCCCCTGTCTCAAGGGTTGATTCCCATGGACTTGTCTCTTTCATTCTGGCGTCTAAGAAATCAGATCTCTCCTGCATGTACTTCTCTTAGGAGAGAACTTTAGGCTTCCTGTCCCTGTTTTAGCTGATTCGTCACGTACAAGTCTCCAAGAAGAGAGACAGAGAAAGACAAACCCTGAGGATGGGTACGACACGTGTTATTTAGTTGCTGATAAATCTGAGACTGAAGGACCAGGAGCTCAAGATGGCTGGCCATTAAAACATAGAAATATCAGCCCAGATGATGGCCTGGATGCTGGTCATGGGGTCGCAGTGGTTGCATTCAATTTAACTGAGTGTATTTTGCTGAAAATAAATGTTTCACGAGAATCACTTGGAAGGTTTGAAAAGTACATTATTATGCCCTACAAAGATCAGGAAATCTTAATTTCTGATTTAACATGCATTAAAGATATGTGACTATACATATTTAACATACATTTAACATATATTAAAGATACGCACACACATGAGCACTCATATACGCATATATATTTTAAAAAGTCCACATCCAATAGTGGTATAGATAATATGCTAAAAAAACATTATGGAAGAAACAAGATTCAAAGGAGAAATCAGAAATGTCCATGTAAATGTATCCTTTTAAGAAGTTGCAGATTGCAGTTGTGTGGCCAGCATTCCTTTCCCTGCCTTCTTGCTTCTTCACAATGTCATCTCAACGCAATACAGAATCCTAAGAATAGGAAGCCGGCAGTACATCAGTGTCAACTTGTACATAGGAAGTCTACCTTATCAACATCAGAACTTGTCTTGAGAATAAATATTTATAAGTTCTGAATAATCAGACCTGATTGATGTCTCACAGTCAAAGTGAGCTGGAAGACCATGACTCACTGAGATGATTGTTTGCATTAAGCACTCGGAAGTAATATATTGCAATATGTTCTGTAGTTCAAAATATTACTTCCTCGAAAACTAAGATATCCTGATGGAGCAAAGTTCATTTTGCAAAACCATTTTCTTTTCGTGTGTCAGTTGTAATCAGGGCCTCTTATGATTTTAGATACACTTTGCAATCTTTATCCCATATTTAGAAAAAGAAGAATTTGCCATGATCTCACTGTTAACTTTTGGTTTATTCTCATTTGGTCCTTTTAATTTATATATATACACATGTAGAACTCTTCTTCTTTTCTTTCTTTTTATGTTTACAAAATCATGCTGGAAAGGCTAGGCAAATATAACTGTACATTACTTGTATGCATTCTTTGTATATACATACCATATACATTATATATGATTTAGTAGTTTTTTTATATATGTAAACTTATTAAAAATACTAGAGGAAATAGAATGTACTTTTTGATGCTTGGCTGTTTTCTTTTTCCTTGATCCATGAATATTCCATGAATAATCTTGGTTACATCTGGACCTGGTTAGCCATCATTCACCTCTGAACACTCAATGATGTGTAAGTAGTTAAACTCTAACACTGTTCTACTTTGCTTTCTGTTCATGTAATAAACACCATGAGCAAAAGCATCTAGGGGAGGAGGGGGTTTGTTTGGCTTCCCTTTCACTGAGGGAAGGCAAAGCAGGAACCTGGGGGCAGGAACTGAAGCAGAGCCCACGAATGAAATCTGCTTACAGGCTTGCTCACCTTGATTTCTTCTACAGCCCGTGGTCACACATTCAGAAGTGGTACCACCCTCCCTTCCTTATTAGTTAGCAATAACCCCCCCCCCCAAAATCCTGTACACCTACAGGCCAATCTGAAGAGAAGTCTTCAAAGTTCTTTCTCCCCAAATGTCTCTAGTTTGTGTCAAGCTGGCAAAACTCACCAGCACAAGCACCTTTTCTCCACACACCGCGTTCTGACGTTCCTCCTGCAGCTCCTCTTGATGTGATGCATCTCCACCTGACCGACCTTTCCCTTTGCTGAGCTTCCCTTGTTTTTCACACTACCCCTTGTTCCCCATTCATCTCCTTCTACAATGGACCAGATATACAGTCCACAACTGTAATTCTAGAGTGTCCTTTGCCAGGACATCTCATTTCCCCATCCAAATCCAGCAGGTCTGGAGTCAATATGCCCATACTGCTCAGACCTGGCCTTCATGTTTAGAACAGGTTCTGAGTAACCCCGCAGGGTCTTCAGCAATGTCAGAGTCCACCCTAGACTCATATACCATCCTGACCTCTGCTCTCAACCTCTCTGGCTTCTGTCCCTTGCACTTAGCAGGTGCTATTTCTTCCTCCTTCACAGTAGGACAGTGTTGTTGAACTCCTTTGTTTTCTTCTGTGTCACAGTAATGAATTCACATTCTTCTGAAACCATGCTGATTTCTCTGTTTTCTTCCCCTAAAGAAGACATGCTTCTCCTGTAAAGACCTGTCCCTTGTCCCAGCACCTTTCCACTAACAAACATTTCCCCATGTTTCCTTGGATCTCTTTCTCCTAATCCTTCTTTTTCACCAATGGTTCCAAAGCTGGATGTGTTTTAGAGTCCTCAAGAAAGCTCCCAAGAGAGCCTCAATTAAATGAGAGTTCAGCCACATAGACAGGAGCCCTGCTTTGGGCCTGGAGCGGAGATGTGTGAACTTCGCCATCTGAATGGACTCTGTTCTTCAGCACGTGAGACTCTTTGCACTTCCTTCCTACCAGTTCCACTTTCTAACCAGTTTTCTCAGGAAGAGCTATCTGGACTCATTGTCTCCTTCATTCCTACCTTGCGCCTATGACAGTTCTTATGACTGCAGAGACTGTTGCTAAGCAGCACTCAGTATCTCTGCCTAGTCCATGCTCTGACGAGTGTTCCTAAACCTAAGGGTTTCTCTACCGCGGGCAGTGTCTCTCATGTGTCATTGTCTTCCATGAATTCTCTTATCACAGCTAGCCTGGTGATAACTGAGTGCACCTAAAGTTGCAGCCCTGTGGTGCTAACTGCCTTTCTGAACATCTGTATTTAAAAAAAAAAAAAGAAAAGAAAAGAAAGGAAGAAAGAAAGAAAGAAAGAAATTATAAAGTTCTTTTGTGAAATAAAGGCGCATACCCCATAAGTGCAAAGACAAAGAAAGTCAAATGTGTCAACACATGGTAAGCTTTAATGTTCTGAGCAAACATGGATCCTTTTCAAAGGTTTGTTCTCAACACATTGCTTAGCAGCTCCTTGATGTTTGCTTTTGTAACTGCAGAATACCTTTTCCTCCCTCAGAGCCCCTGCTACAGGCTTTCCCTACCCAACCTATCTTCTATTAGCAGCTGTCAGCAACCAAGAAAATGTTAGGTGGTATTTAAGTATGCTAAATAGAGGACTCCAATACCATATCCCCCCATGACAACAAACTGCCATAGCTCCAGCAACATCCACCACTAAACACAGAAGCGAGCTCAAAGCATGAAACCTCAAGACGCCTTCTCATGGAAGAACAAGGGGTAAGTGTGGGTACTGGGTACGGATAGGTACTGGGGGCAAGGAAAAGGCCTGGGGGTGAGTGTGCACAGTAAAACCTTGCTGTTTGGGGACTAAAATGAGGCATACAAAAGATGAAAACAATCTGAAATGATTGTTTCATACAGACAGTGGAACAAGAAGCACTTGTCTGTCATTACAGTAAAGTAAACGAACTAGATAATGCCTGCTGAAAGCAGATCTTGACAGATGTATGCTGTTTACAAATGACACACCTAAACATATGGGACAGATACAAAGGTCGAAATAAAAAGATGGTAATAACATGGCAGAAAGTTACTAATCTACAGACAGCTAATGTCCTTCTGGTGATGTTAAGACAAAGTGATGATTTCCCTAGCTGAATAGTAATAGAAAGTTCAAGTCACTAAACATGGAATAAAACCTTTAAAATATGTGAGGGGAAAATAAACACAATAGTATTGAGAAGTTTGCCATCATAATGGGAGGTTCAAATTCTCCTAATTATTGAAGCAGACAAAAAAAAATGTATAAGTAAGTCACTTAGTTAGGGTTTGCATTGCTCTAATGAAATACCAAAAATCTGGGGAGGAGAGGGTGTATTTGGCTTACACTTCCACACTGTAGTCCATCACTGAAGGAAATTAGGACAGGTACCAAACAGAGCCGAGGCTGGAGGCAGGAGCTGATGCAGAGGCCATGGAGGGTGCTGCTTACTGGCTTGCTTCTCATGGCTTGCTCAGCCTTTCTTATAGAACCCAGGACCACCAGCCCCAGATAGAATCACCAAGAATGGGCTGGACCCTCCTCCATCAATCACTAATTAAGAAAATGCTATACAGCCAGATCTCATGGGGGCGTCTTCTCAATTGAGGTTTCCTCCTTTCAGATAACTTGAATGGATATGTCAAGTTGACATAAAATTAGCCAGCATAGTAAATAGAGACCTAACTGCAAAAACAATAAATTTGATTTGGTTAGCTTTAAATCAACTAACAGGTATATTATATGCACACTTATTGAGTAAATATGAATCATTTATAAAATTAATAATGTGGCCACCAAGAAAATCCTAAAAATATTAGTATAAACACATTCTGTTGACTGTGATCTTTGTTTACAGTGTAAATCAAGAAAAATTTGACCAAAAGACATAAGTTCTCATATATTTGAAACTTTAAAAAAATTACATTGCTTGGCAAACCATGAATTAAAAAGGCAATCACATTAAATCTGAATATATCTGGAACCAAGATGGCCTGTTGGCACACCTACAGAGGCGGCACTTTGAAAGCTGCACAGTAGACTGCTATGAGCCTAGGGCTAGCAGGACTACAGAGCAAGAACCTATCTCAAAAAGAGCTAAAGTTATTCAAGAATCAAATTCATATACATCTGTACATTAAGATCAGCTTAGATTGATAGACACTAGGAGGAGATCGTTCAGAGGATCCCAATGTAGTCTCACGAGTTTCCTCTCCTCATAGCTTATACGAGCATTCGCCACACTCAAAGCTTAGCTCTCTATCTAGTATCACTATACAGAATAGATTAAAATAGTACTGCTACCAAATTCCATGCTTTATTCAGAATACCTTACATTTTATTCAAATGTTTCTTTTCAGTTACAGGATTCAATCTAGGACATCACATTTTATTAGCATCATGTGTTTCTGGGAGTTTCTCAGACTTTCTTTGGTAATCTGACATTGATAATATTGAAGACTACTAGTTATGTGTTTTTAGTATGCCTCATTATTAGAATTTGCCTGATATTTTCTCTTGACTAGATTGGACTTGTGGTTTTGGGAGATGAAGACTATAGAGGCAAAGTGATGTCATCACAGGGTGCCAATGGTAAATCTTGTCAGTAGAATAAATCTCTGTTAGTGTTGACCTAACCATCCTGCTGGGATAACATGTATCAACTTCTTACCCTGTAAAGTCACCATCCCCAATTTTTCCATGGTATACTGTCAAAGGAAGTCACTAGGTATAACTCACACTTATAAAGGTGCAAATTATAATGCTGTATTTTCACAATTTGAAGGAAAGCATCGTTTTAAATACTTTTATTAGAGAATTTCCCCCTCAAAGTTAATAGTTCAAGTAGTCGTTAAATGTTACATAGGGCTGGTGAGGTGACTCAGTGACTAAAAGCTTCTACCACAAAGCCTGATGAACTGAGTTCCAGCTGCAGAACCCACATGGTGGAAGGAAAGAACTCCTGGAAGTTGTCCTCTG
>NW_022196896.1:26916533-26974182 GCF_008632895.1 Mastomys coucha | reverse complement strand
AGAGAGAGACAGAGAGACAGAGAGACAGAGGAAGGAGGAGGAGGAGGAGGAGGAAGAGGAGGAAGAAAAGGAGGAGGAGGAGGAGGAGAAGGAGGGGGCACAAAGAGAGACCAATAAATAGGTGTAATACATTTTAAAAGTTAAAGATGTGCTTTCTTTAACATTTTTCTTTTATTAATTGTACATTTGTATATGTGATGTGTGTGAGTGTAAGTGCATGGCTGTCATATCTGTGTGTGGAGGTCTGAGAAAAACTTTCAGGCGTTTGCGCTCCATCACCGTAGATTTCTGGGATCTTACACGGGTCATTAAGTCTCTGCAGCAGGTTCTTTTTACCTACTAAGCCATCTTGATGACCACCTGTACCATTTTATTTATCAAGATTTCAAATCACCACATACAGCTCTCTTCCAGAAGGCACCTTGGGAAATATAACTCCTTATAGCAGAAGGACATCCCCAAAGAGCCAGCACCTGTACTCTCCTAGTCAAAGAAGATGCATAAGGTGAGAAGACTAGCAGTCCAGATGCCAAGGTTTACTGTGGAGCCTCGGGAACAAAGCCTGCAATTAGCTCAGGAGTCCAAAGCTAAACTACTTATCTATGGTCACTTGATTTGTCAAAGTAAAACAGCTTTGTACTGCACTGTATGGATGAATGATTGTTTAGTAAATGATTCTTTGTCATTGAAGGATAGTGAATCAGTCAAGGTTCAGAGACAGAACAGTGTCATTGGTTTAAGAGACAACTGGATATAGGGAGTGTCCCAAACTAGTGTTAAGGAACCTTAGTGGTAAAAGTGGCACAGGTAGAAAAGAGAATTGGTAAGTCAAAAGTGCCTGCCATTGTTAGGATGCAAATGGTCCAATGGGAAGGTCTGTGATGACAATCATCCCTTGATGTCCATAGGGCAGGGAGGACAGTTTGAAAGGCCGCTGTGGACACTAGCATCCATAGCTGTTCACATCTCTACAAAATGACAGTGTTTGCAAATACCCTGTGCTTATCCTTCCCCAATGCTTTAAATCATCTCAATTATAATAGCTAATATGATATAAGTGTTATAAATAGTGTTTATTCCATATGGCAAGGAAAATGAGTGTACATGTTCAGTATAGATGTGGGTTAAAAAAATAAAAGCCAGGGAAGCAAAGCTGAGACAACCATCTCTCTCACTGCCTCATGTTCTGCATGGGGAGCAAGTATGGGAAGAACCCCTGGCTGGTGTCACATGGCATATAGGCAGGGCATAACAGAGCATATTCCTGAGATAGTTCCAGACACCCAGAGGCCCCCGGCACCACTAAGATGAACAAGTAAGTGGCAGAGAGATGGGAGAGAATGAGAAGCAGAAGAATGTGTGCACAATGAAGAGAGGCAAAACCGGAGACTTGAGGGTAGTGAGGAACAGTCTGATGTGAGCAGCCAGTGATGCCACCTAAGGCCAAGGTGAGGTCCTGGCCCGTGCTGTCATAAGGGTCATGCTCATGGCCCTGCAGTAGCTGGTGTCTGCTATCTAGTGTGGTCAGCCACCTGGGGCCATGATGATGATGTTGTGCAGAGCTGGCTCCACCCCTCTCCTGGGCATTGGGGGAGAGATAGCTCCAAAGGCATATGAGTAGGAGAGCTGCCCCTGCTCTCTGCTAACTGCAGTACCCAGGAAAGTGAGCCCCATACCTTGCCCAGGAAGTACAGCAGAGCTGATCTTCCTCGTAGGAATTGCAGGTGATCAGGTCCCAAGGGTATGAGTACAAGAGAGCAGGCCCCATCAATCATCTGTCACAAAGTAGCATGGGCAAGGAAGAGATGCCTTCCTACTCCCTCACCCCTCACCGCCTGCAGTAAGACAGGAGAGCTAAGCCCAGGGTCCTGAGAGCTGGCCCTGTCCCTCACCTGGGCAAAACAGTAGAGCTGACCCTGGTGGCAGAAGTCTAGGTAAGCAGGCCCAAAGGGCCTAAGCATGGGAGAGCTGGCCTTGCAACTTGTCTGCCATGTGCTGGCATGGGTGAGGGAGAAATGCTCTCCCTCACTTTGCCTCTTGGTACCTGTGGCAGGCAGGAGAGCTGGCCCTGGTTACAGAGAAGAAGGGAAGCCAGCCCTTGAGGTATGGAAGCAGGAGAGCTGGCTCTGCCTCTTACTAGCTAAGACATTGGATGAGTCAGCTGGGGCAGTGCTGGAGAGCTCACCCTGGTGGTGTAGGTATGGAGAGCTGGTGGGATAGTCAGCTCAGTTACCACCCAGGCGCAGATCTAGGGCTTTGGGTTGGACCATCCCAACATCTACCATATCAATGAACTGCTGGAGTATGTAAAGGGTATAGTTGTACAGATCCAGAGTGGCAGGATCTCCATGACACAAGGCAGCAACAGGATATTTGAGAGGAGTCCCAGTGTAGCAGCAGCCAGAGACCTCAAATCAGACCCAGGACTCATCACAATGGACATTTACAAGCAAAGAAGTGTGGATAAAGGGTATACAGTGGGACACACTGACACACTACAGCTTCCACGACGAGATTGTTTTCCCCTTTGTGTGAGAGGTTGCAAGGGCAGAGGGCAGCAAAGGGATGGGGAGATGAGTAGGATTGGAGTGCATGATGGGAAATTCACAAAGAAGCAATAAGAGGCTATATAAACAGAAATAACAAACAAACAAAAACCTATGTTCTCATCTGTGGCTGTCTGAATCTGGCTGTGGAGCCATGGAAGTTTGGAGGAAAGGTCTGTCAAAGTGTGGGGCCCAGTCAGGAGTTGGGGAGACACAGCTAGCCAGTGTTGTCTTCTCTGGAGGGGACCTTGAGTCTGGCTCTGGGAGTGTGGACATTGGGGTGGGGCTGGAAAGAGAGGCAAATGCTACAGAAAACAGGTCCATTCTGAGAGTTGTTGGTGGAATGTTACCAATGGATCCAGATGACAGAAGAGGCCCACGGTCCATGCTGAGATTCTAGTCTCCTTTATGCTTTGCATTGTGAACAAAATTGGGAATGCTTGGCAAAGTGTCACTTAATTCCTTAGTACCTCATACATAACAGTTATATAATAAGAGAGAGAGGTAGGGAGAAAGAGAAACGTGCGCACGCACGCGCACACACACACACATACACACACACACACACACACACACACACACGCACGCACGCACGCACGCACGCACGCACGCACGCACGCACGCACGCACGCACGCACGCACACACGCACGCACACACACTCCGCAGCGGAGATAGCTGGGTAAAGAACTTGTCTGATTATATTTTATTATTTTTCAACTCTTTGCAGGTTTGAAGGTTTTCAAAATGTTTTGGGGGCAACAAAAGCACAGTGAACAACAGGATGTAATAAGGTTTTAATTTTTCCAAATGACTACATTTTACCTGTATCTAATGTACGAATCTATTTTGATCCGAAAAGAAAAAGTAAACTTCAAGAACAATTTAATAATATAAACCCTATAAGAAACATGCCGGCTCAGTTCCTACAGAAAGGCACCTGGGATTACTTAGTAAGCCTGTTGGGCGCAGTTCATTTACCCTGTATCAGACCTAAGGTAATGGAAGTGTGGTCACCGAGAACAACTTACAACTATTTTAAATCTTTGTTGCATATCAGAGAACTCATAGGAAAAATGTCTGTTTCTTGAATCATGTCTCCTGAGGTCCTTGCTGTGGCCCCAAACCTTCAGGCCCAGGGCAGGCTTCACTTTTACCAGGCAGCTTCTTGCAGCTCACATCCGGCTTGCCCTCCTCTACTGTTTTCAAATGTTTTCTGAGTACATCTCTTTTGAGCTGCCCACTTTGTGCAATGTTTTTGTATTTTAAAGTTTGGATAAGATGTCACTGATATAAAACCAAACTTGGGCTCCAAATGAATTAAAGATTGCTTTTTTCAGAGCCAAATATGAGTGAGTGTTGGCCAGAAAAGCAGGTACAAGGTGTTCTGTGAATGTTTATAGTCCCTGGACAAAAGATTGTCAGGAATTGAGGGAGTTGCCAAATCAATGGTGAGAACTTCATGTAAGCAGGGTACAGCAGACGGCAGTGGGGTGGCCAGAGGGTGGTGTCTCTGCTGAGGGTCTCAGATGTTATCTGATGCATTCTTAGGTTTTCATTTGATGGAAAATAGTGGTCTGCTAAGTTAATACATACCAAAAGTTTTACCAGATAGTCAAAGAGATGCTATTATAGAGAAATGGCTAATAAAGAGATCAGATGCTCTATGGGTTGGAGTGCTGCCCACAAGTTATCCTCTGACCTACATGCATGCACATAAATTTTTTTAAATATTAAAAAAAAAAACAGAATAAAAAAGTGAAAGATAGTCCAGATGTGCTGATTGGTTTCCTGTCATCTTAACACAAACTCATGTCACTTCAGTGAGAAAACGTCTCCATCACCTTGGCCTCAAGCCAGGTCTATGGGGCATTTTCTTGATTAATGACTAATATTGTGAGGACACAGCACACTGTGGGTGTTGCCATCCCTAGGCAGATAGTCCTGAGTTTTATAAGGAAGCAGGCCAAGCAAGCCATGAGGAACAACTCAAGTAAGCAGTGCTCCTCCATGCTCTCTGCTTCAGTTCCTGCCTCCAGGTTCCCTGCTTGAGTCTCTGCCTTGCCTTCTCTCAATGACAGACTCCAAACTGGATATAAACCGCCAAATCATCCCTTCCTTTTCAAGCTGCTTTTAGTGTTTATCCTCTCAGTACATAGCTGGGTGCATCACCAGATAATCTCAACTCTTGATCTTTCTGCAACATCTTTAACACAGGTGCTGGTCTTGCAGGGAACATCAGCTCACAAGGCCAAATTTCAAAGCAAGGAAACCTAACTAACCCTCTGGCTGTAGCTTTAGACATAGGCTTTTGCTTTACATGCTATCAAATCCAATGTGAACAAAGATTCATCTCGCTCCACATACTTGCAGGGCAAGCCATATACCCTGATGTCAGGACTCACTCCTTCCTAACTTACTGTCACCACTGTGAAGTTGAGGAATGGTTAGTCTGGGTCCCAGTAGACACAAAGAGGCAATGTCAAATCTTATCTCATAAATGGCAACCATTTAATTTGTAAGAACATAGCTACATGGCTATATTTAAGACCCAACGGGGCCTGAGAATAGAGGTCTTGTTGTGTATCCAGGAAGAAGGAAAAATACACAGCTCTGCTGGATCACTAGAAGTTTTTCTACATTACTCATTATTCTTCAGTTGAGACAAATCTTCAGTTCTAATAAAAGAGTCAGTGTATGTGTTTGGGAGGTCTCTAGTGTAGCTCTGAATAGCCAATGTTACCCATGCTTCTCTAGCTATGTACAGATAATTTCTATGTCTGTATATCTGTTCAATTCAACTAACACTCCCTAGTCACCTGCTGCATTCTGGGTACAAAGCTAAGTACTAGCTATACAGTTCTTCAGTTTGTTTCTTCAGAAGATGCAAAGACTCCAAGTGCTGTGGTATATTAAAAGAAGTTCATGGGTGCTTGTTCAAGTGTGTGCAAGTGTAGTTATGGGTGTGTACACCTCTGTGTACATGCACGTGGAACCCAAGAATAACCTCAGATGTCATTCCTCTGGAGTCTTGACTTTTGAAACAGTCCCTAACTAGCCAGGACCTTACCAGGCAGTCTTGTCTGGCCCCAGGGATCTGCTTGTCTCTAGCCCCACCAGCATTAGGAATGCAAACACACACCACTATACCTGGTCCTTCAACCTGGGCTCTGGGCATTTAACTCAGGTCTCTGTGCCTGTGCTGCAAACAGTTTAGTGACTGAACCATCTCTCCAGCCTATAGACATAGTTCTTGAGGGAGGAAAGTACATTTGATTTAAAGAATGCATTTTCTCCTCTACATATGTTTCTGTTTACATTTTCTATTAATAATTAAAGTTAGCTCTTTCTTTTTCTTGCTTATAAGTCTTTTATTTCCTCCAAAGCTTCCTTTAAATTTTGTGGTTGTAGGGACAGCCACCATTCATTGTATGAAGTCATCATTTTTCCAGTGGGACTTCTCCAGCAAGATTTGGCACAGTTGTTCTGGGACAGGGTTTGCATCCTTTCCTGGTGCAGAGCTCTGAGGATGTATGCTGTGAGGAGAGGGTGGTATGTCCCCTGTCATGTGATCAAGTCTACCTTCAGCTGCCTGCTGGGACATAGTAAAAAAGAAATGCTGGGAGGTAGTGACTCCCAGGATTATGAGTCTTTCATTCTTATCATTCCCAGTTTAGAGATAGGAGCCAATGTAACCCCTTCTTTAAACTACAAATGACCCATCTCTCTACATTTCTAATTAAGCGTCTCAAATGATTCAAGAACAGACACCATGTTTTTTTTTTTTTTAATTTTTATTTATTGTTATATGTAAGTACACTGGAGCTGTCCTCAGACACACCAGAAGAGGGTGTCAGATCTCATTATGGGTGGTTGTGAGCCACCATGTGGTTGCTGGGATTTGAACTCAGGACCTTCAGAAGAGCAGTCGGTGTTCTTACCCACTGAGCCATCTCACCAGCCCACTATGTTTTTAAGGAAGAATTTATCTAGGGGTATAATTATTTCTAACTCTTGAATTAAAGGAAAATGAAACAGAGTGCTGTTTAAAATGGAAAAGACTGTGAACAACTATACACCAAAGCTAAATGCATAGCAACAGGTCTGAAAACCTGTTCTAAATGTGAAAATCCAACAGGAGCTATTCAAGAGGCAAAGAGATGTAAATTGGTCGCTCAGATTTTAAAAGTAGGGTTTAATTTTACACAAAGTGTGGAGGCCTGCTATTCTTGCTTCGGCACTGGGTTCTATTTTTATAGTGTCAAAAAATGATTCAGTTCCACTTACTGGTCTTCTAAAATGATACTATTATGAAGGTGGCTGTAGCAAACAGATGTAAGAAGATTTAAATTTGCAGTTCCTCAGCCTGAATTAGCTGAGCTAGCCATGTGTTAAATTTAATACGTGTTAGAATAAAAAAAACTGGAGCTCAATTTTGAGGTATTTATATACATATATGTTTATTTAATTTTCTTACAGGTGTGTGTTATATGTTGAGTGTACCCACTCTGCCCCATTCCCCCCGGTCCCCTTCACCTACCTCTCTTCTACTTCCCACTAGCTCCACTTTCTTCTAGACACTTCAACGTTTCCTTTCATTCAGTGCATTTGGACATGTTTTTATACAACTATTCAAAATTTATTGACAACCACAAATGAGAGTAGACAACCACAATCAGTAGTAGATAACCACAAACGAGGGTATACATATATTCGTCTTTCTGGGACTGACTTAATTTACTTCATGTGCTTTTTAACCCAGTTTTGTCCATTTTCTTATAAATGACACAACTGCATTCTTCTTTATGACTAAACAATATTCCCTTGCATATGTAAACCACATGTCTTCTCTGTTCTTCAGTTGGTTACATTACTTGACTACTGTGAATGGTGCTGCAGTAACCATGGATGGACATCTACACGATATTGACTAGGATTCCCCAGATAAATGCCCTGGAGTGGTGTAGCTGACTGATGTAGGGGGTCTATTTCTAGTCTTCTGAGGAAGCTCCATAGTGCTTTCCACAGAGGCTGGGCCAATTTATCTTCCCAGTAGAAGCATCGCATGAGGCCTCCCTTTGTGTTTCCTCCTGGCAGCATGTGTTGTTTCTTAATGACTGACATTCTCACTGGAGTAAGTGTGAATCTCCATGGAGTTTTGATTTGCATTTTTCCCATGATAAGTGAAGTTGAACAATTTTAGGTATGTTTATTGGCCTTGTGTATTTTGTGTGTGTGTGTGTGTGTGTGTGTATGTGTGTGTGTGTGTGTGTGTGTGTGTGTGTGTGTGTGTGAATTAGCCAGTTTATTGATTGGGTTGTTTTCTTTTTGTTTTGTTTTGTTTTTTTGAGTTCTTTGTGTACTCTAGGTGTTATTCTTCTGGTAGACACAAAGCTAGCATGGCTTTCTTTTTTCATGGGCTGTCTCTTCACTGTTTCCTTTACTGCACAAAAGATATTTAATTTTCCAATATCCAGTTTGTTGATTACTGGCCTTATTTCCTGAGTAACTGAGGTTCTATTCAGAGAGTCCTTCCCTGTGCTTCTATCTTGAAGTGCCTCCTCTTTCTTTTTGAAACTTTAGTGTTTCAAGACTTATATTAATGCCTTTGATACATTGGGAATGATTTTTAATGTAGGGTTAGAGATAAGGATCTACTTTATTTTATATGTAGCTATCTAGTTTCTTCAACGCTATTTGTTAAAGAGGCTGTCTTTTTTCTGATGTGTCTTCTTGACATCTTTATATAAAAAATAAATCAGGCAGCTGTAGCATTTGAGTTTATATCTGGATCTTTTATTCTAATCCAAGCATCCAGTGTCTAGTTTTGTACCACCATTTTGTGTTGGTTACTATAGTATTGCATAGCAGGAATATGGTATGGTGTAGCAACTTCTTACAGAGTTGAAGCATTCCATCCTCCATGGATGCTCCTGAAGACTCAGAAACTTCTGAACTGAGGCTCCTTAAGACTCTTGAATGTCGATAGTTCACAAATCTCAGGAAGTCTCTGAAATGTACTAGATTCATAAGACTCCTTAAGGCTACATAAACAGTGAAAGCCTCTGAGGAGAGGAGACTGTGTGACCAAGAGAGATTTCTTCAAGTTGTTCAAAGAGCTTCAGCAGGCAAGTTTTTATGGATTGTCCCTCATGCTGGGTGGGGAGTTCAGTAATGTCTGCACTTGAGTAGCCTGTATTCTTGCAAACAGCTTCAGTAAACTCAGTGGCTCATCGAATCGTATTTGGTGATATCATTACTTTGTCTTTCATTAGTTCCCTATCTGGGGTGAGAGACATTTGCATACATCTCCTCAGAAACCACTCTACAGAATATATAGCTCTGAAGTATGATATGAATTAGGTATGGTGATACTGCAACTGGTACACTTTTGGCTTAGGATTGCATTGGCCATCTGAGATCTTTAGTGCTTCCAAATGAATTTATGAGAATTGTTCCTTCTATTTCTGTGAAGAATACAGTTAGAATCTTGGTGGGAATAACATTGAGTTGGTAGGTTGCTTTTGGTAGACAGCCGTTTTTACAATGTTTATTGCTCCATTCCTAAGGATTGGTTGCCTTTACATCTATAGTTGTCTTCTTCAGTTTAGTTCTTCAATTATTTTAATGTTTTCGTGCTAAAAGTCTTTCATTGCTTTGGTTAGATTTAATTTTTACTTTATTTTATTGAGGCAACTGTGACTAAAGTTTTTCTCTAGTTTCTTCCTCAGCCTCCTTGTTATTAACATTTAGAAATGGTACTCTTATTTGTATGTTAATTTTCTGTCTGCCACTTTGCTCAAAGTCTTTATCAATTCTTGTTGTTTTCTAGTGGATACTTTAAGTCTTCTTATATAGAGAATCGAATCATCTACAAATAAGGATATTTTGACTTCATTTTTCCTATTTCTTTCCCCTTTATTATCTTGTCTTATCCTATCACTTTAGCCAAGACTTCTTGTATTGTATAAAGAAGAGTAGAACAGGAGGTGTACTCCCTCGTCTTGCTTCTAATTGTAATGGAAATGTTTAGCATTTTCTCCTGTTTATTATAAAGTTGACATGATTTTTAATACAGGCTTTATTAATTTAAAAATGCCCCCCTCTTCATGTGTGTGTGTGTGTGTGTGTGTGTGTGTTGTAGAAGTATGTGCCTGTGTGTTCACATGTGGAGTCCAGAGGAGGGTGTTGGATGCCTTCCTTTATCACCTCTGCCTTATTCTCTTGAGAAAAGATCTCTCACTGAATCTGGAGTTTACCAATTTTCCCACAGAGCTACAGTGATCTACTTTTCTCTGCCTTTCCAATACTGTGGTCACAGGTACATATGCCGTCATACTTGGCTTTTTATGTGGGTGCTCGGACTCATCAAGCATTTTTACTCACCAAGTCATCTTCCCAGCTTTAAATATGTTTCTTTTCCAGATTTTTTTCTTAAAAGGAGAGTACAGTGCTGGTGAGATGGCTCAGTGGGTAAGAGCACTGACTGCTTTTCCATAGATCCTGAGTTCAAATCCCAGCAACCACATGGTGGCTCACAACCACTCATAATGAGATCTGATGCCCTCTTCTGGTGCATCTGAAGAAAGCTACAGTGTACTTATTTATAATAATAAATAAATCTTTGGGCCAGAGCAAGCAGGTGCTGAGGGAGGGTCTACCAGAGCGAGCAGGATCTATCTGAGTGAGCCCAGATTGAGCAGGATTGACCAGAGCAAGCAGAGGTCCTAAAAAAGTCAATTCCCAACAACCAGATGAAGGCTCACAACTATCTGTACAGCTACACTGTGTACTCATATACATAAAATAAAATAAGTAAATCTTAAAAAAAAAAAGGAGAGTACAAATGTATGCCATCTGTAACTACCACAATTTATGTAGACAAGTTTCCCACTTTGGGGAAATTGCAGAGGTCAGAATACTCAGTGTGCAATCGGTAAGCCTTGCCCTAGAAAAACCAGCTCATGATCATAGCATCTTCCCTGCTAGGTATTTCTTTTCCAACTTTCTTCTAAGCTTTTATATGATATTAGATTCTGTCAAAATCCTCTTCTGCATCTATTGAAGTGATTGCACGATTTCCCTGGGATATTTGTTTTACAGATGACTATTGGAAGATAAATATTAGATTCTGAAACAAGGTGGCTACTGCTATGGCTTTTTTAAAAAAATTAAAAGTAATTTGTTTATTTTTCCTTTTCTGTTCTCACCTTGTTTACATCCAAATTTATATATTTTCCTTGGCTATCTGTTATAGAGTGTACAACCATTGTAAATCATCTTCTCAAATACTTCCAGTTCCTTCCCTGAACACTGACTTCTGAAACATAGCTTGACCATCTCTGTTACACTGAATGCATTATACTTTGTGTGTGTGTGTGTGTATGTGTATGTGTGTATGTGTGTGTGTGTATGTGTATGTGTGTGTGAGTGTGTGTACATATCCAATAGCAGGTCCTTTAAAATCTTACAGACTTCTGTATCTTTCTGTGGAATGATACTAGAAAGAGCTGTTCCAATTACACTTCATGGGTGCATGGCCTGTAGTCTTAGTTAGTCTGGTGTCTGGGGTGGGAAAACCACCTGTTTAATAACTGTGGAAGTGACAAAGTAAGTTCAAGAGCAGCTTAGACAACTAAAAGAGGCCTTGTTTCTTAATGAAAAGCAAAGAGAGGGCTAGGAGTATGGCTTACTGGTAGAGTGCTTTCTTACCGTGTAGAAAGCCCTACCTTCAATCCTTAACAATTTTGTGGTAGTTTGAGTGAGAATGGCCCCAATAGGTTCATATGTTTGAATGTTTGTTTCACAGTTAGTAGAACTGTTTGGGAAGGCTTAAGAGATGTGTTCTGTTGAAGAATGTGTGTTACTAGGCCAACCCCAGGCCGTGTGTATGTTTGTGTGTGTGTGTGTGTGTGTGTGTGTGTGTGTGTATGTGTGACTCTCCCTGCCTTCAGATCAGTGTATAAAACTCTCAGCTACTTTTCCAGCACTATGGCTGTTTGCCTACACCATGGTATCAGGGACTAATGCTCTAAAAGTGTAAACAAAGCCCCAGTAAAATGTTTTCTTTTATAAGAGTTGTAGAGTTGTCTTGGTCATGGTATCTCTTCATAGCAATAGAACAGCAACTAAGATAGTGGTTGGTACCAGGAGTGGGGTACTTCTGTGACAGGTCTGACCATAGTTTTGTTTGGAGGAATGTGGAAGACTGGGAATATGACTAGAAAGGTGGTTGAAAGCTGTAAGAAGGGATTAATGGGTCATCCTAGTAGGATTATGGAAGACAGTAAGGTTGAGGGCCTTTGGACTATGCAGGCCTAGATAAAAGGGTTTCAGAGGGGAAGAATAATAGTAAGTGGCCTACAGACCATTCTTGTGATATTTTGGCAATTAGTATATCTGGAATATATAATGTAGTTTTGCAATTCTTATCCTATCTGCACAGGTTGGGATATTCAAGTGTGGCAGGGAGTTACCTTGTCTAACACTCATGTCTTAACTTCTCAACCAGGATAGTACTTGTCTTGTAATGTTTATGTCTTGACTTGCCAACCAGGATGTCAGTTACCCATGTACATGTCTCTTTCTGATACATAGGATGCCATTTCCCAGGGAGGTCTTGGGAATTTAAACTTTATTTGACCCCTACTCAAAATGGAAGTCTTATTCTCGATAGGTTTGGGTGTCTCTCTTATGTTGGGGTCCATCCTGGGGGCAACGTATAAAGGAAAACACCATAACAGCTTATACATAGGTTTAGGAAGTGCTGATGGGTAGTTGGTGCAGGTCCAAGCTTATTATAGCTAACTCTACAAAGCAAAGCAGTTCTAACTGACTTCTGTTGTGATTGGTTTTCAAGACCATCAAAGCACAGAACATCCTAGTAACAGCAGTAACAGCATATGAGAAAGTTTCCTGAAGACATTAGTAACAGCACAAAATAGCAGCCTAGACAGATACCAGTTATCTAGACCTTAACATTCAATCTAGGTCTTAACAGTACCTAGGCCTTAACAGGTCTATTTTTAAATTTTTGAGAAAGCTCCAAAGTTATTTCAATAGTGATTATATTAGTTTGCTGTGAATAGCATTTATCTTTTCCTATATTTTTCAGCATTTGTTTTCAGATTTCTTGATGAAAGCCCATCTTACTGGGAGAAGTGCTGTCTCAAGGATCCATGAGAGTTGGTAAAACAATTTCTTCCCTTATAAAACTCTGGTTAAAAAAAGCACAGGTTGAGACAAAACCTTTTTCATACCACATTTTATGTAGTGTTGAATGAACATAGAGCCCTCTGTTATTATCAGACTGAAATCCCAGGGAGAAGTGGAAGAAACAGACTGGACTCACTCTTGGCTTAAATACACCAAGGGCCAGAACCATTAATGTGACACTGATACTTCAAAGTGTTTTAATTTGCATTTCCATGATGATTAGGGATGTTGAACACTTTTAAAAATAGTTATTGGTGATTTGTGTTCCTTCTTTAGGAAACCATTCTGTTCATTAGTCTATTTAGTAATTGACAGTTTTATATCCTTAGTATTTGATTTCTGCAGGGTTATCTCTCTCTCTCTCTCTCTCTCTCTCTCTCTCTCTCTGTCTCTCTTATTTGTAAATGCTGCATATGAGCCTCTAGTCTGACATATAATGGTAAAGGTTGTCTCCCACTTTGTAGGTTGTCTGCGTACTCTGTTGGTGGTTACCTTTGCTGTCCAGGTAATAGTGGTTTCATGCAGTCCCATCTATTGACATACAGGAAACAGTTCCTGTGCTATTTAGTACTGGAGACAGTTCTTACTACCCCATGTCTGGAAGGGTGCTTTGCTCTCATTTGAAATTGTAAATGTTCCAGCTTTTGAATTAAGGTCTTTGATCTATTTGACCTATTTTTTCCAAGGTGAAAGGTATGAGTCTAATATCATTCTTTTGTTGGTGGGGAGCCAGCTTTGCTAGCATCGTTTGTCGAATAGGCCAGCTTCCCCCCACTGCACACTTTTGCTTCCTTAGTCAGCTATTAGGGGGCCATGTTTCTGTAAGCTGGTTTCCAGATCCTAGATTTTGTTCTGTTGGTCATCTGGGAATTTAAGTGTCAGTACCAGACAGCCTTTATCACCATATCTCTGCTGCATCATTTGAGGTCAGGCATTAACACAACCACCTGTTGTGTTAATTTTAGTCTTTGGAACTTTGTCATCTTTGATGTTTCCAAACGAATTCTTGGATTGTCTTCTCCAATCCAACTGGATCTGTAAAATATAACATTGGAATTCTGATAAGTATTGCACTAAAAATATAGGTTAATGTTGATAGTACAGATTTTCACAATATTTATTCTGCCAATCAAGGACCAGAGAGGTCTTTTTTTTTTTGTCAACCAGTACCCCTTTTCAAGATCTTCAAGTTTTTGTTGTAGAATTCTTTTTCTTCTTTGATTAGGCGTCTTCCTAGATGTTTAAAAATCTTGGAGCTATTATGAATGAGATTTTTTTCAGTTTTTTTTTTTTTATCTGAGAGTACATTGTTGGTTGATACAAAGGCTACAATACTTTAAGTTTTATTTGTGTGTGTGTGTGTGTGTGTGTGTGTGTGTGTGTGTGTGTGTGTATGCATGTGTGCCAGAAGATAGTATCAGAATCTCTGGAGTTGGAGTTATAGACAGTTGTGGGCTGCCTGGCATGGGTGCTGGAAACCAAACTTCAGTCCAGACATGGAACACTTTTAACCCCTAAGCTATCTATCCAGGTCTTATTCTTAAATTAAATTTTGAATACAACTTTACTGAGTTTTCTGATAGACTCTTTAGAGTATTTTAGGTACTGAAACATATATTCAAATGGGATTAGTTTGACTTGTTTCATTGCTATATTTATCCCCTTTGTGCTTTTCTGTTGTTTAAATGCTATAGCAGAGACTCCAAATACAACATTGAATAAAAGAAGTGAGAGTGGCTATCCTTGTTTTATTTATGATTTTGGAGAAAAATGCTCCTAGTTTGTCTCTATTTACTGTAATGGTGACTATAGGATTTGTGTGTACAATTTTTGTCATTGTGAAGTATGCCCCATGTATTCATAAGAGCTCTGGAATGTTTATCATGCAGGCATGCTACATTTTGTCAAACTCCATTTCAGCATCACTTGAGATGATTGTGTGGTTTCTGCTATTATGCTGGCTTACCTGGTATATTTGCTGTTTTACATCTACTGAACTAACTTTGTCTCTCTGGGAAGAAACCCACTTAGTAGTAATATATGATCTTATTATTGCATTCCTGAACTGGATTTGCAAGTATTTTTATTGATAACTTTTATGTCTATATTCATCAAAGAAATTCTGTCTGTAGTTTTCATTCTGCTGTTGCTGTCTTAGCTTTACCTAGTTATGCCTAGCAGAATCATAGTGCTTTTGTAGAGTGAATTTTATGATGTTCTTTAGGTTTACATTTTGTGGGAATAGTTAAAAAGAATTGGAATGAGATCTTCCTTAAAAATTTAGTGGAATTCAGTGATGAGTTCAATTCTTGGTTTTTCTTTCAGGGGAAACTTCAATTCTGTTGCTTTTAATGGGTCTGTTAGAGTTATTTTTAACTTCCAGATTCAATTTTGATAAATAATGTGCATTTAGGAATCTATCAGTTTCTTCTAGGTTTTCCTGCAGAATGTGTGTGTTTCCAAAGTAGTCTCTAATGACATTCTGTATATTATTGGATTTATAAAAGGCTGAAAAGGTCCTAACACAATCATAGTGAAGGATTTCTATATTCCACTCTCATTGTTAGACATGCCTTTCAAACTAAAATGAGCAAAGAAACATAAGAGCTAAAATACACTATGTATCACTGGACTTAGCAAAATATTTCACCCTACAGATAGGGAGTATACACTTTCAAGCAGTGGTACATGGAACCTTGAAGAATAATAAACTGATCATAGCATAGAACACAAATCAAGTATTAACAAATACAAAATACTGAAATAATCACTTGTGTCCTACCTGATTACAATGGAATAAAAGTAGATAACAACAGGAGATTCTAAGCTTCTCTTAAAAAAGGTAGCAGTCAATTCCAAACTCACTAAGAAGGCAAAAATTAGTGAAGAAATTGATGAAATAGAGGCTAAGGAAACAATACACAAAATCAATTAAACAATGAGCTTATAAAATTGACAAACCTTCAGCCAATCTTACAAAAAGAAAGAGGGAAAAGTCAAAATATGAGCAAAATTAGAGATTAAAAGGATTTCTTTACACCAGTGTACTCTCATCACTTTTCTAGTAAGAATGAACTTTTAGAAACTTTCCAACAATATGCTTATCTTCTATTCTTCCATATGCAAAAACATCAACAATATTTACTTATTCTGAATTATTATTAAGTTTGAATGACAGACACAATATTTAGTTTAATACCAATGACACGATTTATAAGGGTGACTGGGAGACATTCCAAATTTATATTTTAAAATTTTAATTTCCTTAGAGTGGAGGTTTGAATAAAAATTACCTCTATAAGCTCATATATTGGAATACTTGGTCTGAAGTTTGTGGATCTGTTTCAGAAGGATTAGGAGGTGTGGCTTTGTTGGAGGGTATGTGTCACCTGGGGGTGGGCTTTGTGATTTTTTTTAGAAAAAGATTTTATTATTTTCTGCATACAAGTATACTGTACCTGTCTTCAGACAGACCAGTAAAGGTCATCAGATCCTATTAGAGATGGTTATGAGCTACCATGTGGTTGATGGGAATTGAACTCAGGTCCTCTAAAAGAGCAGACAGTGCTCTTAACCACTGAGTTATCTCTCCAGCCCTGGCTTTGAGGCTTCAACCACATGCCCCACCACCACCATTAATGTTCTCACCCACAGGCTCACAGTTATGATCACAATGTAGAGTCTAAGCTACTGTTCAGCATCAAGCCTGCCTACTTGCTGCTATGATTGATACCACGATGGTTCCTCTGAAACTATGAGCCACAAACTTAATGCTTTGTTTTATAAATTTCCTTGGTCATGGCACTTTTTCATTGCAACAGAAAGGTAAATAAGATACTTAACAAGTACTGTGGACCGGGTTTGTTGTGGGGACCCCAATTTCCACGGGATGAGAATTCTGGTCAGGTGGGCAATAAGTCGGCAGATGGCAAACAAACTAGACACAAGGGTGTGGTGAATCTGAATGTATTTGTACAAGGTGAAATTCAGGCTTAAATACCATATAGCAAGCAGGGCAGATGACAAGAGTCACATAGGCAGGCGGGGGTTACAGCAAGGGATGCAAGACTGAGGTCAGTAGGGTCTGGTAGCCAGGTGTGAAGCAGGCGGAAGAGGAGTGGGGCCCTCCCTGTTGAGGCATTTTGGTATTCCTATGCTAATTCTCTGGTTCTGCTGGGGGTAATGACTAGGAGGTTCTGACCTACCACTTCTAGCTAATGTCCTTGAGTGAGGGAAGCCCTTTGATTATTCTCTAGTATGTAAAACAGTTCTTTCTTCTGTGGGACTGCCCTGAGAATTTTAACAATGTTAACAGTAAGCAATGGTACCTGACCTCTGTCACTAACTCTGAGGACATTCAATCTGATAAGGCTGATTCCTTGAGAGAAATTGTAAGCTAAGGACAGCTAGGAATTGAATTAGGATATTTTGGAAACATTGTGCTGGCCAGGAAACGATGCCCAATCTTAGCCATTTACAAATCATTTTTTGGGGTACCTTTATGCCTAAATAAGCGAGCGTGTTGATGATCTGGAATAAGTCTGAGTTAGGAGATACCAGTGACTGTCTGAGTATCCAGGAGGCACAGAACTCCTTTTGGATCCTTATTATCCCTAATCCTAATCAGGCTTTTACCCCCGATATTTCAGATATGACTGGAGTAGACAAGTGTGCGTGGCAAACAAGAATTACCACGAATAAGTGGTAGGTCTCATGATGCATGTCCATAATCAAATACTCAACAGGTTGAAGCTGGAAGATTGCTAAGAGTTCAAGGCCATCTTGAACTCAGAGCAAACCAGAAACAATCCTGGACACCCTTGCAAGACTTTGTTTCAAAAACAAACAAACAAACAATAATAACACATACACACACAAAAACAAACAACACACACACACACACCAAAAACATACTCTCTGAGTAAGAAGACTCAAACAACCTCATTTTTATTAGATTTCCAAAGACCCCTCTGAAACACTCGGATAAAAGTAGGGTTTCAAATCCACTTCTGGCTCCAATACAGTTTTTAAAATCTCATGTGGGTTTTGGGAGTTTGGCAGGGCTTTCCTGGCTCCTGATGACATTAACTTGGAGTACTAGAGGTCTGAACAATTAATTGCCACCCAAATTACCCAAGCCAGTAGCATCTGAGTTCTTTGTTTTGCCCCCAAGAATAATAGTGGAATGTGATCCAGGAGGAAGCAGATGTGAAAATGGAGTTATTAAGGAAAGAAAGAACCACCCCTCCCCAAAGTGGGAGAGGTTCCAAGGAAAGAATACTATCAGATTGTTCAGCCTAATTGGGTTTTGTGGACCTTATGGTGGGAATTGGATAGACACTCAGGTAATCTTTATTGAAATTAGTCCTCTTTTAGTGTTTTCATGCCTGAGACAGTAAGGAGTCACACTTACTATGTAAACTCCTTCAGCCCAACCAGATAGTTACTTCTCTATTCTCTGGAGAGACTCATATGTCTAGCTCACATCCACTGTGGATTTCTCCTGTACGTCATAAGTGAAGATTGGTCCTGTCTTGCTACTAGCAAATGCTTCAATGGGGAGTACTCTAAGTTTCTTCTTCATCACACCAGTTCAGAAGCCACTTTCTGTCTCAGTAATTAGGTGTCTTTTGAGAGCACAAAAGTTGACCCCACTAAAGTTAAGGGTCATCTGTAAATAATGAGCATTCCTGAAGTTATATGCTCATGTGCATAGACCCTCTGGGTATCCTGCTTACCAGCCACTTCTTAGAGACAGACATCTCCCCTGCTCCCCTTCCCTCCCTTCTCCTCCTCTTCCCTTCTCTTCTTCCCTCTCTTATTTCCTTTCCTCTCTTCCTTTCCTAATGTGATTTATACAGTGTTTTTAAGGGAACACAATAGTTAACAATTTTTATTTGATCTTGGAGAGTGAAATAAAGAGGGGAGAAAGGGTGAGCTGGGAGGGGGCAAATTTTCCCCCTTGGGGATTGAGAGGAATGGTGGGAAGCAGGTCAGGTGATGTGGCTAGTCCAGTCTTCATCTGGACACATAATGCAGAAGTTAGTGTTTGCCCGCCAATTTGTATTGGGTGGCAGAGAGGAGATAAAGCCTCTGTTGGTCTCTTCCTGGTCGCACAAGATCAAATAGATCACATAAACAAGGCAAGCCAGAGCTACACATCACAGGAGACAGTTTAGAACAAAACCCATTGCATGATCCACATAGCCAAAGAAGCAAAGGTTTGTAGGAAGTATTGTTACTAATTGAAGTTCAAATATCTGTATTTGTTACAGTTGAAAGTTAAAATAATTTCACATAAACTGGTTTGTTGATGTTTCAAAAGGCCAGCTTACTAGTGTGCTTTTGAATTACCTCATTTAACATCCTCAAGAGCACATGGTTACATTGTCATCACGACTTTACAGAGGAGTCAATTGCTACTAAGAAATGTAAGTGACCATTTTCACAGAGCAGAGAATGGCAGAAACGGATGTGGAACCAGTACTTGTCATCACTCTGTGTTCCCTATAATGTCTGTGTTTTCTGTAATTTGAGATTGTGCTGCTGATATTGTTTCTTCTTCAAGTCTAAAAATGCCAGGTTAAGAAACAGTATGATTTGCCTGTTTTGAATTCTTCTGCAAGTTAATTTAAATCCACAACTACATTGTTCTCTTAGCAATGAAAGGGAGCTCAGAGGAAATAAGGGGAAGTTTCAGTGGTACAAAAATAGGATTTTTGGAAGGCCGTTGGTGCAAGACAGACAAGTCACAATCAAAAACTCTGTAGGCTAAGTTAGGTTTAGTTGACTTTGGCAGTGCAAGTAGAAAAGTAGGGAAGAGGATAATGGATGCGAATGGACTTAAAACTCACTGAGGAAACTGGAAGCAAGATAGTACTATTTGTGTAGTAAGTAGCTATTTGCGCAGCTAAGAAAGCACAACTCCACATTGTGGGGAGTAGTGGGATATAGATGCATTAACAGGGAAGAGACTTCAGAGGCTTGTAGAAGCTAAAGTCCTTGTGGATGGTTTGCTTCTGAGTGGTATCAGGCATTTCATAAGCTAGAGTCCTTGCAGCACAGGCCGGCTCTCCCACTGGCCACCCAGAGCAGCAGCCATAATAATTGCAGCATTGGTACTAATAGCTCCTGACTGCTCCTGGCTCCTGGCTTTATACCAAGACTGCTTCAATGTGTTGACTCATTTAGCCTGATCACAAGAGCCAGAAACAACTACCATTTCTCTTACAGGAGTCATTATTCTATTTCCAAGGGTACTAGGCTTTTGGTGCTATGGTCAAACATCACACAGAACAATTCAAAAGAAAGGGAGATTCATTTTAGCTCACCCTTGCTGAGGGTTCACTCCATGGTGGACTGGCCTTATGTGATTGGGTAGAAAATCGTGATTGTGACATTGTGTGCCTGAGGACCTCCTCTCCATTGTGTTAGACAGAAAGCAGAGAGAAGGGAATAAATGGCAACAGGACAAGTGCTGACTTTGCCTAATGACTTAGTCCTTTGGGGTATTCCCATCCCTGGGATGTACTTCCTCTGACTAGGCCAGCTACCTTTCATCACTTCCCAGCAATACCACCATGTTACCTCTTCATTGAGGGAAGGGAATCCAGCAGTTAGGTCAGTGTTCTCAGGAGGCAGTCATGTGCCCAAAGCCTTTTAACTAGAAGTCAAGCTCCCACTCCATGAGCATGCTGGGGACATTTCATAGTCAAGCTATAACATAAAGTTTTGCAGCTGGTTAGGGCAGGTGTCCTTGTTGGCAAGTCCAAAATGAGCTTCAGCTAGAATTTCCATGTGCCACACAAAAACTGGTACAGTGGACAGAATGTCATTATCAAATCTTTTTAGTGTTGGTTCCTGCTTCTAATTGGATTTTGTGAATATTCCCCCTTGCTTTTGCTATCAGCAGATGTTAGTTTCTTAAGTCCATAGACTCCCCACAGTCATTACCTCACTGAGTCTCAAGAAAATCATGTGTACATTACATGTATGTCCTCTGACCTTTATAAATTATATCCAGGCTGCCTCATAAGCAGCGATCTCAGCTCTGGAAGGATACGTAAGAAAATATAGAGTCCCTCTAGGAATTTCTCACAACAGAAAATTCTCCTCCAGGCTCTGGTGGCATGAATTAATTCCCTACCCTTACAGGTGATACACAGGCTAAGTGGGCTGCTACAGCTTCCAGAAGACTGAAAGAGCTTCTGAGTTCTTGCAGACTGTTCTCCACAACACTGGCTGGGATCCAAGGCAACAGGGCCATAAGCTTGCTGGCGTCAGCCTGGCGTGCTTCTTGAAGCCGAGGTATGATGGGGATGGCAGTGTAGTCTGTGTGGGAACAGTTCAAGTACTGAAGGGGGACTGCAGATTTCACACATCCCCTCCTGGCTTTGCCTAGAGGGCTCTTCCTGTCTTCCTTCTTCCTCCCATTCTGCCCCCACCCCCTCTGTGCAGCCTAACTTCTTCCTGCTCTGAAGTCTGGTATCTAGCTGCCAACCAGCCTGGGGCTCAGGTTGTCACTCAAAGGTTAACCTCTCATCTCAAATAAGGCAGCAACATATAGGATTTTTCTTGTCACCACATCAAACACCCTCAAGCCCATCTCGACCAGATGGACTTAATACACCAGATCTCAGACAGAATTTTCTGACCACTGGAGCTTTTCTTTTTTCCAGCAATAATTTTTACCAACTCTAGGAAATATTGAAGTACATCTGTTATCCTGCTGGGGACAAGAGCTCTTATGGTGCCCCTTCCCCCCACCATCCTGCAAGGAAACCATCAAATCCTTTTAAATTGCCCAAGACCCTTCTTACCTCTCCATCTGCCAGTGCAGTCCCTCATAGTCACCTGGATTTGTAATTTTTACCTGCATTTGGTCAAAATTATACTTCTCATTTCTCCCATCTTTTTGAAAGCTCTCTCAATAAGAAAATTTCTTTTTCTTTCTTTCTTTTTAATTTTTTTGTGTGGGTGTGTCCATGTGTGTGAGTGCTGGTACACACATCTCATGGTGTGCATGTAGGGGCAATGGACAGCCTGGCACAGCGCTCCTACCTCTCCACCCTGATGGTAAGGAACTTGCCAATCCCTGCTTCTTTGTCCTCTCAGTCTGAAGCCAACCCCTCTATATTTAATAGAACATACGGTGTTTAGTAAGCATGATCAGCTATAATTATGGCAGTGCCTGTCCAATTCTTTCTGCTGGCATCTGTTTGAAGTCTTTGTGGAACTTTACTGTGTATTTAAGTTTCTGCTTCAACGTGGTGCCTTCTATTCAGAACAAAGAGAACTGACTGGCTGCCATCCTTTTCCTGCTCATTTGGTAGATGGCACAGGCTGGCAGGAAATCAGCCTTCTCAGCAGAACACAGAGTTATACTGGCTGGAGGGTAGCTAAGCTGCCTCCAGCTCTGAATCAGCTTCCTGAAGTTGTCCCAAGCACAAACTCCATGACCTATTTGGCTGTGTGACTCGAGAAAAATAACTCAACAGTACCTTCATTTACTTGCTGCGTTGATGCAGTCATAAAACCTATCTTCTAGGGCTGAGTGAGCTGCAGCAGAGAGCAAAGGCAGCACAGCTGCCTCCCCCCACGCCACCTCCCCCTCCAACCTCCGCAAGCCTCCTCAGTATGTGTATGGCCTGTTGTCAGGGACTTTCCTGGGATTTAGCAGAGAAGACACTCACTTCTGTAGCTGACGGGCTTAGAGACTGCTTGGGAGGGGTGGTTTATCCCTATGGTGAATAATTTGATGATCATTTGCATTAGCTCTTCTTGGAAAGTCTGATAGAATTCTGCACTAAAACAATCTGGTCTTGGGCTTTGTTGTTGTTGAGAGACCTTTAATGTCTGCTTCTATTTTACAAGGGATTATGAGTTTGTTTAAATTACTTATCCAATCTTTATTTAGGGACTGAAGGAGCTGAAGGGGCTTGCAACCTTATAGGAAGAACAACCATATCAACCAACCAGACAGCCCCCTTCCCCAGAGCTCCCAGGGACTAAACTATCACCAGAGTACACACGGAGGGACTCATGGCTCCAGGCACATATGTAGAAGAGGAAGTCCTTCTCTGGCATCAAAGGGAGGGGAGGCCGTGGTCCTGTGAAGGCTTGATGCCCCAGTGTAGGGGAATGCTTGGGCTGTGTGGTGGGAGTAAGCAGGTGGGTGGCGGAGCACCCTTGTGGAGACAGGGGGAGGGAGGGTGGGATGGGGGCACTTCAGAGAGGAAAACAGGAAGAGGGATAATATTTGAAATATAAAGAAACAAAATAAGCAATAAAAAAAAAGTATAGTCACAGACTGTCCAGTTTGTTCATAAGCAGGACATGACAAGTGTGGTTCTTTCAAAGGTATCAACTGCCCTCCCTACCTTTAAAATGGTTAACTGACAAACCTGTTAGATGTTAGCTTTTGACTTTTCTTCTTAATAAAAAGGATATTTTGGGGTTGAAAAAAATCTAAGTGGTACCTCTAAAGAAAGCTATCCATTTCTTTTACATTTTCAGATTTGGGGGAGTACAGGGTTTTTAAAGTATCTCCTGATGATTCTCTTGAATTCCTCAGTGTCTGTTGCTAGGTCCCTCTTCTTGTTTCTAATTATTAATTCAGATATTCTCTCATCACCTTTTAACTAATTCAGATAAGGATTTATCAATCTTATTAATTTTCTCAAAAGAATCAACTCTTTGTTTCACTGATTCTTATATTTTTTTGTTTCTACTTTATTTCATTCCCAAGTTCATTTCTTTTCTACTACTATGGGGTAGGAACAATGTGTGCTATGAATTTCTGTAAGGTTTCTTTTATGAATGTGGGTGCTCTTGCATTTAGATCATAGATGTTCAGAACTGAGAGTTCTTGGTCAATTTTTCTTTTGATGAATATTAAGTGTTCTTCCTTAGCTCTTTTGATAACTTTAGGTTGCAAGTCAATTTTATTTGATATTAGAATGGCTACTCCAGCTTGTTTCTTGGGACCATTTTTGTTTGGAAAATTGTTTTCCAGCCTTTTAATCTGAAGTAGAGTCTGTCTTTGTCACTGAGGTGGGTTTCCTGTATGGAGCAAAATGTTGGGTTCTCTTTACATATCCAATCTATTAGTCTATATCTTTTTATTGAGGAATTGAGTCCATTGATATTAAGAGATATTAAAGGAAAGTGATTGTTGCTTCCTGATTTTTGTTGTTAGAGGTGGAATTATGTTTATGTGGCTATCTTCTTTTGGTTTGTTAAGAGAAGATTATTTTCTTGCTTTTTCTAGAGTGTAGTTTCCTTCCTTGTGTTGGAGTTTTCCATCTATTATCTTTTGTAGGGCTGGATTTATGGAAAGATATTGTGTAACTTTGGTTTGATCATGGAATATCTTGGTTTCTCCATCTATGGTTATTGAGAGTTTTGTTGGGTATAATAGCCTGGGCTAGCATTTGTGTTCTCTTAGGGTCTGTATGACATCTGCCCAGAATCTTCTGCCTTTTATAGTCTCTGGTGAGAAGTCTGGTGTAATTCTGATAGGCCTGCCTTTGTATGTTATTTGACCCTTTTCCCTTTCTGCTTTTAATATTCTTTCTTTGTTTAGTGCATTTGATGTTTTGATTATTATGTGACAGGAGGAATTTCTTTTCTGGTCCAGTCTATTTGTAGTTCTGTAAGCTTCTTGTATGTTCATGGGCATCTCTTTCTTTAGGTTGGGAAGTTTTCTTCTATAATTTTATTGGAGATATTGACTGGTCCTTTGAGTTGGGAATCTATGCTCTCTCTTCTATATCTTTTATCCTTAGGTTTGGTCTTCTCATTGTCTCCTGGATTTCCTGGATGTTTTGGGTTAGGAGCCTTTTGCATTTTGAATTTTCTTTGACTGTTGTGTCAATGTTTTCTATGGCATCTTATGCACCAGAGATTCTCTCTCCTATCTCTTCTATTCTGTTGGTGATATTTGCATCTATGACTCCTGATCTTTTTCCTGAGTTTTCTAGCTCCAGGCTTGTTTTTCTTTGTGATTTCTTTATTGTTTCTATTTCCATATTTAGATCCTGGATGGTTTTGTTCAATTCCTTTAACTGTTTGGTTGTGTTTTCCTGTAATTCATTAAGGGATTTTTGTGTTTCCTCTTTAAGGGCTTCTACTTGTTTACCTGTGCTCTCCTGTATTTCTTTAAGGGAGTTTTTTAAATGTCTTTCTTAAAGTCCTCTATCATCATTATGAGATGCAATTTTAAATCCGAGTCTTGTTTTTCTGGTGTGTTGGGGTATCCAGGGCTCACTGTGATGGGAGATCTGGGTTCTGATGATGTCACGTAGCCTTGGTTTCTGTTGCTTATGTTCCTGTCCTTGCGTTTTGTCATCTGGTTATCTCTGGTGTTAGTTAATCTTGCTGCCTCTGACTGCGGTTTGGCCCTCCTGAGGGACATAGCAACAGAAACTGGGGAAATTCAAATAATAATCTATACTGGACAAAAATAGACAATTCAGATGAAATGGATGATTTTTTTAGACAGGTAACATGTACCAAAGTTAAATCAAAATCAAATAAGCTATCTAAACAGTCCTACAACCCCTAAGGAAATAGAAGAATTCACTAAAAACCTCCCATCCAAAAAAAGACAGGGCTAGATGGTTTTAATGTAGTGTTCTACAAGACTTTTAAAGAAGAGCTAAGATAAGTATGCTTCAAATTATTCCACAAAATAGAAACAGAAAGAACACTATCTAATTCATTCTATGAAGCTACAGTTACTCTGACACTTAAACCACACAAGACCCACCAAAGAGAATGTCAGACAAATTTTGCTTATGAACATCAATGTAAAAATACTCAATAAAATTCTTACAAAACGAATCCAAGAATACATAAAAACAACATTCATCATGATCAAATAGTCTTCATCCCAGGGAAGCAGGGTTGGTTCAATATACAAAAATCCATCAACATAATCCACTATATGAATAAACTCAAAGAAAACAAATAACATGATCATCTCATTAGATACTGAAAAAGCCTTTGACAAAATACAATACCTCTTCATGTTAAAAGTCTTAGAGAGATCAGTAATTCATGAGACATAATTAAACATAATAAAAGCAATATATAGCAAACCAAAAGCCAAGATCAATTAAATGGAGGGAAACTTGAAGCAATCTCATTGAAATCAGGAAAGGATGCTCATTCTCTATCTATTCAATATAGTACTCAAAGTTCTAGCTAGAGCAATTAGACAACAAAAGGTGATCAAGGGGATACAAATTGGAAAGGATGAAATCAAGATATCACTATTTGCTGAGAGTATACATAAGCAACCCCCCAAAAAAATCTACTATAGAACTCCTTCAGCTGGCAAACAATTTCAGCAAAATGGTTGGATATAAAATTACTCAAACAAATCAGTAGCCCTCCTTTATACAAATGATGATGGGTGGGGCTGAGAAAAAAATTAGGGAAACAATACCCTTCACAACAGCCACAAATAATATGAAGTATCTTGGTGTAACTCTAACCAAGCAAATGAAGGATTTGTATGAAAGAACTTCAAGTCTCTGAAGAAAGAAATTAAGAAGACCTCAAAGACTGAAAGGTCTCCCATGCTCATGGATCAGTAGGATTTACCAAAAGTAATTTATAGATTCAATGAAATCTTCATCAAAATCCCAACACAATTCTTCACAGACATGGGAAAAGCTATTCTCAACTTTATATGGAAAACCAAAAACCCCAAGATGGCCAATACAATTCTGAACAATAAAGGAACTTCTGGGGGAAATCACCATCTCTTTCCTCAAGCACTACAGTGCAATAGTGATTAAAAAAAACCTCATAATAACAATACAGAGATAGACAGGCCAATCAATGAAATAGAATCAAATATTCAGAAATAAATCCATACAGATATGGATATTTGATCATTGAAAAAGAAGTCAAAACCATCCAGTGGAAAAAGAGAAAGCATCTTCAACAAATGGTGCTGGTCTAACTGATGGTCTGCATGTAGAACAATGCAAATGGATCCATGTTTATCACCCTGCACAAGGCTCCGGGCAAAGTGGATCAAGAACTTCAACGTAAAATCAGATGGCTAAAATCTAATAGAAGAGAAATTGGAATATAGCCTCAAAGACATTGACATGGGGAATTTTCCTGAATACAACACAAATGGCACATGCTCTAAGATCAACAATTGACCTCTTGAAACTGAAAAGCTTCTGCAGCAAAGGACACTGTCAATAGGACAAAACAGCTCCTGTGGATTGGTAAATATTTTCACTAACCTTACAACTGAAAGAGGGCTAATATCCAATATATATAGGACTCAAAAAGTTAGACTCCAAAATTCCCAGTTTAAAAATGGGGGTACAGAGCTAAACAGAGACTTCTCAACAGAGGAATCTCAAATGGCCAAGAAGCACTTAACAAAATATTCAACATCCATAGTCATCAGGGAAATGCAAATCATAATGACTCTGAGATTCCACCTCACACCAGTCAGAATGGCTAAGATCAAAAACTCAAGCTACAGTAGATGCTGGTGGTGTTTTAGAGGAAAGGAAACACTCCTCCATTGCTGGTAGGATTGCAAATTGGTACAACCACTCTGGAAATCATTTTGGTGGTTCCTCAGAAAACTGGAAATAGTTCTACCTGAAGACCCATCTCTACAACTCCTGGGCATATACCCAAAAGATGCTCCACCATACCACAAGGACATGTATACCACTATGCTCACAGCAGCCTTATTTGTAATAACCAGAAAGTGGAAGCAACCCAGATGTCCCTTGACCAAAGAATGAATACAGAAAATGTGGTTCATTTACACAATGAAATACTATTCAGCTATTAAAAATAAAGGCAGCGTTAATTTTGCAGGCAAATGGATGGAACTAGAAAATATCATCCTGAGTGAGGTAAAGGACATGCATGGTATGTACTCACTAATAAATGGATATTAGCCAAAAAGTACAAAATACCCATGATACACCCCACAGACCCTAAGAGGTTAAACAAGAAGGAAGGTCCAAGTGAGGATACTTCAATCCCATGTCAAAGGGGGAACATAATAATCATGGGAGATAGAGCAAGGGAGGGACCTGGGTGAGAGAGGGGAGGGGGAAGGGTCCAGGATCAGGTATGAGGGGAGAGAGGAGAGAAGCCCAGAGGGCCAAGAGAATGAATGAAAATATTCGGGTGGTGTGGGGCTGGGGGTTGGAGGTTGGGGAAACCTCTAGAAAGTCCCAGAGACCTGGGGCATGAGAGGCTCCCAGTACTCAGCGTGGGTGACCTTAGCCAAAATGACCAGCAGTGGGGTAGATGGAGTTTGAGGAGACCACTTCCAGTAGCCACACACAGTGGAAGGATGAGGACACCAATCCACCTCCAAATTTTTTGACTCAGACTTTTTCTTGCTTAAAAGAAGTGAAGGGACAAAAATGGAGCAGAGACTGAAGGAATGGTCAACCGTGACCAGCCCAACTTGGGATCCATGCCATGGGTGGACTCCAAACCTTGACACTATTACTGATGCTATCTTGTGCTTGCATAGTTTTGTGGGCCTCTGAGAGATTCTACCAGCAGCTGACTGAGACAGATGCAAATACACTCAACCATTGAACTGGGACAGGAGTCTAGTAGGGCTGTCCTCTGAGAGGCTCCACCCAGCAGCTGGCTCAGGCAGATGCAGAAACTCACAGCTAAACAATGGGTCAAGCTTGAGGACACTTACGGAAGAACAAGGGGATGGAATGCAGCCCCTAAGGGGATAGGAACTCCACAGAAAGACCAACAGAGTCAACTAACCTGGACCATTGTGACTCTCAGAGACTGAACCACCAACCAATGAACACACACAGGCTGGACCTAGGCCTCTCCACAGATATGTAGTAGAAGTGTAGCTTGGTCTTCATGTGGGTCCTGAACAACTGGAATGGCCAGGGGTGGGGGTGGGGCTATCCCAGAAGCTGTTGCCTGTGTGCGGGTTATATTCTTCTAGCTAGACTTCCTTGTCTGGCCTCAGTGGAGGAGGATGGGCCTAGCCTCGCAGAGACTTGATGTGTCAGGATGGGGGATATCCAGGGAGGCCCACCTACTCAGAAAAGAAGGGAAGGGAGATGGGGGAAGAATTATGGGAGGGGGTGACTGGGAGGAGTCAGTGAGTGTGATGTAAAGTGAATAAGTAAAATCATTTTAAAAAGTGAAAAAAGAATTAATCTTTAAAGCACTATAATTTTATTGGAATAAGCACAATTTTAATGTTTTAAACCTTTTATAAGTTGTATATACAATAACAGTTTGGCAAGTAAAACTTATATGGAATGATTTTCAAACTTTAAAATGCATTTTTTTCCATATTTATCATTGTGTGAATGTGTTTATGATGACTATTTGTACATGCATGCTATGACGTATGTGCAGAGGCCAGTACATACAACAACTCCATGAAGTCAGTCTCTCCATCCATCTCTGTGTGGCTTCTGGGACCAAACTCTGGTTGCCAGACCTAACCAGAAAGAGCTCTTACTCTCTGAGTCGCCCAGCCAGCCCTCAAATTTCTATCATGGGAAGCTATAGTCAAAGTTTGTCTTAAATTAAATGCAGGGCCAACGGTTTTTATATGGTAATCACATAAGAGAAAAACACAAAAATTTAGGTGCCTTTCTGTCTGCCAGGGGAAGAATAGCCACAGGCAGGTAAGATCCCTGTATAATTTACCCACATGTGTACCACATTTGCATTCCCTCCCACAAACAAACTGATGTTTACACACAGAGGACACAACACAAACATTTCCCAGGAATTCAAGGACAAGATTGTCAAAGGTCTAACAAGCTCTTAAATAGCTCTCCAAATGATGGTCTGTAAAACGAACTTTATTTGGTGTTACATGAACTTATTAGCTGCTAT
The DNA here is from genome assembly GCF_008632895.1 of Mastomys coucha. Lineage (NCBI taxonomy): Eukaryota > Metazoa > Chordata > Mammalia > Rodentia > Muridae > Mastomys > Mastomys coucha. The sequence continues at coordinate 26,944,530 of NW_022196896.1, read as the reverse complement.
AGCCATTTACAAGATGAAATTGCTAGGCCTGGTTCACCCTCACTCTAGCTTTTCTCCTGTGGAAGACACATTTGGAGGTGCTAAATCTGGAAATAATTTTCAAAATTGGTTGGATAGAGGAAGGTTCCTTAACCATAGGGTATACATGAAAGACTTGGAAGGAAACTCAGAAAAGCAAATAGGATGTTAATAAAGATGTGTTTGCTTCACAAGTGGAAGGTCCTGTGTAGAAGATTCATGATACCACAGAACCATAGTCTTGCACAACAAAGAGATATTCAGTGTAACTTGGTAGAATGACATGAATTATTGACAACTGATTCCATTAATGTCCCCAGAAAACTATATTTACACTAAGCTAATTTCACTGTCTTACTTCAACCATAAATAAGTCTTTGTACTTGAGGAGGAACTGATGAGAGCCAAGGTAGGAGAGAATTTTAAGCATTTGGAGAGCCAGATTGTTTGACTTTCTACAGGGCAATAATCCAGCTGGGAATTGCCAGCCAAGATCCACAGCTCTCTTGGGGTTCCCAGGCCCATTGGGCAAGGGTGGTGCAGGAAGGATCTTGGTTGGTAGTGAGTGCATGAACAAAGAATATATATATATACATACATATCTGGAAACAGCTTCAGATCACTGGTTGAGTTTGGCGGTGGGAAGGGGAACTTTTATGCACTTGGGGAGCTGGCCAGGATCTCTGGGGAAAATTTTGTATGGCCATGTAAAATTGGAATGTTTTGTGATGCATCATCTGTATACTTGGGGGCTGTAGGGCCTGGGGGAAAATCCTTATAAGGTCAAACAAGGAGTGGACCCTGATAACTGTCAGGGTAATAAATTCTTACTAGGGTTGATGATAGAGAAACCAACTTTTTGACACCAGGTTGGGAGGAGAGCAGGGAAGAAGCCAACTCATGCCATCCTCATCTGAGGTATCTGAGGTTGAAGCTCTCCTTTACCCTTCCTCTACCATTTGGGACATTATGGTCACGCAGCGAATGAGCAAAGTTTGTGTCATAGAATTTTTGAATGAGTGGCTGTATTGAGAAGAGTATTTAAAAAGTCTACTAATGCATCCATGCCTGTAATACAATGAGGTTAGGCCTAGTAGGAAGTTTGTAGACCACTGGGTATATGCCTTTAAAGGAATCCCACTTCTTCCCACTCCTCTCTTCTGTTTCCCAGCCACTATCAAGTGAATACTTGCATTCTGCCATCTGTTTTAACTAATTATTCTATCCTACCACCAGCCCCAAACAACAGGAACATCAGTTATAGGCTGAAACCTCAAAACGTGACTCAAAATAGTCTTCCTCTGTGTGAGTTGATTTTATTAGGTATATGTAGCAGCAACAGAGAGCTGATAAATATGGAAGACTTCAATTATTATCAGATTTCAGATCCTTGGTTTACTATCTGTATAAGAAATCAACTTTCTTTTTCACTCTGGTTATTTTTAAATTCATTTAATTATAGCATATATTTATTGGCCAATTTTCAATACTGTTTTATAGGATGTGTTTACTGATAGTTCCACAGATTGTGTGCATGTATATGTGTTTCTCTCTCTGTATGTGTGTGTAATACTTAAATATAATAAATTATATATATTTTTCATATAGACAGATACATCTACAAAATTTGATTATGTTTTCTCTCCCTCATTATTTCAGATTCTTCCCACCTCCCCAAGTTCTCTCTCTGTCCTCTTTCTCATTCTCTTTCCTCTCTTTCTCTCTTTCTCTCTCTGTCTCTTTCATGCATGCTCAAAAACAAGCAAATAGGCTCTGGCCAGGTAGGTATTGCATTGCAAAGTGCATCTTTTGTCTGTACATCATTCATACAAAGTAGCTATTTACAGAATGTAAAAGGATCTTTTATTAACTATAGAGCTAATAGAGGGCTAATGTCTAAAATAGATAAAGAATTTAAAAAATTAGATATCAAGAAAGCAAATAACCCAATTAAAAAATGGGATAGAGATCTAAACAAAGAACTCTCAATGGAGGAAATTCAAGTGGATGAAAACCACAAAGAAATGTTCAACACCATTAGTCATCAAGGGAAATGCAAATCAAAACTACTTTCAGATTTCATCTTATACATGTCAGAATGGCTCAAATCAAGAAAACAACAGTTCATTTGGCTGAGGATATGGAGTATGACGAATGTTCATACATTGTTGGTGGGAGTGCAGACTTGTACAACCAATATATATCAGTGCTGGTGGTTCCTTGGGAAGACACAAATTGGTTTACCTGAAGATCCAGCTATCTCACTCCTGAGCACATATCCAGGAGTTGCTTCACCATACTGGAGACTCTTGTTCAACCATGTTCATAGCAGCTTTATTTGTAATAGCCAGAAACTGTAAACAACCTAGATGTCCCTCAATGTATGAGTGGATAAAGAAAATGTGGTACATTTAAGTAGTGGAATATTATTCCACTGTTAAAAAAATTGACATCATGAAGTTCACAGGTAAATAGCTGGAACTAGAAAAAGTCATCCTAAGTGAAGTAACTCAGGCCTGGAAAGACAAATATGACATATATTCATTTATAAGTAGATATTTACTATTAAGTCAATAGCTAAACTATAGTCTGAGGTGCCAGAATGCTTGTGTATAATGTAAGAGACTATCGGAGGGGGGGCCATATCTCCCTAGGAAAGAGATCTAGAATTGATAGTTGTGGATAGATGCAGGGAGCTGGAATGGGAGGATCAAGTTTTGAGGGGGACAATACAGGGAATTGAGGGAGGGAGCATAGGAAAGACAGCTAAAACTAAGGGGCGACTGAGAGGTGATATGGAAACCTAGAACAGAAGAAGTTTCCTAAAAATATACATATATGAAGTTTATGTGTATGAGATTGCCAAATAATGGGAGAAACAGAGCCCCAACTGGCTATTTGTTGTCAAAATCGAAGCTTTCATTACAGGGTTTGCATTACAACTAATTAGGTTGTTGGCCACACAGGTCCCATGGACACCTCCAAAAAGCCCAGGCTATTGCCAAGGCTATAGTTTGCTTCCCACAATCTGACACAAGGCCCTATTGCAGTCAATTCTATACCACCTATGAAACTCTTTGTAGAGAAAATATTTTTGTACTATATAGAAGCATCATCTCTCAGTAAAAAGCTGCCTGTTCACTTAGGCAGAAAATAGGGGGTGAAAGTTCTGGCAGAGAGAGGGAATTCTGGGATACAGTCAGGTGTGGGAAGAGATTCACCCAGAATGCTGATGGAGATGGATACATGAATGTGAGGAGAAATTACTAGCTCTGTGGCAGGACTTAAAATAGAATAAATAGATTGAATAAGTTAGGAGCTAGTTGGGCCTAAATTTTAGGCCTAAGAATTTATTCTAAATAATTCAGTCTTAGAGTTGTGGAAAAGCCCTTGGTTATAAATGGTGCCCAACATGGGGCTTTTAGAACCCATGCTTAGAGTCTGAGAAAAAAAGTTCCTAGGTGAAAGGAGAGGAACAAACACTTTCCAGAGTAGTTTCCTAGCCTGGTAGAAAGCTAAATCCCTTTAAAAGAGAGTGAGAGGATGTCCATGAGCTAATCCAGCTGACAGGTGCCAGAGCTACCCAGGGTTAGAGCCTGTGGGTAAATTACTATAAATGATAAGAGACCAAAGCTAAAATTATAGCTAGATGGAATGGAGATTGTTGGATTAATGGACACTGGAAAAGATGTAACTATAATATCACAAATTGGATTCCAGGAATCTAATCTGGCTGCTTTAAAGGGTACCTACACAGCTCTTAGGAACTGAGACATTGTCTCAGGTAAAACAAACTCTAAAATGGATTAAATGTATAGGAGCAAAAGGTCAAAAAAGTTCAAATAGAAAATTAAACTTATATGTAGCTAATATAGCTATAAGTCTATGAGGAAGAGATCTATTACAACAGTGGAAAGCACATATTAACATTCTTCCAACCTTAGAGACAGATTGTAAAAGAGGGGATATTCCTAAAAAAAAGAAATTTAAAAATGTTATAAAAGACGGTTACAGATTGTCCAAGACAGTCATAAGCAGGATACTGCAGGGGCTGACTCTTATACTGGGGAGTATTATATTGGGAAGCCACTGCTGGTAGCCACCAACTTCCCTATTACTACAGAGGCAAACTGAGAAACATGTTTGGATAGAACAATGGCCTATGACAAAAGAAAAGTTAACAAGCTAGTCCAAGAGCACCTGGAACCTTAACATACAGAAGAATTCATGAGCCCTTAAAATTCTCCTGTATTTGTCATTAAAAATAAATCAGGAAAATGGAAGATGTTGAAGGATCTGAGAGTAATTAATAAAATCATTCAGCGAATGGGCTCTTTGCAGCCTGGAATCCAATTGCCTTCTTTGTTACCGAAGCTATGGCATATTATAGTGGTTGATTTAAAGGATTGCTTTTTTATAATCCATTTACATGAGCATGATAGGGGAGGTGCCTTAGTCAAATTGCCTTAGTCAGAGTTTCTATTCCTGCATAAACATCATGACCAAGAAGCAAGTTGGGGAGGAAAGGGTTTATTCTGCTTACTTCCACATGGCTGTTCATCACCAAAGGAAGTCAGACTGGAACTCAAGCAGGTTAGGAAACAGGAGCTGATGTAGAGGCCATGGAGGGATGTTCCTTACTGGCTTGCTTCTCCTGGCTTGCTCAGCCTGTTCTCTTATAGAACCCAAGACTTCCAGCCCAGGGATGGCACCACCCACAAGGGACCCTACCCACTTGATCACTAATTGAGAAAATGCCCCACAGCTGGATCTCATGGAGGCACTTCCCCAACTGAAACTCCCTTCTCTGTGATAACTCCAGCCTATGTCAAGTTGGCACACAAAACCAGCCAGTACAGGAAGTTTTGCCTTCTCAGTACCTACTTTCCATAGGAGTTGTCCAATAAAGAGATATCATTGGAGATACTTTGCCTCAGGAATGTTGAAAACTCCTACTTTATGCCAATATTCTGTACAGCAGCCATTAAGAATAATACATAAGCATTTTTCTCAATCCATAATTTAACATTATATGGATAATATCTTACTGGCTGATTCAGATCCAAATACCTTAGGAAAAAATGTTTGATGAAAATAGAAAATTTTGTCTTGCTGAGAATTACAAATTACTCCTAAAAACACAAAGAAGAGATTCTATTTATTATATAGGATATAAGATAAGTCTACAAAAGACTTGACCATGGAAGGTACAAATCAGGAGTGACCAATTGAGATCATATAATGATTTTCAAATTGTGCTGGGAAACATTAATTGGCTATGTTCCATAACTGGATTAATTTCCTGAGAGCTAAATAATTTATTTTAAACCTTCCAAGATGATCAAGACTTAAATAGGTCATGAATATTATCAGCTGAGGCTGAAAAAGAATTGGCTCTGGTAGAAAAAAATATTACTAGAGGCATTTATAGATCATTTAGGTCAAAAGATGACTTATATTGCAGTTATTTTGCCTCTTATTCATTTTTTCCACAGAAATTCTTCTGCAGAGAGATTATATCTTGGAATTAATATTTTTAGTATACAAATAGCATAAAATTAAAGACATATATAGAAAGTTTCTAAATTGATTCTGAAATGAAAATATGAGAATCTATCAATTAGCAGAAACAGATTCATCAGAAATTATTACCAATGCAGAAGTTGCTTCATTGTATGCAGAAAAGTAACACTGGCAAAGAGCTTAGATTAATTTTTTGGGAGAAAGTGGCAACAAATACTCCTAAAGCAAGCAACTGTAGTTTATAAAAGGATTCTACTCCCTATAATAAAAGGGAAACCAATTTCTGGAGCCTCAACATTCTATACTTATGCAAATAAATCAGGAAAAGTAAGTTATAAATCAGAAAATAATAAATAAGTTGGCTCAGAATACTTATAAGTCAGTTTAAAAAATCAGAGCTATATGCCACTTTTATGGTATTATTAGGATTTCCAGAATCTCCTCATGTAGTTAGTGAATCTTCATATGTAGAAAGAATTGTTTTGTATATAAAACTACTAAAATTATTCAGGATGAGCCGGGCGGTGGTGGCGCACGCCTTTAATCCCAGCACTTGGGAGGCAGAGGCAGGTGGATCTCCGAGTTCGAGGCCAGCCTGGTCTACAAAGTGAGTTCCAGGACAGCCAGGGCTATAGAGAGAAACCCTGTCTCAAAAAACCAAAAAAAAAAAAAAAAAAAAAAATTATTCAGGATGATTCATAATTAACTTCACTGTTTATTCAACTACAACAAGTGATCAGAAATAGAAAACATCCATTGTATGTAATACATATCAAATCCTACATGGGTTTATTGGGACCTCTGTCTTATTTAGGATTTTTATTGCTGTGAAGAAACATTATGCCTATGGTAACTCTTATTTATTTATTTATTCATTTACTTATTTATTTTAATCTCCAGATTTTATTCCCCTCCTGGTGCACCCCCCGACTGTTCCACATCCCATACCTTCTCCCTGCCCCCTATCTCCACAAGGATGTCCCCATCACCCTCCTACTCCACCAGACCTCTAAACTTTCTGGGGCCTCCAGTCTCTTGAGGGTTAAATGCATCTTCTCTTCTCTGACTAAACCCAGACCCTGCAGTCATCTGCTGTATGTGTGTTGGGGACCTCATATCAGCTGGTGTATGCTGCCTGGTTGGTGGTCCAGTGTCTGAGAGATCTCAGGGATCCAGGTTAATTGAGACTCCTAGTCCTACTACAGGGCTGACCTCCTACTCAGCTTCTTCTGGCTTTCCCTAGTTCAACCACAGTGGTCAGCAGCTTCTGTCCATTGGTTGGGTGCATCTGACTCTTATAATGAAACATTTAAATGGACTAAATCAGAGGCTTAGTTACTTATCGTTGTGGCAGGAGGCATGGAGGCACATAGATAGACATGGTACTTGAGAGGTAGCTGAGCGTTTTATACTCTGATCAAGCAAAAGGAAGAAAAGGAGACACTGGGTCTGGCTTAAGCATCTGAAACCTCAAAGCCAAAGATACAGTGACAAACTTCCTCTAACAAGGCCACACCTCAAAGTCATGACCTTCCCTATGTGCCTATAGGACCATTTCCCTTCAAAGCACCACACTAGCCAATAATACATATGCACACACACACACACACACACACACACACACACACACACACACATGTTCATATGTATGTAACATGAAGAAAAAGAACAAGAAAGGCTGACTATAAGGAGATGGGGAATAGCTGAATGTAAGTAATGAGCATGTGAAAGAGGATGTAAAGTTAATTGTTCTTTTATTCTGTAATGTATTTTTAAGTTCTGATGGCTAATAAGTAGATAAAAACATATTTATTATTGACACTGTAAATTGTCATGGGTTTAATGTCTCTCTGTACAAACAGTTGAGGTTGGTAGGCATCTGAGTTGAAGTATCTGATTATTGAGGTTTGACTCTAAGATGTGTTCCAAGGACAGCCAAGGGACCAGCAGAAACAAGAAAAAAGAGACTAGGAGGATGCCAGTAAGCTGTTAGTAGGCTTATCTTTGAGGAAAGCAAATGAACTGTAAGATGCCACTTACTGTTTAAACTTTTAAACTAGTGGGTCTACAGGTCACTTTTATGCATTCCCAGCTGTCTTGGGCACCAGGATTCCCAGTAGCTTCAACTCTGATCTTTTCCTAGGTGTTCCCAAGCCTATCTCCACTGTCTTCTGTTGAATTAATATTTATTAATAAATTTTAGTGGGGGTTGCTATCCACTTCAATGGTTATGTTCTTGATTGAAACTCTCTCTCTCTCTCTTTCTCTCTCTCTCTCTCTCTCTCTCTCTCTCTCTCTCTCTCTCTCTCTCACACACACACACACACACACAGTCTTTATATTTTAATATGTCTTAAGTAGCACAGTGGCTGGGCAGCTGTCTAGCCTCTATGTTGCCAGAATCTACCTCCCACTGATAATTCTGAGTGACTACTTACTGATTTCTATGTTCCATCATGGCCACTCTGGACCATTTGTGCACCCATCTGGGATGCACTTTCAGGGCCCGAGTCCAGGACGCTCTCCTTGCTTCTCTATCCCATGGTGGCCTCTGTGTCTCCCCTCTTTTCACACTCTCGTAAGCATGGTGGATCTCCTTCCTTCCTTCTCCTTTCCTCTTGGTCCTAAGCCCAGGAAACCCTAAAATCCCGCTTCTGTATGTCCTCCCCAGCTATTGGCTGCTGACAGTTTTATCAAATGGGGGAAGTTCCCAGAAGTTATGTGCAGACTCTCTTATGCAAGCAGTTTGTTAGGGGAAACATAATTAGAACTAGTAATACAAACAGCTATATCCTCTGTGTTCTCTCACTATCATATAGTCTTCCATCAGACATGTTCATTTAGGTGACATCAGTAGTCTTGTTTCTGATGCATTTCTAAGCTTATCATCCTTTTAGTCAAAAAACACTCTGACTGCTCTATTTATCATTTTTATTACTAAGAGTGTTGCCATGCTTATTTTCATCTAGCTTTGAAACATAAGCATTCTGGTTTGCAATGCCTCTGAATTGCACCAGTCAGCTCACTAGGAGCCACGCAGCATTCATTAGCTTCAATTGCCCTGCCCACAAAGTCTATTCTGCACCACAGTTCTGCACTACTTTCTGCTTGGTGGACTTCCCTGCGTGCTTTCACATTGCTAAATCCATCTTATCAGCTACAACCCAGTGATTCATCACATCCTGTGGTCTTGTTCTCTAGAATTCTCCTACCCCTAGTCCTCCTCAGCTCTGAGCTCTTGACAGTGTTCTATTATCCACTGAAGTTCTCACTTTTTAAGGCTTATATTTATGCTTTCAAGACCCAATGTTTACTATCATTCCCTCCCGTAGCTCCCATCTCTCTTTTTCCTTCTCTACTATAAACAAATATGATATAGTTAAAGGGCATCTGAATAAAGTTCTTGGGCTGCATTGAAGAGTAAGATATCCCTGACTTTACAACATGTACAGACAAATGAGAAATATCTGGGTGACTCAGGACAGAAGGACAGAAAGAATAAATAGGAAAAACCAAGTGGACAGAGTGAAACAGTATCTCTGAAGAACTTATAAGCTAAAATGGGTGACAGGTGAAGGAGACCCCCTCAGATAGCAGGGGTTCCTTTTGGACCACAAATTAGGCACAAACTATACCCAAACACCTGTTTTCACAGAGAGATCCTTTATTAAGCAGGTTAAAAAAGTTAAAAGTGGTTGCCTTCTGACTCACACAGAAAAATAGCAGCAAATGAAGGTGTAATTTTTAAGAAAAAAAAAGGGGAAAGGCTGTGTTAGAATAATCTAGGATGTGGTGGTATATTTTGATTGGGCATGTTATTTGGGTGAACCAAAGGGGACTTTTGATTGCTGGACTTCAATATTTTAATAGCTGAATCTTAGTTTGTCAGCCTCAGGAGGAGGAAATGTCCAAATTATGGAATAGACTTCGGTGGCTACCTTTAGGAATGTAAAGGCCTGACAGGGTGAATGCGAGAGAAAAGCAAGGCCTGCCAGAACCATGCTTGCCATACTCTAGCTGACCAGAGTCCCTTCCGCAGGTATTCAGTGGAAGGAAGGGCTTGATCTCCTTTGAATTTTCAAATACATGTGCTGGATGCAGTGTAAAGAAATTATTCAAGCAAAAATTCTCAGTCCCTGGTGGAGAAATCTGTTGCTACACACATCTCTAAACACGTCTAGGGAGATTCTGAGAATCTGTATTCAGCACAAGCTTTCAGGAGATACACACTTTGGGGACCACTCACTAAAGAAAGTGGAAGCAGGAGTGGACAGGCAGCTAGGAGAGTTACTATTCTAGGTGGATAATGAGGGTGGACTGGACTAGACAAGAGTCAGAGGGATGGACTAAAGAGAAAGTCTGAAAGATCCCAAGGTAAGACAGAGCCAAATTTGCAATGCATAGGAAGCAGGGAGGAGAGAGGAAGCAATCAAGGAAATGTCCAGTTGCTGGAAGTAGGAGAGCCAGGAAAAAAGATGGAGTTAGTGTAAAAGGGCAGATCTGAGTTCAGGGTGAACTTTGGTCCTTCATTTAGGAATGTAGGCTCTGTAGGCAGCCTTCCTGGGTTTGGATGCTAGCCTAACCCTGCCCCAGCTGGAAAAGTCCAGGGCAATTCTCCAGACTGGCTGTGTTCTTGTTTTCACAGTTTAACATTGTTAAAAATAGTACCCACCAGAAGTAGGCAGATTTCTGAGTTCCAGGCCAGCCTGGTCTACAGAGTGAGTTCCAGGACAGCCAGGGCTACATAGAGAAACCCTGTCTTGAAAAAAAAAAGTGTCCATCTTCTAGGTCTTAAGGAAGCTCGATGGCATCCTCCTGTGCGTGTGGAGTAGTTGGCATATTGTATGCCAGTATTTCTGAGCTAACTTCACCAATCTCAAATACTGTCACTCTCAGGCTTTCCTAATTTGATTGCTTTGCTCACTTTTAGTCTTCTGTATAGAATGCCTTTTAAAAACCATTTTGCTCTTCAAGTCTTACTCTCAGAGTTAAAATTGAAGGCCACTTCTTCCATGATGCCACCAAACTGCCCAGGGACACTGTGGTCCTCGCTCAGCTCACACTAGCTGTCACTTATCACCTAGTTTTAGAACAAAGTGTTCAGCCTGGTGTTCTGAAATTATCTACATATGTCTCATAGGAATTCCCTTCACTGGCCATGGTAGAGCTGGTAGAAACAATAGAGTTTCTGATTTTCATGTATCCACATGGTTACTAGGAGAGTGAACCCTTAAAATTAGTGTGTGAGCACTGAGGGAACCAAGTATTTCAGTTCTCATGAGTTGGGTATAGTGTCACGATGTATTTGCTTTTGATGGATTACACTTGGACCCAAAGAACAAGTTTTTTTTATTAGATGTTTTCTTTTCTTATAATATCTCCTTTCCCTCCAAAAAAAAAAAAAGAAAAATTAAAACAAACCCCTGTTCCCTACCCCTCCCCCTGCTCACAACCCCCCACCCCACCCCCCGCTTACTGGCCCTGGCATTCCCCTACACTGAGGCATAGAACCTTTACAGGGCCAAGGGACCTCTATTCCCACTGATGACCAACTTGGCCATCCTCTGCTATACATATGCTGCAGGAGCCATTAGTCCCACCATGTGTACTCTTTGGTTGGTGTTTTAGTCCCTGGGAGCTCTGAGCGTACTAGTTAGTTCATATTGTTGTTCATCCTAATGGGCTGCAAATCCTTCAGCTCCTTGGGTCCTTTCTCTAGCTCCTTCATTGGGGACCCTGTACTCAGTCCAAAGGATGGCTGTGAGCCTCTACATCTGTATTAGTCAGGTACTGACAGAGCCTCTCAGGAGACAGCTATATCAGGCTCCTGTCACCCAGTACTTGCTGATATCCATAATAGTAACTGGATTTGATGATTGGATATGGGAAGGATTCCTAAGTGGAGTGGAGCAGTCTCTGAATTGTCCTCCCTTTAGTCTATGCTTTATAGTTAGTCTCTACAACTCCTTCCATTGGTATGAAGCCACAACATACTCAAACTTAAGGGACAGAATGAAAGCAGTCCTAAGAGGAAAACTCATAGCTTTAAGTGCCTACAAAAAGAAACTGGAGAGAGCATATACCAGCAATTTGACAGCACATCTGAAAGCTCTAGAACAAAGAGAAGCAAATTCACCCAAGAGGAGTCGAAGGCAGGAAATAATCAAACTCAGGGCTGAAATCAACCAAATGGAAACAAAAAGAACTATACAAAGAATCAATCAAACCAGGAGCTGGTTCTTTGAAAAAAATCAACAAAATAGATAAACCCTTAGCCCAACTAACTAGAGGGCACAGAGACCTTATCCTAATTAACAAGATCAGAAATGAAAAGGGAGACATAACAACAGACTGAGGAAATCCAAAAACTCATGAGAGCCTACTACAAAAGCCTATACTCAACAAAACTAGAAAACCTGGATGAAATGGACAATTTTCTAGACAGTTACCAGGTACCAAAGTTAAATTAAGATCAGATCAAAGATATAAACAGTCCCATATCTCCTTGTGAAATAGAAACAGTCGTTAATAGTCTCCCTACCAAAAAAAGCCCAGGACCAGATAGGTTTAGTGCAGAGTTTTATCAGACCTTCAAAGAAGACCTAATAACAATACTCCTCATACTATTCCACAAAATAAAAATGGAAGGTACTCTACCCAATTCATTCTATGAAGCCACAATTACTCTTATACCTAAACCACACAAAGACCTAACAAAGAAAGAAAACTTCAAACCAATTTCCCTTATGAATATTGCTGCAAACATACTCAATAAAATTCTTGCAAACCGAATCCAAGAACACATCAAAACGATCATCCATCATGATCAAGTAGACTTCATCCCAGGGATGCAGGGATGGTTCAATATATGAAAATCCATCAACGTAATTCACTATATAAACAAACTCAAAGAAAAAACCCCATATGATCATCTCATTAGATGCTGAGAAAGCATTTGACAAAACCCAATGTCCCTTCATGATAAAAGTCTTGGAAAGATCAGGAACTCAAGGCCCATACTTAAACATAGTAAAAGCAATATACAGCAAACCAGTAGCCAACATCAAACTAAATGGAGATAACTTGAAGCAATCCCACTAAAATCAAGGACTAGATAAGGTTGAACACAGAACAAGTTTTATTTGTAACTTATGAGATTATAGTTCATCATGTGAACAAATGTTGTAGTTTAGTGCTCTCTCCTCTCTCTCTCTCTCTCTCTCTCTGGTGGGGAGATTATTTAGCTTCTAGGATAAAAAGAAAATGTATGCTTGGAAAACTAAGTAAATCTTTTCATTTATACAGAGACAAACAGACACACACACACACACACACATACACATGTTTTCTTTTCTTTTTTTTTCTATTAGATATTTTCTTTATTTACATTTCAAATTTTCTCCCGTTTCCTGGTTTCCCCTCTGGAAAGAAACACCCTATTCCCTCCCCACTCCCCCTACTCACCAACCCACCCTCTCCTGCTTCCTGACCCTGGTATTCCCCTACACTGGGGCATAAAACCTTCATAGGACCAAGGGCCTCTCTTCCCATTGATGACTGACTAGGCCATCCTCACTACACATATACAGCTGGAGCCCTGAATCCCATCATGTGTACTCTTTGGTTGGTGGTTTAGTCTCTGGGAGCTCTGGGGGTACTGGTTAGGTCATATTGTTGTTCCTGGTATGGGGCTGCAAACCCCTTCAGCTCCTTGGGTCCTTTCTCTAGCTCCTTCGTTGGGGACCCTGTGCTCAGTCCAATGGATGACTGTGAGCGCCTACTTCTGTATTAGTTGGGCACTGGCAGAGCCTCTCAGGAGACAGCTATATCAGTCTCCAGTCAGCCTGCACTTGCTGGCATCCACAATAGTGTCTGGGTTTGGTGATTATATATGGAAAGGATCCCCTGGTGGGACAGTCTCTTGATAGTCATTCCTTCAGTCTCTGCTCCAAACTATGTCTATTCAACTCCTTCCATGGGTATTTTGATCTCCCTTCTAAGAAGGATAGAAGTATCCTGAGATTCCACCTCACACCAGTCAGAATGGCTAGGCTCAAAAACTCAGGTGATAGCAGATGCTGGTGAGGATGTGGAGAAAGAGGAACACTCCTTCATTGCTGGTGGGATTGCAAGCTGGTACAAACACTCTGGAAATAAGTTTGGTAGTTCCTCAGAAAATTGGACATAGTACTACTCTGGAGGACCCAACTATACCACTCCTGGGCATACACCCAGAAGTTGCTCCAACATGTAATAAGGACACATGCTCCACTATGTTCATAGCAGCCTTATTTAGCTAGAAACTGGAAACAACCCAGATGTCTCTCAAGAGAGGAATGGATACAGAAAATGTGGTACATCTACACAATGGAGTACTACTCAGCTATTAAAAACAATAAATTTATGAAATTCTTAGGGAAATGGATGGATCTGGAGAATATCATCCTGAGTGAGGTAACCCAATCACAAAAGAACACACATGGTATGTACTCACTGATAAGTGGATATTAGCCCACAAGCTCATAATACCCAAAATACAATCTACAAACCACAAGAAACTCAAGAAGGAACACATACAGGTTTTCAACAAGCCACTTTTGTGTTCTGCTTTGATCATTTCTCAGTGCCCTTCTTCATATTCTAAAGAAGTTGTATGCACACACCACAACACTTCCAATAGAGAATGATTTTTTCTTTATCTTTTTTATATTACAAATTAAGCTAGAACAAATCCAGATCACTTACCAACAAACAATCCTTCATCATCTCTTTTTCCCATATAGGGCATAAATGGATTACACCACAGAAAACAGGAAATTCTTTGAAAATTGCAAAAATCAGGATCAAAATAACAGAAATATTTTTCATCTTTGGTTTAATTATTCCCTTACTTCTTTAAAATTATAATCTTACCTTAATAAATAATCAAACAAAAAGTAATGCAATTATTCTTTATTTTGTTCTTGTTGTTTTAAACAGTGTCTTAGATAGCCCAGGCTGACTCTAAACTGTCTGTGTACTTTACACTGTCCCTGTGTTCCTGATCCTCCTGCCTCTGTCTCCCAAGTACTGGCATTATAGGGATTTGCCAACACATTAGGTTCTAATTCTTTTTCTTTCTTTCCTTCTTTCTTTCTTTTCTTTTTTTTTTTTTTTTTTTTTTTTTTTTTTTTTTTTTTTTTTTGGTTTTTCGAGACAGGGTTTCTCTGTGTAGCCCTGTCTATCCTGGAACTCACTCTGTAGACCAGGCTGGCCTCAAACTCAGAAATCCACCTGCCTCTGCCTCCCAAATGCTGGGATTAAAGGCATGTGCCACCACTGCCTGGCCTAGGTTCCAATTCTTAATTAAAGAAAATTGGAGATGGTAAAACATCTTAGCTGGTCAAGGCTTTTGCTCCCAAACCTGGCAACCTGTGTTTGATCCTCAGGAAACTATGTGGTGGACAGAGAGAAGTGACACACATACACACACACACACACACACACACACACACACAGAGAGAGAGAGAGAGAGAGAGAGAGAGAGAGAGACAGAGACAGAGACAGAGACAGAGACAGAGACAGAGAGACAGAGAGAGAGAACACAATAAAAAGATTATGTTTTAAAAAGAAAGTTTTTCTCTATCACATGGAAATTATGCCAATATTTAATTATGAGAAAGCTATGGCCATCTATGGACTTTGAATTACTCTCTGCATTTACACTGGAGCCTCTCTCCTAGACTTGCTCAGGCATGAAATTTCTCAGTTCCCAGGCAATGCCCTTCTGAGCAGAAGTACCAGACAATGAAGGAAATTAGGTTTGACATACTAAAAATATTGTGTAACAAGGCCCTGCAGATTGTGTGAAAAGCAAGGGCCAGTTTTCAAATTTATAAGATTTTATAATCTTCTCTGTGAATTCAGATGTGTCTATCAGGTGACCCTAGGCAGTCTGTGTTGGGTGCAGTCCATGTCAAAAGGGCAGCTGCACAGGTGAACTTCAGCTGTCCTGTTGGAGATAGTGAGATACTGTACATCAGATGATAGGCTTATGTTTAAAATGCATGGATACATGTATGGAGCCATTAGAATAGGATGGCAATCCTCCCACTCCAAGGTCTGCTTAGGTCCCCCTAAGCATATGAAGCAGACAATGACCCACATTTTGGGGGTACAGAATGATCATAGTCACAATGAGGTCAAACTTTATCATCTTACAGGCACACCTTGGGTGCACCCAAGCTTTTATCTCCTGAAGCCATGAGTGCACAATCCAGTTCTTAAATTTTAATATAATATTTTTATAAATTCATTGAGAACATCATAGAATGTATTTAATAATATCCACCCCATTATCCCTCCTAACTCATCCCAAATCCACTCCACCTCTTCCTAATTTCAGACTCTTTTTTTTTGTTAAATAATCCTTAGAGTTAAATTTGTGTTTCTCATGAACATGGGTTTAGGGCCATGCATGGGTGCATGGTCAACCTACTAAGGGTTCCACCCTTAAAGAAAATTGAGTCCCCATCAGAAATGATCAATTGTCATTCTGTTAGGGTTAGGGGCTTCCTAGGCCCTCCTCCCTCCATGATAGGACTGCTTGATTTTGTGTAGGCCTTCTGCATCCACAGCTGCTGAGTTCATGTGTGCAGTGGTCCTGTCCTGTCAAGAAGACACTGCTTTGCTTTGGTCCTCCCCAACCCCTGGCCCTTACAACCTTTTCACCTCATTGTCTGCAATAGTTCCTCAGCCTTGGGGTATGTATGTGACATAGACATTCCATTTGTGGCTGAGCACTGAGGCTGATAAAGCAAAACTTAATCCTGTGGGTAATTTTTAAAAATTTCTTTTAGCTAGTTGGATGGAACTGGTGAACACTGTTTTGAGTGGGAAAATATGCACTGAAAGACACGCTCTACATGTTCTCTCTCAAACATAAAAGCTAAAATTTATCTGTTTGGATGTGGATTATTGAGGCTAAGAGGGGTCAGAGTGGGGAGGAGGAACAGAAGGAGATTAGATATGAGGTACCAAACCCTTAAGAGAGAAGGTCCATAATACAGTGGGTAGTTACACTTCATATATATACATATGTATATGTGTACATATATATATGATATGTATATGTATATATATGTATATATACACACATGTGTACACATATATATCTATCTCTGTGTGTGTATATATAATGAAGAACTGGGAGAAAGAACAGGAAGGCTTCAGACATAAGTAAATTATGGATGCAAATGCTAGTTATCCTGACTTTGTGTGCAGTGCATTGCAGTGCACACATGTGCTGCAAACATGATACTTTGTCTCATGAATATGTATAATGCTTTCATTAACAATTTTGTTTATTGAAGGGAAGGAGAGGAACAACTAATAGTCTCATGAGTGCATTTGATTCCTCACCTGTGACAAGCACACAAACACCCCAGGATTCTGCCTTTGTCTTCAGCCTCTGTCAGAGGGACAGAAGTGCTGCACCATCTAAGATGAAACCTCAGGCAAACTTGTTACACAAAAGGATGAGTGGGATAAAATAAAGGTGAAGATGATATATTCTTACATTCAGTATTAACACAATTGTTACCATGATCATCTGTAGTATCATAACTCATTGTGTATGGCTGGATAGAGATTTGGGGTTTTTAAACTGCAGAAAACCAGGACTTCTTGTGCTTTTCCAATAGTGATTCCTTTTTACTGAGAAGGTTTTACAGTTTATCCCTGTATATATATAGTGTGTATGTGTATGTGTGTATATATATATGTGTGAAAAATTATACACCTCAAACATTTTATGTGCACGTGTTTTGCCTACATGAATGTGTATTCATCCCGTGCAAAAAATTGTTAATTTTTAGTTGATTAATATTTTAACTTTATAATTGTTATTTCAGTGTGTAAATGTGTAAAACAAAAGGAAAAACAATGTCTGGGGACATTTTAGAAGTTTTTAGAAATTCTGTCCTAATGTCAAATTAATACTCATTGAACATTTATTTTTATAACACCCAAATCAGCAACTCAAATAGATTAATTGGATACACATATAGGATATGTTGCAATCATGCAACCCTATCTCACTCTCCCTTACCCCTCTTCTAGCTTTGATGACTCTCTTCAACCTAACTATTCCCTGCTTGTGTGTGTATGTGTGTGTGTGTGTGTGTGTGTGTGTGTGTGTGCGCGCGCGAGCACGTAGCTCTAACATGTTTCTCAGTAGTGTGAGCTGTTTATTTTATACAGAATCTGCTTATCTCTTTCATTTTGATAGATATGTAGTCATAGTTTAATAATCTTTAACTTTTGCCTATAGTTTAGAGGCCCAGTTTTTTAGAGAAGCTTTCTCCTTCCACTCTGAAGGACTTGCAGTGGCATGAGGTCACACGTGACACATGTAGCTTGTTACATGAGCAAACCCACCCATCCCCACTGCCTACTATCCATGAAAAGATGACTTGATAGTCTTCATGGCTGTCCAAATGATCAGGGATATTTTCCTGGAATGTCATTGAAATACCTGATGACTCACAGGTGTATATTCCCCAACTAGTGCACCAGAAACTTAACCAGAACTTTACCATCAGGTCCAGGAACTGGAAATAGCCCATTGCCTCACTGCCTCTCCAACTCATACACTGGTTGGGAACAGAGAAAGGCACACTCTAATTTTGAAGCACTGTAAGTGAGTAAACATGATAGAATACTGGTGTGTGAATATTGAAAAAAGAAACTCTGAAAGACACAAATTAATCTACATTTCTATTTAGATATTTTTCCAGCATTGGAGATTTAACTTAGCATCTCATACATGATGGGCAAGCACCCTATATAGTTAATGAGCTATATGCCCATTTGTCTGCTTAGCTTTTATTTTGATCCATTCTAAATTGCCCAAGCTAGCCTTGAACTTGAGACCCTCCTCCTGTAGCTTCCTAAGTAGCTGGGATAATAGTCCTGTGTCACTGGGTATGACTCTATTAGCTTTTAAAATTGTGTGAACATACACCTAACAAAAATGTATCATTTTATGCATCTGAAAATATACTTTTTAGTGACATTAAGTATGCTATAATGTTGTACTTTCACTTCCCCTTGTTCCATGGTATTACAGTGCTGGGGTTTTCCCACTGACCAGTTCCAGAATCTTAAAATCACGACTAATAAGATTTCCATACCTACTAACAATTCGCTTTTAATCCCTTTCTTCCTCAATCTTGTAGAAGTCACTAACCCATAGTAATTACTTTCTGTTTCCTTAAATTAATTTGTTCTGTATGTTTTTGAAGTGAATAGAAACTGACAAGGCCTGACCTTGTGAATATGGCTCCTTTCACTTAGCCTATTTTTTTCAAGGAGTAAATTATACCCTGAGCCAAGACTGCATTCCTTTCTCCGTCTGAGTAATAGCTTGTTGCATGAACAAACTCAATGCTTTGTTTCTCTGTTCATCCACTTATGATCATTTGTGTGGCTTCCGTCTTTTGGTCTCTGTGAGTAGTGGTATTAGGAATTGTTTTCTGTTCTCTTGGGGAATATATCCAGAAGGAGGTGCTTTGCTGATCATTTCTAGTTTGGTATGAACTTTTGAAGGAACTACTAAACTCGTTTACATAGAAGCTACTCTAGCCTACATTCAGTCAAATCTTGTCAAGTAGTCACAGCCTTGCAAATGCTGGTCATTTCCTGGTTTTGTAGCAACCGTCCTATTTCACACTTAGTAGGTGTAAAATAGAGTGTTACTGTGGTTTTAGTTTTATTCGTCTGTTGACCAACGGTGCATAGCACCTTCTGTGTATTCTTGACTGTGACCCTCCTCCAGCTAAGAGCTCGTTCTCAGACCTTGCGTTGCCACAAATAGCCACGCCTCTCTCCAAGTTCCTGTTACTCTCCAAGTTCCTGTGACACCGGAACTCCCACCTCCAGAAACTGAAGATGAAGATGCTGATTGGGCCATGAGATACTGACGGACTGGGGGAAGGGTTCTCTGCCTACCTGCTCGTAACAAAGAGACAGTCGGATAATGATGGAGTTGAATAATGACAGTAGAATAATGAAAGCACACCATGCCATGGTCTCATTTTTAATGCCCTCTCGCCATCCGGTTCCCTTCTCTACAGGCTCCTATTCCTCTCCCAGAGAACCTGTTCATATTTAGCTGCAGGCAGCAACACTTGACCACTGATATGTCTTCGCTAGAGCAATGTCTGTTCAACACCTTGCTTATTGTTCATTTGAGTTGGTTGTCTTTGGCTGTTGACTTCTTTGCTTTTTAAAGGCAAGGCTTCTTGTCCATTATTTTTGAATGCTCTGGTAATGGGACTGGTCTTCTACTCTGTTCATCTTCTATCTCCAGAGAAGGTGCCTATGACCCCTGACCTATTAGAAGGAATTCTGCAATTGTTATTACATCAACAAAGGACTTTGAGATGGGAAGTTTATCCTCAATTATGTGATGCCACAATGATAGCCCAGTCTTAATAAATGGAGGCAAGAGAGTCAGAGAGGGGGGATATGAGAAAACAGAGGCAAGTCTAGAATGATATTCTTTGATGAGGTAGGAAGGAGCCACAGGTGAGGCCTCTAGACACTTTCACAGATAAATGCAGGTTTATCAGCATGTGGATTTGAGCTCCTTAAAGCCACTGATGACCAGAACTGCAGGATTATTATATATTAATGTTGTTTGGAGCTATAAAGTATGTAATAAGTTGTTATAACAGCGAGGAGAATATCCAATACATCTAAAGACAGGAAGTATGTTTACAAGTCTGATAAGAACTTCAAGGCTTTGTCAAGAGGTGGCAGTGTTGTCTCCATAAACTGTCTTCCCCACAAAGGTGGTTGGAATGACTGAGCACCTAGCAGGGACACTGGCTAACCCACATCCTCTATGTGCGTCTTCTGCTCATTCCCATAGAAAGGAACTGCTTGGATATAACAGTTTAATAACCATATATTTATGCAGAAACATTAGCTAGGAGGAAAATTTGTTAAAGCTTCTACATTTTCACATAAAATCTACTTAATTCTCAGTAAAGATCAGTAACAGACTGAGGTAGCAAAGAATAAGCTATAAAACAGTAAGTGTGAATTCAACCACACACTGGAGTTTTCACAGGTGACTTTCAAAAGTAATGGTGAGATATAACTTGTTTTAAATAACAAATATGTTTTAGGGAATGTTTGGTTGCTAATTTTCTGGGAAACATAACTTAAATAAGATGCACTTCTTCTAAATGATGAAAGCAGAGGGTTTTGTCGAATGTGTGAGTCATGAGGTAGGCTCCCCTCACTTATCTTCTACCACCAGGTTGCAGCCCAGGAAACCACTGATGGGCTTTACCAGATAGATTTGTTCTGTTGAGATACAAATTTCATCGTATGTTCAGTTCTATATTTGACCCACAATTATGACAAAATGGCAGGGGGGCGCATACAAAAAAGTTTGTGATGGGAGTAATTTCCTTCTTGCTCTTACTTTAGGAGTCAATGGTCTATTGAATTGTTCTAATAGATGGGTTGTTTTGTTTTGCTTTGGCGGTTGTTTGGTTTCTTTGTTTAGTTTTCATCTTTTGCTAATTTTGTTAGAATATCTTCTCTTAGTTTTTTACTTTTTCCATAATAAAATAATATCTTGAAAATCTTATTAATATTTTATGCTTGATATACTTTTCTTCTACTTTTATTTCTGGTTACTTTAGAACCCATGGAAGCGGTTGTGTTCCTGGTCAGATATGTGGACTGTTTCTAGTTAGGTGTTGATTCAAGGTGAGCAGAAGAAAATATTTGGACTGACTCCCATATAGTATTCATAAGAACGATTTCTAAACAAGTCCTGACATTTCCCACGAGATATTGCCTAAAACCTGAGAAACATAACCCAGTAGCAAGCTGGTACATGTTATGATTGGACTATATGGGAGACCTAACCCTCCAATGCAATAAAGCTGGGAGGTGGGGCTGAAAGGGCATGATTCGTCATGAGGCTTGGAGTCATGCTGGGGTAGTGAGATGAAGCCTTGGCAGAAGTGGTTTAGTTGCTGCAAGAGTCTGCTGTGGTAACCACGCATCTGAGCATTTCTAGCTTTCTCCGTCCATCCCCTTGCGCTTTTTGTTTCCACCTTCAGCTGACATAGCTCAAAGGCTTTAAGCAGTGCCAGCCTCAAACTCCCCCCTTGGTTCTCCAGTGCCCTAAAAGGTGAGTTGAAAGCATTTCCAGTATACACTAAATGTCCCAGGAAAGGAAAAAGCCTCAACCTGTGTTAAAATTCTGCAAGGTCAAATTACTGCTAATAGAGAGTTAAAATGTTGCTGCCTGTAGCCAGAAGGCCTTGGGTTAACTTTGGTCTCCTTGAAAATCCCATGTGTGTGCAGGAGCCCAAGGATGCCAGAACAGGGAGAGTGATTCCCTTGAGCTAACTGTTATGCGGGTGCTCATAACTGAACTTTGGTTCTCTGATAAAAACCCTCTTAACCCCTGAGTCATCTCTCCATCTCCATTAGGACTTTTTAAATGTATACTTAGCAGACCAACATTCAAGTCAACATATAAAATGAGCCAGTGTGCATCACTGTGACACAATGCCTGACAAAAGCAGAGGAGAATATATTTAGGTTTATGATTTGAGAGGAATAATATCACAGTAGGGAAGGCTTCTTGTCACACCCAGTCATGAAGACAGGCCACATCATATCACAATGGCATGAGTGTGGTGAAGCCTGTTTCTATCACAACAGACTACAGATAACTGTGAGGTGGTGAGGGTGGGGTCTCATTTACAATATTCCCTAATGTTAGTATAAATAGGCTCAACCTTTTAACATTGCACAGGGAGGTGTGGTTTATTGGTTGGTGATCATGGTCATAACTATGCCTCAGCACATGGAGCTTTTTATCTGAACATAGCTTATCTTGTTTGTGGCTATGCATTCTGCCATACAGAAAGAACTTCCTTATTTTGTTAATATCAGATGAGCCCTTCTTGGTTTATTCAGCAAGCACATATTAGGCACTTCTATATTCTTTCTGTTACATGTCATGTTGGATAAGAAAAGTTAACGGCAACGGAACCCTAGTACCTTCTTCAAGGAAATCTATACTCAGAGGAATAGTACGTGGGTAGGGCTTGATGGGCAGCAGAGCCAATGAACTAGATCATGAAGGGAAGATGGCGGAGAAAGACAGTAACATGGGAAAAGGAGTGGAATAGAAATAGGGGTGCACTCTTTAATTTTTTCTAAATGCTACCTATAATACATAATTTCTTAGCTCTCCACATACAGTGTTTATTTGTTTTTTTTTTGTTTTTTGTTTTTGTTTTCTTTTGGTTTTGTTTGTTTGTTGCTTTGTTTGCAAAAGCAAGAGGTTTATTTTCTGGCATGTTGGGGTCAACCCTCAATCCCTCAAGGTGAGTGAAGAGAGGTGACCCGAATGGCTATTACAAACAGTTTTTATACTTTTTAGGGGCACAGGTTACATCAGCAAGGTTACAGTTCAAACCTATTGGCTAAGCATCTTGAGCTTTAAAGCTATTGGCTAGCAAGCATGGCACACATTTGAACTCTACCTTGGGCATTCCTGAAGGGCAGGTAACTATCAGTCAGTACATTCTGAGAATTCTTTTTTACTCAAGAATGTTCTTGTGGGTGGAGAATGGAACTTGGCCTAGCTTTGACTCCTTGTGGGAAGAGGAAGCTGTAAGGAGAGTATGGGACTGGAGAACCCCTTAGGATCCATTATTCTCCCTTTTTTCTTGTACAAGCTCCCATCCTGGAGCTACCCTCAGGGGTCTTGGGTAACTAACTTGTTTTCTTCAGCTCCTGTCCTCAGGATCTCATATTATTGGCTCAGGACCATCAGATGCATTAATCCTATTCTCTCTTTTATGAAGCTTGTTCAATATGCAGGGTTCAAAGGTCAACAATAGCAGGAGAACAATTAGGGCTCCTAACAAGATGGATATGAGAGTGGTTAACCAAGGGGAGGGGTTAAACCAAGATTCGAACCAGCTCTAACTTTGTTCTCTTTCTCTCTTCCACTTGGCCAGCTCTTTTCTCACTTTGGCCATTGAATCTCTAACAACCCCAGAATGGTCTATATAAAAGCAACAGTTCTCACCTAAGGCAGCACATAGCCCTCCTTGCTGGAGGAAAAGTTAAGTCTAATCCCCTCCTATTCTGTAGTACTACTTCTGATAATGAAGTCAATGATTCTTGAAGGTGA
This sequence comes from Mastomys coucha, assembly GCF_008632895.1. Classification (NCBI taxonomy): domain Eukaryota; kingdom Metazoa; phylum Chordata; class Mammalia; order Rodentia; family Muridae; genus Mastomys; species Mastomys coucha. The sequence goes on along the minus strand of NW_022196896.1, from coordinate 26,920,769 downwards.
CTGATGGACGTTTCTACTCTTGCTGTATCTAAATCAATTGCTGCCCTCGGACTATCATAATTTTTCCCTTGTAAGACCAACTTGGAGGTCCTGGTAGCTGCTCCAGCCACCCCCAAACCTAACAGAAGTGAGACAGTGAATGCTGTAACAGGTTTGGTGGATGGGCACATAGGATAGGGAAAGGAACCAGCATCCAAAGATACCACCAGATGGTCATGATCAGGGTTGAGTGATCTTGAGCTTGAGCTGATTGTTCATCTTCTGTACCATCCAGCTGGGGTCCCCTGGGAGTGGAGCATCTGCATGTTTCACATGGGAAGCATGAATCCAGGTTGCAACATCATTGTTCACCTTGAGGGTTGTGGGAATGGTGAGCAGCAATGGGAAGGATCCCTTCCACCAGAGTTCCAGTGGCTGTGCTCAATAGACTGTCACCAGTCTGAAAGCAGTGAGGGGTCTCTGGCATCCTTGGAGCATTTAAGGCAGACAATTTGGGCCAAATCTCATGTTGTATTGACTGAAGGTCTTGGAGCCTCATGAGTTGGGATACCTCCAGAAAGGACCCAGTGGACACAAAGGGAGATGGGGTACCAAACAGGAACTCAAGGGGGGGGTCAGGTTAAAATGATAGGGGATGCTCCAGGCTCAGAACAGGGCCAGGGAAGGAGCACCACCCAGTCAGCACCAGTCTCCAAGGACAATTTAGTTAAGGTCTTTCTTAGGGTTCTGTGCATTCTCTCTACCTGCCCTCAGCTCTGAGGATGGTATGTACAATGAGGCTTCCAATTAGTCCCCAATATCTCTGCCCATCCCTGATTTACCTTAGAGACAAAAGCAGGACTGTTGTCTGATCCAATCACCTTGGGCACTCTGAACCTCAGGAAAATTTCCTCTAATATCTTCTTGGCTACCATGTTCCTGCTTCGTGAAGACATACAGTGTTTTTTATCAGGAACAATTTAACTTCAAAGAATAGAAAACTAATACCAGAAGTTCTTTGTTCCATGAAAAAGTAGTTTTTAAAAAATACCTGATTAACCAAGTAAAATGTGTACATTTAGGTTGTAAGCATTTGCAAAGATACTTGTCGGCTATTTGCACGTTTTCTTTTGAGAGTGAGTTATTTAGATAATTAGTCAATGTTTAATCAAGTTTTGTTGTTGTTACTATCTTCAGTGAGCCCTTTGTACTTTCTGGATATTAAGTCCTAGAGTCAGATCAGTGATTGGCTAATATTTCCCCCATTCTGAAGGTTGACTGTCTTTGTTGATGTAAAATATTATTTACAAACTATTTGTCTTTGTTGTGTGACTTTTCAGGATCGGAAAGAAATCCAGGGTCATAAACATGCTGGGCAAGCTCTACCATGGAGCTTCATATCCAGGTTTGTTATTTATATTTTCATGTTTTCTTATCAAAATTAATGGGAAGAGACCTATTAGGATTCCTGCCTCCTGCCTAGCCTCACAGAGACTTGAAGTGCCTGGGTGGGGGGATACCTGCTCAGAGGAGAAGGAGCCAAGGGTCCTGGATCTGGCTGCAGGCAGGAGTAAGAGAGAGACACTGGGCCTTGCTTAAGCATTTGAAACCTCAAAGCCCACCCCTAGCCCCACTAATAGAATTCCTCCAACAAGGCCACATCTTCTTGGTGACCAAGCATTCACATCTATTAGTCTATGGGGACATTCTTATTCAAACCACCATAAATGCTTTCTATTGCACCCTGGCAAACACTGAGTTGTTCAGCTGGTAACTGAACTTTTTAGCTGTCACAGAAAGAACTTTCCAGAACTAGATTGTTGCTAACCTGTTGTATACCTATCCCTGATACCTTTGTCAAGAATGGGTTTCACGTCTTGGTTGGGGGAGGGATATGTTTTGACATTTGCATCTGATGTTTTGCACTCATTGAAAAGGAAATCACCTGTAGAAAAATGGTACTATGCATATAGCATTACATTCATTGGCTATCTCAGGATAGTTTTAAATTAAAATCAATGGGCCTTTCAGATTTAGCTATGTAATCTTTGAATTTACTTTCTTTATAATTCAAAACTTTACATCTGGTTTCTTCTTCTTGGAGATGTTATGTTGGTAAATTTTTTCAAGTTGGCATAAACTAGAGTTACCTGGAAAGAAGGGGCTCAATTGAGAAATTGATCCTCTATCATATTGGCCTATGGGCATGTCTCTAAGAAATCTATTGATTAGTGATTGGCACTAGAAGGACCTAGTATATTGTAGGTGATGCTATCCCTAGGAAGGTGGTATTGAGTTGTATAAACAAGCTGCCTGAACAAACCATGAGAAGCAAATCAGTAAACAGAATTCTCCCATGCTCTCCTCTTGAGTTTCTGCCTCCAGGTTCCTGCCTTGAGCTCCTTCTATGGTTTCCCTCAATAATGGACAGTAATTTGTAAGCTGAAATTGCCCTTTCCTTCCCAAGTTGGTTTTGGTCAGGGTTTTATCACAGCAACAGAGAAGCAAACTAGGACACAATATAAAAGAACTTACACATTAGCATGTGAAGTAAGTTAAGAGAAATGTGTCATGAAGTACCTATTTTAATCATGTGAGTATTAGCTTTGTCTAATTAAGAATCTGCCAGGGAGGCATTTCCCATTATAGAAAGCACTAAGAAGATGTAGGCTTTTTTGATGCTGGTTTATCTCAATAGTATTTTAAAGGTCAGTTTAGAACTTAATGAAAAATTAATCGATGTACATGTATGACAAAAAGAAGTTCAACATCTCATTTGACCCCATTTTATTTAAGTTTCCATTCCTGGGGAAAGATATTTGAGAGGAACAGTCATAAGAGAGGAAAGATTTAGTTTGGCTCAGTTCTCAGACCATCGTAGCATGGGAACATGTGGATGAAGCCTTTATATCTCGGTAGGAGAGGACTCAGAGAGCTCACATCTGAATGACAAGCAGCTATTGATCCATCAATGACTACCCACTTCTACAAGACTGGCTATATGTTACAAAGCTTCCATGACTTCCCTAAAATAGTCCCACCATCTGGGGTCCAAGTATTTAAATATAAGAGCTGTGAGAGACATTTCATACTCAAACCATAACAGATTCCTTTAAGAAGTATTAAACACCATTTTATTGCAAATATGATAACCTGTGTTTTATTAATTTGTTAGGAATTTATCTGATTTAAAAATTCAAGTTTTGCTATGTCAACAATTCAAGAATTGGTATGTTATGTAAAATTCAAAGTAGTCTTATATTAACATTATGCAACATAGAAGAGGATGTCCTAGTAAGGGAGTGTGGGACCTCAGAGCCTCATGGGTTGTAAGTGGGAGAAGTTAGAGGACAAGCACCTGCCCTATCAGAAGTGAAGTAAAGCACCAACAGTCTGACCAGATAAACACTGTGCCATTATCAAACCAAATGGACTCAAGTAGCACACAAAGTAGATGGTTATTTGAATGTAAAAGTAGTTATTGAACCTTATTTCAAAAGCTTAGCTGTCTCTTTTAGATTTCAGTCAACTCATAATATTATGTAACTCTAGCATGAGTGCCAAATACTACTGACAAGATATTCTAGGAAAGAAGGAGAATTTATTATTTGAAGGCTTAATTAATGGCATCATAAACACATAAGAAAATGCTCAGGGTACAGCACGAATTTTCTCACAATTTTTTCTCACAATTTTCCCCTGCTGCTAATGCCTTGTGTAGTAAATGCCTTCCATCACCTAAGGCCTTGTGTATGTAGTAAAGGGCTTTTCAAACATATGTGTCAAACACTGGGAGTGGTTCATAGACAAGTGCTATATTTTGTCACTGGTATTGACATTAGTACTTGCTTTAATAAAGATGGAAATATTATAAATGTTAAGAATAATGTATTGTCACTATAAGGCTATCCATATATCTTGTTTTCATTTTAATGATCTGTTCAGCATTAATTAAAACAAAGCTTATTACCATGTTTAGCTTTGAATCTTTTCTATGATGAAAGCATTCAGGACAATTTCAATGCATCAGTTATCAGTGTCTCTTCCCATCAGTCAAGCTAATGGATCTTGCATAAGTAGCTTAAGTCAAGCAATGAACAGAAACAGAATCTTGACATTTTTCCTGTTTGCATTCTTGCTTTGTTATAAAGCTAGATGAAGCATTAAGTGTTAGCATCCAGAAACGGCAGCAGATATGGGCGGGTCCACAGACCTGTCGCCAAGGCAATGGCCACCATATTCCCAGAATCCATTGGG
>NW_022196896.1:26915266-26916315 GCF_008632895.1 Mastomys coucha | reverse complement strand
ATATATATATATATATATATATATATGTACTCTCCTCCATCTCTCTCTCTTTTCTTCTCTCTCTCCCCCCTCTCTCTCTTCTTGCGCTGCTATCCTCTACCCCCTTCCAATTAAACCTCTTACACGTGGAGCTGTTTGGACCTGGTGTCTGCAGACGTGTTCCCCCGAGACTCAAACCCATCATTTTGGTGCCGAAACCCGGGATCGTGGCAGTTCGCGTCTACCAACCCTGCTCCACACAGCCGGGGCAGACAGAGTACACCGCCATGTGGAGCAGACCCCTGAGACCGCCGCGCCGCCACCGCCACTGCTCCGCCCCTCAGGGAACACTCCCATCACCGCTGCAGGCTGCAGCGGCTGCTATCAGCACTTCCTGCTCCACACAGAGAGGAGACTGTGGGGAGCAAGAGAGCAGTCCCAGCACTGCCAACCAGGCTATAGGTACGTGACTTCACAGCCCCCTCACCTGGCAGCTGCTCACCAGACACCACAAGACATAACCATGTTAGCCGTACCCCACTCAGACACCATTCAGTTCCGTGTTTTTTCCATTTACCAGATTGCTCATAACCAGTCGCACAGACACCAGCATATTAATTAATAGGATCAGCCAGGGGGAAGACCTCCAGATTTCCAGATAAGATCTGGCCAACCTTGCCTGGAATTGATAGAGTACAGCCTCCCTTGACATAAGCGTTAGGACATTCTCCCACTGGGTGCCCCTTCCCTCGGAGGTAACTTTCACCCCTAATACTTACCGGGCTACAGGCCCCCCAAACCCCTGGATCCAGGGTGAGTTACTTTCCTACGCAGGCCACTGGGCCCTGCCAAATTGCCACTAGGGTTTCTCGTGACGACTTGAAACCACTAGCTTCGGCTGTTAATTTTTCCTTGGTGCTTGGATTGTTCTCAGGACACTGGTAGGAACATCCAACCACCCCCCAATGGGTTCCAGAATGTCTTCGACCAGTTTCTCCAAGAACCCCCACAGGGTTGTCTCCTGGAAAATCTCAAATCTTTAAAGCTTACGCCTGATTTGAAGGCATCAA
>NW_022196896.1:26914421-26915255 GCF_008632895.1 Mastomys coucha | reverse complement strand
TAACAACTTCTATGATCCAATATAATACATTCACTTCTCAGTTTCAAAGCAATTTTCAAAAAATGTCTAAAACTGTGCTTACTATCCAGAAACAGATTGACTCCTTGGCAGCCATGGTGCTACAGAACAGGTGAGGACTAGATATCCTGACAGCTAAAGAAGGTGGTCTTTGCCTGTTCCTCCAAGAAGAATGTTGCTTCTATGTCAACCAATCCGGGATAGTAAGAAATAAAATTCAGGAGCTACAGTCTTTTTATGTCTATAAAAAAAGCTACAGTCTTTTTATGTCTATAAAAAACTTCAGAGACCGCGAGACCTCCAGTTCTGAGATTTTCGAAAACCCCATATGGAAGTGGATACTCACGTTTGTAACTCCTCTCTTAGTCATCTTCCTGGTGTTATTATTTGCCCCCTGCCTCATTAATCTTGTCTCTACATTTCTTCAACGAAAAATACAAAAAATTTGTAACCAAACTATCAATCAGCTCCTGTTACAGGATTACCAGCCGCTGCCCACAGATGAGCCACTGCCAACAGAGGAACCTGGTGCAAACATTTACCAAGTGGATCCCGATGATGAAAGCCAGCTACCCCCATTGACAACACCCCTAGACAGCAGAAAGTAGCCTAAGAGACACGACGCCCTCATTCCCTTTTCATCATCGGCTTCCCCTTCCCTTTTTCTTTTCTTCTCTTTATAATATAAAAAAGGGAGGTATGTTAGCATCCAGAAATGGCGGCAGATATGGGTGGGTCCACAGACCTATCGCCAAGGCAACGGCCACCATATTCCCAGAATCCATTGGGTTCAGCTCCCACCTTTACCTGGACCTA
>NW_022196896.1:26911272-26913997 GCF_008632895.1 Mastomys coucha | reverse complement strand
TTTTTTGTTTGTTTGTTTTGTATAGCCCTGGCTGTCCTGGAACTCACTCTGTATACCAGGCTGGCCTCAAACTCAGAAATGCACCTGTCTCTGCCTCCCAAGTGCTAGGATTAAAGGCATGTGGCACCACTGCCTTTCAAGGACTCCTTCCTAACTTAGAAGGTTATAACAAAAAGAAAGAAAGGATGGAAGGAAGGGAGGGAGGGAGGAAGGAAGAAAGGAAGGAAGGAAGAAAGGGAGAGAGGGAGGGAGGGAGGAAGGAAGGGAGGAAGAAACACATGAATTTTGGATGGGGGCCATATTGGGAAGGTTATGTGGGAGTTGTATACATATATAAAAATCTAAACAATAGATAAAATCATTAATACTCCTCATATGTTTTGTCTTCTAGGTCCAGCAAATATTTTTCAGTCATTACAGATCAAAGGGACAGAAATCACACTGTTAGAGCTTAGGGTAGGAGGAGTGTGCACGGAGAGTTTTCTATTTGTTATGAGACTCCAGGGTTTTATTTGCCTTTTCTCTTTGCATCTTATCCAAGACCCATACTGTTGTTAAAGATTAATTTTTGTAGAGAGGCAAATGGTGAGGATGCTGGAGTAGTGCCATGTCAGCTAGAAGTGTTTAAGATGCTCCTTGCAAATCTTGTGTGTGTCTTAAGCTAAGCAGACAATAAATGCTTTGTGGTCTGGCATATTGAGAAGCACAGAATAAAATACATAAAAAAATGCACATCTGATCCAGTGCTGAGCAGGAAGAAACCAATCGATGATCACTGTTGACATCACATTTGCCAATGATAGCTCCATGCTCCACCATTACACATTTATACTTCAAAGTATACCTTCTGCCTAGTGGAGTGAGGTATTTCTATACAATTAAGTGCACATAGTGAGACCAGTTCTCCAAATACACACTAAAGGAACTCCATTTTGCAGCAAGTCACACGTTGGTTGTTCCATGTGTTGGACTGCAAGAAAAGAGCACATTCCACAGTATGATGATGTTTTCTAAGACAAATGGGATCAGCAAAGGCCAAGGATGGTTGCATATAAACCTCTCCCAGGGTTTGGTTTGATTTCTCTGTTCTATTGCCGGAGCAATAGACACCTTTAAGGCTTTACCACTGTGTATCACTCTGAACACAGGTTTGCAGGAATCCAGTGACTGACCTAGAACCACTTGAAACACAAACTTTGTAAGTGTGTGTGGAGGTTTTGTGACTTTAAGAAAATAAAATTCTATGTAGTTATCAGCTGAAGAAAGCCTCAAGAAACTCATTTTACTTCTCAACGATGAACTCTTCTTTGGATGCTGAGGCTGTCCTTATCAGGGAGAAATATTAACTTTATGTCCTTTCAGAACAAGTCATGCAGCAGGAACGTCGAATCTTTCGACCTTGCAGCATGATATTATCTACTATTGCATTCATACCTATGCTAGCATGCATGCAGCCTACCACAGGTATGTTGAGCATATCTGACTAAAGTCTAGTGAGCTTCTAAAGATGTCACTAGGTAACAGTGAGTTTTTACACAGACAACAAAAATCCCATTATAAGCCTGGCTTGAGCTGTTCTAGTCAGGATTTCAGACAAGAATGAGTGAGCCTTAAGGCTATTTCCACAGTTGTTCTTTGGACCCGCTAGGCTGGTGCTGCTATTCTCCCCAAGCCTCAAATAAACTGCATATTCATGGGAAAATAAATGTTCTTAACTTTTCAAAAAGCTCCTAAATGTTGAGCAAGATTGACAGAGTAGGTACTATAATCTCTAAAAGCAGAGCCCAGAGACTCCGAGAAACAAGGCATTAAGTATTTTATAAACCTTCAATTGGATCAAGTGGTAGATATTGTAGATTTCCTTTTCATGCCTCAGCTTCTGGATTCAGGGCATTTGGGATGTTGGAGAAGGCATTATCATGCTATGCAGCATTTACAAGTTCAGATAACTACAAGAGAAGGCCAACCTTTAAATTGCAGCATGCGCTGTGAAAGCTGCAGAGTTCTATAAAGCCAGCTATGTTTCATTAACAAGGATACATGTAAATCCTTTTGTCAGACATTATTCGATGCCTTATTTTTCCATTGTCAATTGAAGTTTCTAGGGGCAATGCTTCAGCAGTGCCATAATAAGGCAAGAAGGTGTCTGCTATTCTGCAGATGCCAGGTTGTCTGAAAGGGAAGATTCCAGTCATTGACTGCGGAGTTCTTGCAGAAGAGTAGCCAGTTTCCTCTTCCTTCAAGAGAACAATGCTTCATTGTGATGGTTGAAGAGAGGTTTCTATTGCTCAGCTCTCATCTCCCTCTGCCCTTTATACAAACAAACACGGCCTAATGAGCTGCTTAACTATATTGCTCTAGGACATCCCTGTTTAGTGAAGAATCACATCACTGTCTTCAGAACGTAGGGCTAGCCTATGGCTGACTGGAACTTACTGTAATAACAATGGCCTGTAATCATCTTTTTCTTTTGGTTTAGATGCTCTGAAGTCTTTGAATTTATTGAGTTTTTTATGTCAGCAGTGACCCAACCATTGGAAACTCTCTGAAGATTTTGCTTTGGGTAATGTGATGGCTATTCTTGGTTGTCAAGTTGACTACATCTGGAATTAAATAAAATCCAAATCCAAAAATGGATCTTAGTGAGGGATGTTTTGCTTACTTTGAAACAGGGAGATCTACTTCTTCTTCTTCTTCTTCTTTTTTTTTTTTTTTTTTTTTTTTT
>NW_022196896.1:26906267-26906526 GCF_008632895.1 Mastomys coucha | reverse complement strand
ATTAAACTCTAGAATGTCTTTAATTTCTTTCTTTATTCCTTCCTTGACCAGATTATCATTGAGTAGAGCATTGTTAAGCGTCCACGTGTATGTGGGCATTCTATTGTTTATGTTGTTATTGAGGAGCAACCTTAGTTCATGGTGATCTGATAGGATACAAGGAATTATTTCAATCTCCTTGTATCTGCTGAGGCCAATTATATGGTCAATTTTGGAGAAGGTACCATGAGGTGCTGAGAAGAAGGTATATCCTTTTGTT
>NW_022196896.1:26887550-26904862 GCF_008632895.1 Mastomys coucha | reverse complement strand
ACTCACAGGAGAGAAGATGGCGGCTCTCACCGGAGACTCCGGGTCAAGGCGGTCCCTGGAGGCAGACCTTCCACTTGCAAGGAAGGGGCAGCTAAGGTCGCTGTTCCACCTCTGTCACTTGGAAGCTGAGAGGATCCTGTCCCTGCTGCCCTATGACTCCCCTGTGACTAGTGGGGCCTGTGCCTCCTGGCTGGCTGCTCCCGGTTGGCTGCTCCTGGTTTAGGAACTCATCAGAAAGAAGATGGAGGCTCTCACCCGGGAGATCTACTTCTAATCCAGATCCTTGAGGTAGAAAGACGGGCCTTTAACCCAGATCATTGATCAGATCTAATCTGAGCCATGCCTTCTGCTGAAAGCCTATATAAGGATATGGGAGAAGAAAGCTTTTGCTCTTTGCCTGGTTGAGGTAAAGACGCTATAAGAAAACCTATAGAATCAACTAACCTGTGCCCATAGGAGCCCACAGAGATAGAACCACCAGCCAAACAGCATACGTGAGATGGACCTAGGTCCTCAAAACACATGTAACAGACATGAGCCTAATCCTACTACAACTTGATATGCCAATGCTGGTGGCTATTTATGGGCTGCCTCCCCCTTCTCTGAATAGAAAGGGAAATGGAGGAAGGGGGGAACATGGAGGGACCGGGGGAGAGGAGGCAGGAGAAGTTGTGATTAGAATGTAAAGGAAATAAATTAATTTTTTAAAAGTAAGGGTAATAATTGTAAAAAAAAATGGGATCTTGTAATTTAGGATGTATATATGTGGAAAAATCCCATTGAAGCTGAAAAATTTGAAGCTGCAGATTCTCAAGGGGTTTTCTCATTTAAAGACATAGCTACTCTACCCTCAAAGTCACCCCTTGAAATTCTACATTTTCATCTTTGAATGAGGAAATTCGTCTTTCATTGTTTGCTGAACCAGCAGTGACTTTATCTGGAGAGAATGCCAGGTAAGACAATTCTAATGTTTCCCAGGGCCCATCAATAGTTGCCTCTATACACAGACCTGAGGTAAAGCAGGCTCTTAGAGGAGAGGTAGAAAGTGTAGTCCATGAAAAGATGTGGTACACTACTGAAGAGCTTCATGATTTTGCTAACTCGTTCAAGCAGAAGTCTGACGAATATGTGTGAGAATAGATTTTAAGAGTGTGAGATAAGAGTGGAAGGAACATAAAACTGGATCAGGCTGAGTTTTTTATATGGGCCTTTTGAGTGGAGGTTCCAAGTTTAATATTGGAGCTTGTACAGTTAAAAAAGATGTCAAATATTTGTTTGAATTGTTGGCTGAAGTATCTGTCAAAAGATAGCCTACTGAAAAGGAGCTGGAGATGCCTAATATCCCTTGGCTTAGTGTTGATGAAGGAATTTTTAAGGCTCAGGAAAATTGCAATGCTAGAATAGGTATGCTGTGTAAAACTTAATCCTCCACAATAGGAAGGTCCAGAAGATATGCCCTTCACTAATCCTATAAGATGCAAAATTGTGAGCGGGGCACCAGCACATGTGAAGAACTTTGTTGTTGCCACTTATCATGTGCAAGACCTTAGGGCTGGAGATGTTGCTGCTCCGTTGGATGAATTAAATGCAATAGCTTTCACTGGACTCTGAGGTAGCAGGGGCCAGCTGGAAGCACTGAATCACCAAAGACAAGGTTATCATACTTATCATAATGTGCATCACAGACAAAGTAATATACATAATGGCCTAAGCTATAATGGTCAGCACAGGCAGAGTGAACTGTACAGTGGCATGAGCTTTATGGAGCTTTAGTACTAGCTGATAAATCATTGTGTTTCCAGGCATGAAAGAGATAAGAGGTCTACTGAATTTTTGTTTGATCTGTATAGTGTCATGTCTCTCTCGACCAGCAAAAAAGATGTGACTCCTTGAGCTCTCCTCCAAGCAGTTTTTAATCAGGTTCCTTGAAAAACTTCTTCTGACTGACCCCAGGGAAAAGCCCGCGCAGGCTTAAGTACTCCTGCCCAACCAACCCCTGGGAGCCACATAGGTACAGCAGATAGGCTACTCTTATGCGCAAGCAGGTGCGACTGACAAGCATAGCCAATTAAGGACTTGCTTGTCATTGAGAGCGCTCACTGTTGGGAGCGGAAGGCGGGAGCCTGTGCCATCTTTAAAGCACGGCCCACCGCAGCTCTCCACAGTATAGTAAAAAATTCTCAAATGAAAGGAAGATTACATTGGATTCTGCCAAAAGGGAGCCCATGAATCAATTTCCAGACTTGAGCCAGTTTGTAGACCCAGAACCCCTTAAATGAAGGGATAGCCATGATTCCCTGAGGAAAGACCTTAACCTAATATCCAAAAATTTTACTGTTAGCCTTTCTCTACTGCTTATCCAGAGGACCTACATCTTTTTACAAGAGTACCTCACTGTACATTGAGGGAGAGGAAAGAGACTTCCCAGAGTTTGTTGGACACTGTTTCTGAGTTGATGCTGATTCTGTGAGATTCCAAAACACACTGTGGCTTTTTATCCAGTTAAAGTAGGGACTTATGGAGGTCAGATAACTATTGGAGTTTTGGCTGAGGTCTAACTCAGAGTAGGTCCAGTATGTCCCTGAACTCATTTTTGGTTATTTTCCCCAGTCCTAGAATGCATAATTGATATAGATACACTTAGAAATCGACAGGATTCTCACACTGGGTCCCTGGCCTGTGGAGTGAGGGCCATTATGATTGGAAAAGCTAAATGGGAGCCTTTAGAGTTGCATCTGCCAAGGAAAATTGTGAATCAAAGCCAGTATCACATCCCTGGAGGAATCACAGGAATTAGTCCCACTGTCTGGGACTTGAAAATGCAGGTGTTCTTACCACATCTCTCCTACCGGACAGTGCAGAAGGCAGGTGGATTGTGGAGACTGACAGACAATTGACAATTGACAGATAATTGGAAATTCAGTCAGGTAGTGACTCTGATTGTGGCTGTTCTACCAGACATGGTGCCCTTACTTGAGCAGAGTAGCTTATCTCTTAGCACATAGTATGCAGCTATTGATCTAGCAAATGCTCTTTTCTCTACAAGTGTCCATTAGGACCACAAGAACGAATTTGCTTTCAGTTGGGAGGGCAGCCCTATACTTTTAAAGTTTTACTTCAAGGATATATTAACTTTCTAGCCTGTGCCATGACTTAGAAGGAATCTCAATCATCTCTTTCATAAAGTATCATATTGATGTACTATATTGATGACATTATGCTGATTGGACCAAGTGAGCAGAGGTAGCAACTACTTTTCACTCATTGGTAACACATATAAACATCAGAGAATGAAAAATAAATCCAATCAAAATTCAAGGGTCTTCTGCCTCAGTGAAATTCTTAGTATAGTTATTTCACCCAGCCCCTTCCACTACCAAGGAAGAAAGACAATATTTAGTGGTGTATTTAGGTTCTGGAGACAGCACATTCCTCACCTGGGTGTTACTCAGCCTATATATCAAGTGACTTGGAAAGATGTTAGCTTCATATAGGGCCTGGAACAGGAGAAGGCTCTTCAGTATCTCCAGGCTGCTTTCGGATCCTATGATCCAGCAGACCCAATGGCATTTGAGGTGTCAGTGGCAGATAGGAGTGCTGTTTGAAGCCTTTGGTGAACCCCCATAGGTTGATCATTGACCACCAAGTTACCATGTAACCTGAGCTGCCCATCATGAACTGAGAATCATCTGATCCATCAAACCACTGCACAGCAGCAGTTCATTATCAAATGGAAGTGGTAGATATGTGATCATACCCCAAACAGATCCTGAAGGCACAGTCAGTTGCAGTAAGATGTTGCCCAAATGCCTATGGTTTCTGTTACAATACTATCTGCTGTCAAGAGTACACCTAGGGCCTCATGGGTTGTGCCCTATGATCCGTTGACAGAGGAAGAGAAGACAGACTAGGGCTTAGTTTACTGATGGCTCTGCACAGTATGCAGGTACTACCAAGAGTGGACAGCCACAACAATACAACTCCTTTTTGGGACAGCCATGAAAAAAACCCTGTTAAGGGAAATCTTCACAGTGGACAGAACTTCAGTCAGTACAAAAGATCATACCTTTTTTTTTTTTGGATGGAGAAATGGCTGGATATGTTCACTGATTCATGGGTTGTAGCCAAAGAACTGGGCTAGATGGTCAGAGACTTAGAAAGGGTATGACTGAAAATGGTGAGAAAGACATCTGGGGAAGAAATATGTGGACAGATCTCTCCAAATGTGTCAAAGATGTGGAGATACTTCTGTCTCATGTAAATGGTTTTCAAAGGTGACTTCAGCTGTGGAGGATTGACCAAGTCTGGGGACAGTCTTTGCCCCCATACATTCCTGTCTTGCCCAGTGGGCCCATGAACAAAGTAGTCATGGGGCAGAGATAGGCATTATGCATGGGTTCAACAACCTGTATTTCCACTCACCAGGGTGGACCTGGATACACTACTGCTGAGTGACACCAACAGTGAGTCCCAGTCATGGCATCATTGCATGGGGTGGCCAGCCAGTGACCTGGTGGCAGGTTGAGTATGTTGGATCTCTTTCTCCATGAAAAGGATAACACATTGTCTTTACTGAAGTAGATACTTGTTCTTATTATGGATTTGCCTTTCTGGCATGTAATGCTCCTGCCAAAACTGCCATCCATGAACTTACTGAATGCCTTATCCACTATCATAGTATTCCACACAGTATCTGCTTCTGTGAAGTACTCACTTCACAACCAGAGAAGTGCGACAGCGGGCCCATAATTACGGAATCTACTGGTCTCACTGTGTTCCCCATTATCCTTTAGTAGCTCATCTGATAGAAAGATGAAATGGCCATTTGAAAACACTGTTTTATCAGCCAGGAGGGATATGGGTAGGGTTCTCCAGAAGGCAATATATACTTTGAATCAACATCTGATATATAGTACATTTTCTCTTATAGCCAGGATCCATGGGTCCAGAAATCAAAGGGTAGAAATGGGAATAGTTCTAACACCCATAGTAACCCCTAGAATGTTTTTGCTACTTGTCCCTATGATATTAAGTTCTGCTGGCATAGAAGCAGAACTTTTGAGAAGTGCTCCTTCCAGTGAACTGGATGCCCAGACTTTCTCCTGGTCACTTTGGGCTTCTATTGCTCTTAAGGCCAAAAGCCATATAAGGAGTAACAGTGTTGGGATGGGGAGTTGATCTCGATCACCATGGATAAAATTGAACTGCTTCAATCCAGGCAGGATGACAGGAACTGAAGAAGTGAAGTTATGGTCATCTTGTCATCTTTAGGAAAGGAGATAAGACCTGCTAAGGCTCTTGTCAACGGTGGAGAAAATACAGAAAGGGTAGGAGAGGAAGGCAGAATAAATATTAGCTAAGGACACATGACAAGTTGTAGAAAAAAGTGTTATAATTACATGAATGTTTCTGTCCTACTTTGTTAAGAATGTGTTTATAAAGATATTTGTGTTTTCTTTCTTCAATCTCTTTATCATGTGATATAACATCAGTTAAGACAATATTGATAATTATTATATTTAAGTTTGAGATACCAAAAAATTTTTCCCCAAAGGACAATGTTACTTAGTCTAAATTTATAATACATTTGTATTTGTATGAGGGATAGTTATATCATGTTAGGTGTAATTATGACCTTATCAAATATATAATACATTTGTGATTTTTGTGATTGTATATGAGACAGTAATATTATGTTTAGACATTATTATGACTTGTTTATTGTTTTCATTTGGAAATTAATGATGACATAGGGATATATGATTATGTGTCAAGTTGCAAGGGGTGGAATTGGGATGGTTGTCAACGTGACTACATTGTGGATTAACTAAATCCACAAAATGGAGGGCACACCTGTGAGGGATTTCTGACTATTTTGAAGTGGGAAGATCTACTTATCCAGATCTTTGAGATAGGAAGACACACTTTTAACCCAGATCTTTAGTTCATCTCTAATCCAGCCCATGCCTTTTTCTAGAAGCCTATGTAAAGATATGGGAGAAAAAGTTTTTGCTCTTTGCCTGCTTGCTCTGGCCTTTCTGGCAAGCCCATTCCTTCACTGGCATTTTACAACCTACTTCTTCACGATTTCAATGTATATTGAAAACCAGCCAAGAAATCCAGCCTCGTGGGCTGAGCAACTACTGGATTCTTGGACTTTCCATTCATAGCCAGTCACTCTTGGGTTAGTTGGCTCACATCCTGCAAGTCATTTTTATAAATTGTATATATGATATATATGTATATATATATATATACTACACACACACATATATATGTATGTATGTATATATATATTCTATAAGTTTGTTACCCTAGAGAAATGGGGCTAATACAGGTAGCCACAGATAAATTTAATTAGTTTCTATATCTACTTTATAATGTCCTTTCACCATCTTGTACTTTATTTTTACTTTATACAAATGACTAGTTCCAATTTCTCTTACTTTCTTGGAATCAGATTACCTGCAACTCACTTCAGAATCAGTATCTGCATTAGGGTGAGCTGATAAATGCCACCAGCAGAGATGATCTGTTAGCAAATGGTGAACTTTTTTTCTAGAACAATTTAGTACTACAGGACCATGCTGAATTGATGGGGGTCTGGAGGATAGAGGAAGAGATTTGGCTGGACTCCAGAAGCCCTCAGGTCTAAGGAGGAGGAGCCTTCGTTGATGAGGAAGCACTGAGATGTTGAATCCACTACATCCAATGACTTGAAAACAAAAGCTCTGCTTTCAGAAATGATTGTCCTTAATAGTTTCCTTCATTGATCCTGACAGACTTTTAAATACAGTCACACTTATGAGTAAACAAACTTAGATGTCTATATTTCTACATGGTATCTGGACTTATTAAAACTACTTTAATTATCTTTCTAAACAGCTTTTATAACCTTTATTAAATTTGTTTTTGGATTTCATACAATGTATAAAGCATTCTGATTACTTTCACTACCCAGTCTTTTCTTCCCACCCCCTTTTTCTCCAGTCAACCCCCCTCGACAAATTCTTTTCCCACATATAGGTCATTTGGTATGTTTTTTGATCTACAAAGTTTAACCAGGGCTATCTGAAACTGCTTGCTTTCCTGCCTGGACATAAATTCCCCCAAAATAATGACTCTGACACTTCTATACATGAATAAATTTTGAGGCCAATAGCTTTGGCTCTATTCCCCAACTAGTTAATATCTTAATTACTCATTTATTTTATTCTATGTTCTGCCACGTGGCTGGTTACCTTGTCCTCAGTTTCTGAGGAAGATCTCCAAAGCCTGACTTTCTTCCCAGAATCATTTCTCTCTATATATCTTGTAGTCTCACCTTCTAATCTTACCTCAGCTCATTGGCCAATGATCCTTTTATTGACAGGTGATGTTTCCATTCAGAGCAAGAGATTATCTCTGCAGTTATCTGTGTCTGGAATTTTGCTTTGGAGTATGGGCTTTTTGTTTTTTCATATAGAGTATTGTTCTTTAAAGGTCTCTAAAGAAATGTGTTGGGATTTTGATGTGGATTGCACTGAACCTGTCAATTGCTTTTGGGAAGATGGTCATTTTCACTATATTAATCCTACTTATCCTTGAGCATGAGAGATCTTTTCGTCTTCTGATATCTTTTTCAATGTATTTCTTCAGAGACTTGAAGTTCTTGTCATACAATTCTTTCACTTGTTTGATTAGAGTTACTGCAAGATATTTTAAATTATTTGTGGCTATGGTGAAGGGTGCCACTTCCCTCATGTCTATCTCATCCCTTTTGTTGCTTGTATATAGGAGAACTACTGGTTTGTTTGAGCTAACTTTGTGTCCAGCCACTTTGCTGAAGGTGTTTTTTCACTGTAGGAGTTCCCTGGTAGGGTTTTTGGAATTGTTTATGTGTACTATCATAGCATATGTAAAGAACAGTATTTTGACTTCTTCCTTTCCAATTTGTACCCCCTTGATCTCCTTCAGCTGTCTTATTCTCTAGCTAGAACTTCAGGTACTATATTGAATAGAAATGGAGAGAGTGGGCAACTTGTCTTGCATCTGATTTTAGTGGAATTGCTTTGAGCTTTTCTCCATTTAATTTGATGTTGCCCATAAGCTTGCTGTACATTTCATTTTTTATATTTAGTTATGGCTCTTTAATCCCTGATCTCTCCAAGACTTTTATCATGACAGGGTGTCTGATTTTGTCAAAGGCTTTTTCAGCATCTAATGAGAAGATCATGTGATTTTTTTCTTTCATTTTGCTTATATGGTAGATTATGTCAACAGATTTTCCTGTGTTGAACATTTCTTGTTGAAGAGATGCAGACTGTAGGGTCCCTAAGCCAAAATGGCCATCCACTCTTTTCCAAACTGGTGAGCTCTAGCTAGGTTCAGTGAGAGACCCTGTCTCAAAAGCCAGGGTGAAGGGTGGTTGATGAAGACATTCAACTTAGACCTCTGGCCTGTACATGCCTACACACATACTGATACACAAACACATACACACAGAAACATACAAAGAATAGGTTAGCTCCTGGTGCCATAATCCTAAATATTTAAGCCATTTGTAACCATAATGGTCTGTTTCTTATGTCTGTCTGTCTTGAAACTTCAAGTAGCTTAATGGTACAGATTAGTGCATCATGATGGTCATCATTATGACTGGAATTGCCAGTCTACTATAGGGAAAAGAAATGTTAAAGATTACTCTTTAAAACTTGTTTGGGGTTGGGGGTTGCCAAAATACCACATGTATGTGTCTAAAATTTAAAGGGTAAAGCAGTATAATCTTTATGCTAGGAGGAAAGAAATAAAACACTTTTTTAAATGTTAAGATTTGTTTTAGTAATTATTTACATGTATATGTGTGTGAATGTATGTTCACACATGCATATGTGTATCCACAGAGGCCAGAAGAGGGCATCAGATTCCCTTGAGCTGAAGTTACAGGTGGTGATGAGCTGACTGACATTGGTCCTGGAACTAAACTCAGGTCCTATGAAAGGGTAGCATGTGTCCATATCCACTGAGGCAACTCCCTAATTCCCCAAAACATTAAAAACTAATATTGACAAGCTTGAGAAACACCAAGCTCTAGGCTCACTGCCTATAAGGCTGGATATCTGACACACTGTGGTGAAATGAGCTTCCTCTCCAGGTACTTTCACCCTGGTGCTGAAACTTGTCAAGAAGAATAATTTAGTGAATGCCCTTTACAAAGCAATGAGCCAGTGTGCAAATCTGTGTGTACATTTCTATCTTTCAGACTTCACGTTGACTACTGCATACACTCTGTATGCAGTACACACTGTATGCATACACACTGTATGCACACAGTGATACAAGGAATAGAGGCAGCAAAAACAGCAGAAAAGGGGTGATGGCAACAGAACCTTAGAATTTGTGAAGAAAGCTGTTAAGTAATATTTAATTTGAAAAAATTTTTTTTTCCGAGACAGGGTTTCTCTGTATAGCCCTGGCTGTCCTGGAACTCACTCTGTAGATCAGGCTGGACTCAAACTCAGAAATTCAATTAAAAATTCTTGAGACTGGGTCTCAAGACTGAAAGACAGCATGGTTAAAACACTGTTGAGTCATGGTAAAATTCAGCCTGTTTTTTATCCATAGTTTTAGGTCTTCATACTTTACCTGTTGTGGTCGAGATCTTGAAGGTGAACAATCTATGTACACGCTCTGCTTTTAATAAATACTATATATAGATTCTAAAATATATATTAGACTTAACATATGTTTTGTTTTATGTGAGGTCTTGCTGAGTAACCCAGAATGCTGTCAAATTTACTAACTAAATGGTTCTATCAGTGGTCCTTCCGTGTCAGCTTACTGAACTCTGGGATCACAGAAATGTGCTTTAGATTTACTATTTTTAAAGGGTATCTGACCTAACTCCACAAAGATAGTTTTATATGGATCTTTAGGTGGAGAAAGGGAAGCCACTTTCCTGAACCCGAAGATTCCATATCTACAGATTTGATCCATCACAGGTTTTGGAGGAGTGTATGTATGTATATTTTTCCTTTGTTATTTCCAAAAATGATGAAACATAACAACTATTTGTGTAGTGTTTACTTTATATCCAGCATTAAAAGTAATCTAGGGGTAATTTAAAGTGCAGAAAATGTTTGTAGATTGTATTAAAATGTTGCACCATTTGACATAATGAATTCGAGTATCTGAGGATCCTCTGGTACCTCAGAACCCCCTTTCTTCCAAATGAAAAATCTTTTTACTATATTACCTGTCTCCGAGCAATGGCTTCATGAGTATCTTAAAACTTACTTTCTATAACAGAACACCGAATAACACCCTGCTCTGTCTCCTAACTCTCGCCCCCCCGACCTCCCATGGTGTTTCTTGGAACAGGGCGAGCAAAAAGATCAGCCTCCTGTGCAGAGCTCACACAGGGGCTGCACCGGCTGTCTGAGCTGCACGTGCTGCTGTCTGAGCTGCACGTGCGCGGTCACCCCCTGCCTCACACAGGAGGCTCGCAGAGCTGTGTCCCTCCAGGACTACCCAGAAGGCCGCGCTTCCCTCTCAGCCCGACTTGGTGGGCAGGCCTGCCGGTAGCCGACCACTCCTCGGTGCTTATCGCGGTTTTATCTTCCCAGCAAGTTGCTCCCCTTTTGCTGTAGCCGAGTCTTGCGCGGAGAATTCCTGGCAGCCCAGTCCCACGCCAAGGTTTGTGCCCGGCCCAGCCAGCTTGAAGTTTTGAAACGGAGACCTCTGTCGGAACGAGCCGGCCATGGCTGGACACCGGTTTGGCCTCCTTCCCCTCCGCCTTTGGAGGAGGTAGGTAAGTGGACGTGTGTGATCTGACTGAGTACTTGGGTACTTGGACTCAGCTCCGTAGATCCTACCCCTGGTACGTCGCGATCGGAGCAATTAGCATGTGAGCCCTCAGTCTGTCCCTCATGCTTTGCCAAGATTCGAGGGAGATGGGGTGGGTTTAGAGTGAGGTTTCAGCTTAGCCTTGGTGAATACGGAACGGGCGTAGGAGCTGCAGGGCTGGACGGATTTTTGTTTAACGTATGCACTAGAAAAAAATGTCAGAATATTTAAAACCGCGTTCACTGCAAGTAGTGTTCCCCAACCTGTTTTGTTTTGGTTGTTTTGTTTTTAAGCTAATCTATGCCCTCCAGCGGTATGAATTGGAATAACTTTTAAAAACAGTACTGTTTACCCTTCTCACAATTCCAAGAAATTGTGAACTCATTAATTTCACCTACTTGACAAATTTTTAAGGAACCTCACTAAATTTAAGGCATTCTGCTTCCGTGTGTGTATTCGGTATTAGAGACCTTAATTTAACAGAGCTTGGATTGGCTCCTTTCCATAAACCTACTTCCTTTTCTACAATAGGCTTTTAGACCAGCTAATGTGGAAAGAGCTAATAGAATAGTGCCCGGCACGTTATAAGTGTTAAGTAAATATTAATCATTATCATAATCACTGCTAACTATGTTTACAGTTTATCTCCTACACATTTGTTTTTCGATTTTTTTTTTACCCTTTCATATTTGAGTCTTTTGAGTCAAGTGTCATGTAGCCCAAGCTCGTTTTGTACTCCAGTGTGTATCGAAAGATGGCCATGAACTTGTGATACTTTATCCTCAACCCTAAGAATGGTGGAATTGCAGATGTGTACTACCACACCCATTTTATGTGGTGCTAACGATGGAACCCAGGGCTAGGCAGGCACTATACCAGCTGTGCTCCATCATTAGTCCTTTCCTACTTTAATTTTCCAATGGAACCAGTTTTATACATGATAATTCCTAAAGTTGGAGGAAGGCAGGTAATAATCTGTACTGGGGAGTGAGAAGTCAGAGGGAGGTAATTGAGAGCTTGCCTCAGAAAAACTAAAACGAAAGAAGGAGGAAGACAGGCAAGCAGGCTGGCTAAAATCCTATTCCATGCTTTTAATTCTAGTTCTGGAGAGGTAGAGAAACGTGGATCCCTTGAATGCACATTACCACCTTCAAAAAAAAATGAGAAAGAAAATGAAGACGAAAGAAGTATTTAATATTCTCTGGCAGTCAGTCACACCTGCGATTCCCTACCCATCTCAATTTAAAACAAAAGCTTAAGCTTGGTCTACTTTCTTGCCAGTACCACATCTGTTTTGTTGACATCAGGTACTGTCTAGCTTCCTTGACCTCTTCTGGGTTATCCCTCTCTCAGGCTCATTCTTGTTCTCCAGACCTGTGAGCTGTTTTTAATTTGTTTTGGTTTTGCATTGGGTATTTTGCATGCCAGGCGTGAACTTTAAGGCTGAGCTATCTTCCAGCCCCTATTTTTATTATTATTGTTGTTGCTGTTTGTTTAGACAAGACCTGGAATGCACACTCTTACTGAGTCAGCTTCCTGAGTGCTGAGATTACAAACGTGCTTTCTTAAGGTTTTTTTTTTTTAAATTTGCTTGTTTGGTTTTTGAAGATTAATCCAAGTAATCAGACTTTTATTTTAGTTATTATGTGATATGGCTACATTAGAATATAAAGATATAATATAACATGTCATCATGGGTAGTTTTTTTTAACTTCCCATTGTTTATGAATTTTATATCATGTACCTCGATCCCACTTATCTCCCCATCCTTCCATATCTACTTTCCGCCTTTGAAAACTTCCTCCCCAAAGAAAACAAACAAACAAAAATTATCTCTGTAGAAGCTGCGGTTTGTCACATACCCTTTTTCTTTCAAATGTTTATTGCCGTGAGTCACTGGACTGGTTTGAGGTTTCTGGCTTTTTCTACACTCTCAATACTGATTGCCACCAGGACTCCTCTTGGATAGCCTGTTGTTGCCCTGTTGTTGTCATGGAGATTCCCCAACTTTGGATTTGCAGGGCCCACCCCTCCATGTGCTCTAGCAGTTCATAGATGGGGCAGATATCGGGGTGGCCAAGTAAAAGCCCTGGATCTGGACCTGGGTGGTACCTGAATTATTCATCCAGTCAGCTCTCCTGCTTTGCCAAGGTGAGGGGTGGCACTACTTCTGCCTGTGGCAGCTGGAAAGTGCCCTTATTCCCTGGAGCCAGCTCTCCCACACTGTGCAAGTGGCGAGGGCCAGGGTACATTAAAAGTTTTAACGTCGAGTATTTCTCCTTATCCATGTAAAGATTCTATTGCTTTGATGAACAGTATAATGAACAGTTAGCTGTTTGGGAGGAAGAGAATTGGCTTTTTAAAAATTGTCTGTTAATATTTAAATGATTGATGGTATAAAACTTTTTCCAGAAGAAATAAATATATTTTAAAAATGATGCTCAAGTGAAATTATGTAGATTCAAAATTTTGGAGAATAGGAGAAGCCTGCCACCTAAGCTTAACTCTCATAGCTCCACCCACTTTGAAAAGAAAATTTATTTCTGCAACTACAAACAATAGAAATGCCCCAAGTCATCTTGCTGTCTCATCTCATTTGAATTCTGATGTAGCAGGTGATGTAAGGACAGAAAGCATTAGACGTCGAGAACCCAAAGGATAAGGAGTGTACTTGTGAATATTAGGCACTTTTAGTTTTGAGCCCCCCATCTTCTCCCATGACATCATGGGTAAAATAATTTATCTACGTTATGGACAAAGAGATACTACTTCTTAAGTTTATAAGAATCCCAGTTATTGGCCTATCGATGCATTGTAGATAAGTGTAGTGCAAGTGAACTGTAACAGCTGACAGTGCGGTAATTACAGTTGCAGTGACAAGCAAGGGGCTGGATGGCTTTTGAAAATGGTATCATGATCCTGCAGGATTCAGCAAACAGCAAACTGTGCGTATCTGTGTGTTCTGTTACTCTTCTTCCTCTCCTTGTTCTTCCTGAATACAATACTTTTTAAAGAATTGTTATAGTTCTAAAAAGGTGTTTTACTTTGTTTTGTGTATATCAGATTTTAAATTAAACTATTTCATTGTTAAGTTTGTGTTCTTTTGAGAAGAAGCTAAAGTCCTGAAGGCTCACTCTCACATCTTTGTGTGATTTGTGAACTTTGTTAGAGCTTTCAATGTGCTATGAACTTCACTTTGTGGTCTAGAACTAAATGGAAGCATCAGTAAATGTCAGGGCTCCTCAGTATAATATCTTATCAGTTGCCTGTCTACCCAAGTGTGCTTGTCGAGGTCAGAGAAGGGCTTCTGGAATTCCTCCTTCCTCCACGGGGTCCAGGGGTGAAACTTGGGTTATTAGACTTGTGCAGCAAGTGCCTGCCTCTGCCTCACCATTTCCCTAGTCCTAGTCAATTAAGACATTGATCTCAGACTAGAAGAAAAGATGTAGTCTACTCATGTTTTCAAGGGCAAGATATACATTTGAAATATTCTCTGAACTGATTCATTTGAACTAAGAATGCTATCATAGTGGTTTTAAAAGACCAATATTGTTGCTTCAAGAAATAACTAAGGTATGAAATGCTTTTGGTTTCTGTCTTACCTAATGATTTGAACTCTTGGTTCTTTTTCAGGTAAGTCTTGAGTTATATTTCATAAATATATTTGCTCATTAGAAAAGAAAATTCCTGGGTGGAGAAGATGCTTCAGTGAGCCACACAGGCCTGATGAGCTTCAGAACCCATATGAAGCTGACATAGTAGCACAAGCATGTTTGTGGAGATAAACTTACAAAAATAAATGTTGGTTGTAACTGTTGTTGGGATGTTTGAATTCAAACTCATATTCTGATAATTGAACTCACTTTCTGACCATTTCTTCCAGATTTTCTACAGTATTTTTAGTTGCTGCTTAACTGTTTGGAGATGAGAGGGCTGCCTTAGTCATCTCTTCATTGGCTAGATAACCAGCCAGGTTACTGAAGGACCTAGCATTTCATACAAGCTGAGTGGTCAGCTTTAGGTTCCCTTTGTAAGTTTGAGAACTGGGAAGGGGCGGCCAGCTCTGAACAGATAGCAGCTTCCGAAGGAACCAATGGAAAAAAGAGAAAGTTCACCCTGGGTTCCCAGGACTGGGGACATCGCCTCTCCCAACAATGCTCTCTACCTAGATTTAATTGCATCCTACCATCCAGATAGAAATTATGCGTGTATCCTAATCTGGACTTATGTAACTTTTCTGTATATACAGGTGCACATGCCCCAATGCTAATGTGTAGATTAGAAAAATTTATAAAAAGTGTTAGTAAAACGAGGGAAAAACACTAAGACAAAACCATACTGAGCTGGGCATAGTGCTCTCGCCTTTTATCCTAGCACTGAGACTGAGGATAGCGGCAAGCCTGGCCTACATAGTGAGTTACAGAACAATGGGCTACATAGACCCTGTCTCAACACCAAAACACAACCCCACATGCCCAGGTGCTAATCAACAGAGACTTTTCAAATCATAAGCTAATTTAAAAACACATGTTATTCTCTCTGCTGTGGCTCTTTGGTAGAAGTGAGTATTGACCTGCAGTGGGCAAAGCGGTAGGAGGAACTCCTGCCCCATGCACAAGAGCTTCCAATGGTGATCTACCAACAGCAACGTTCTATTACAGTGAAAACTCACAAACTCTTCCAAGTGCACATGTGCATATTACATTTATTTAACATACACATAAAAGATGTTCAAAATGACATTTCTGTTGGCCTTTACAACATGATCCTAATGTATTTTAAAGGCAGACGTACCAGGTAGGAATGGTGGTATACTCTTGTAATCCCAGAACTTTGGAGGCAGATGTCTGACTTTTGAGTTTAAGATCAGCCTGGGTTGTACAGTGAGACTGTTTTTTTTAAAGGATATCTTAAAAGATTAGAAAATACTAGAAAGCTAATTTGTTTAATTTCCAGAAAAAACTTTTCCTCTGATCCTCAATTATATTTTGACACCCATCTTGAAATTTATTTTTTTCAGTTCTCCAGTTGAGTTAGAGCCTTCCTTAAAAAATGGTTTTGCTTGTGGGAAAAGGAATTCTTGAACATCATTAGCAAAACATACCAAGAGGTGGACTACTGGTTTATGTTTTTATTTTTGCCTTAAAAAATTACTTTTATTTCATGTGCACTGGTGTTTTGTCTGCATGTTTGTGTGAGGTTAGATTCCATGGAATTTGAGTTACATGCAAGCAGTTGTGAGCTTCTATATGGGTGCTGGGAATTGGACCCAGGTCCTCTGGAAGAACAGCCATGCTCTTAGTCACTGAGTCATTTCCCCTTCCCCACAGATGAGGTTTTGACTTAAATCCTAGGAATAGGATGTACCAGGCTATCCACTTGTTCATGGTTGAAACTATGGCATAACAAGGGCAACTTCCTATTTGGGGGAGACTCCCTCCCAAATCCAACTTGCCATCTATGTCACTTGGCTACTGAGTTCTAAATGAGAGACAGTATGCACACATTTCTTGGAAAACTTAGAATGGTCTTAAAGCAGTTTGAGGTTTTGTTTTTGTTTTGAGACAGGGTCTTCCTATGTTGCTCTGGCTGGCCTGCAGCTCACTCTGTAGACCAGGCTGTCTCACAGTGATTATCCTCCCTTTGCCTTCCAAGTGTTGGGGTTAAAGCCACGCACCACCACAACTGGCTTCATGTTGACAGTGCCATGGATGATTCTGTTCTGTTTACTGTGAAGAATAAGTAGGGCCAGGATTGAGATCACTAGGAGACTGGGGAGATGGAAAGAGCTTGTTAACAGTCCAGTGTAATCCTGTAATTGATAGGGGGATCCTGTTTGCAAGTCGTTGTTGCCCGCGCAGTTGTCTCGCCAACAAGAAGACACACGGACACTAGGATCCTTCTGCAGCAAGTGTTTATTGCCTCATCCAGAGGAAAAAGGGCCAAGCCAATAATCGGCACTGCTTATATACACCACAGCGCAGCGTGTCCGCCCACAGCGTGGCGTGTCCGCCCATGATTGGCTGTTTGCTCATCACCCCACATGACGCCCCGGGATGGGCTGTGACTTGGCGTCTTTTCACCCTACGCACATGCGCAAACAGTTCTCTACGCACATGCGCAAACAGTTGTTTACCAGGAGTCGACAGCGGAAGTAGGTGCCATCTTGCCATGGCGAATGTCTCTCCAGCTTCACCGCTCCCCACATCTCCCCCTTTTGTTTTAGTTAAAAAGGAAGGCCAAATGTAGCAGGTCAGAGAGTGCTTTTGCTCTGCCAGGGCCCCTGTCTTAGGTCATTCCGCATCAAACCTGCAGCCTTACCCATCATAGGATTACCCCCCCACCCCCGCCTGAGGGCTCTGTGTCTTAGGTTGGTCTGTGTTTGGGGAAAGTTGCCCGTCTCTGGGTACCCTGGAGCTTGCATAGCTCGTCTACTCTGACCCTGCTGGGCAGTTGCTAGCAAAGGCGCTATTGGCCAGGGGAGGAAC
>NW_022196896.1:26873208-26886098 GCF_008632895.1 Mastomys coucha | reverse complement strand
TCTGTCCCAGATGAGCCAAGCCCGTCGGTGCCCCGTGGCAGTCCTGTAGAGGGGAAACAATCATGTAATCTGGGGAGGACTATTAACTGAGCAATCCTATCTCTGGGGAGATGGAGAAGATGCCCTGCGGGCAAGAACAGAGAACCTGTAGTTCCCCAGTGTAATCTGCAAGTCTTTCAAGTTGCACAATGGCAAAATTGGCACCAGGCCCACACCTGCCGACTGACTCAGCAAGCTCCCCGATAGGGGTGCACTCCACTGGAGTGCTCCCCGATAGGGGTGCACTCCACTGGAGCACAGACATGGCCACCACCAGCATCCTCAAACACTGGAAAGGCACGCAAGAGTTTACTTTTGTCTCCTCCAGACAAAAAGGAATCCGAACAGCGTCCATCAGTGCACAGCGGGGGGTGCACCCGGAAGAGCAGCATTTCTCATCCTCCAGGCAAGAATGTATCAAATACCAAATAGACATCTTAACAAGCGCCACTAGCACAATTACCCCGGCTCTAACCTTGAGGAAGGGTCGGAGAAATTAAAACCAAACAGCATGCCTCTCAGAGCTTACCTTTGTCCTGCAGTTCTGAATCCTCTCTATGAATGGAGGGTTTCCTCGGCACCAGCGGTTGTAAGGCTCCCCCGGCATCCTGGGCTTCGGTACCAGTTGTTGCCCGCACAGTCATCTCGCCAGCAAGAAGACACACAGACACTAGGATCCTTCTGCAGCAAGCGTTTATTGCCTCATCCAGAGGAAAAAGGGCCGAGCCAATAATCGGCACTACTTATATACACCGCCCACAGCGCAGTGTGTCCGCCCATGATTGGCTGTTTGCTCATCACCCTATGTGACACCCCGGGATGGGCCGTGACTTGGCGTCTTTTCACCCTACGCACATGCGCAAACAGTTCTCTACACACATGCGCAAACAGTTCTCTACGCACGTGCGCAAACAGTTGTTTACTAGGAGTTGACAGCGGAAGTAGGTGCCATCTTGTCATGGCGAATGCCTCTCCAGCTCTACCGCTCTCCACAAGTCATTGTGGGAAATCTGAAACTGCTGAAACCAAGTCATTCCGAGCTGATTCTGAGTTGGATCACATGAGCCTCAATCCTTGCACTTCCTCCTTAACCTTAGGAAGACCAACCTCTGTGCACCAGTTTGTTCAAGTGTAAGACAGAGCTAATGATATAATGTATTTTTACAGCATTGTAAAAATATACTCACTGAATTACGTCTAGACCTTACAGTGCAGAATTATTTGAGGGAAACACCAAGTACCATCAAAAAGAATCGAAGCCTGATAACCAAGGCCTGAGGGGCTCTCTTCTTTCTCCTAGGGTCGCCCACTCCTGCTCCTCTTGAATACTTGATCCTGAATGAAGTTTCTGTCGCCTAAGATGGAAAGCGCAGGGAGTGTATTCATAGTGGCTTTGATGAAGATGGAACCTAGCTGGTTCCAGACTTTGCCTTTTACAGTAACAGTATTCCTAGATTTCAAACATGTCCCATCCACTAGTTTGCTTTGCACCATTTAAAATGTCTTATTTACTCTTCGAAGTTTCAGATTGATCTTGGCTTGGAATACATGGCCTTTCTAAATCTTGAAGGAAGACATATTTGTTACTGATAAGTGGTCTATGTTCTGTTTCTTTTTTTTTTTTTTTTTTTTTTTTTTTTTTTTTTTTTTTTTTTTTGAGACAGCGTTTCTCTGTGTAGTCCTGGCTGTCCTGGAACTCACTCTGTAGACCAGGCTGGTCTTGAACTCAGAAATCCGCCTGCCTCTGCCTCCCAAGTGCTGGGATTAAAGGCATGTGCCACCACTACCCGGCCTCTGTTCTGTTTTTTTATCTTACTGAATTCTGAAAGTTCATCTAAGACAGAAAGCTGGCTTAGGTTCCCTGCTGCGTCACTCTTCCCGTTGCCAAAACGTAGGAAGTAGAGTAAGGCATGTTGGAATCATGCACTCAGATGCTGATGCAGCCTGATTCTATATTGCACACAAATATTTAATGATAGTCTTTGTGCATGACACCATATGTTCAATCAGTCACACTACTGATGCTGTTTTCAAGTTACAGAATCTTAAAATCTAAAGTGTAATGATTTCATGTATCTTTGCAGTTGCTCTTTTTAAGGCGTTTATTTGCTCTGCCTCAATTCTAACCTGCTAAAAGGCTGAGGTAAAATAAAAAGTAGTCCAAAGTCCAAAATCTTACAGCCATAGTAATTCTTCCAAAGTCACAAGGAGGTGCTTTTTAAAATCAGTATGCTGAGTAACCACAGTGCTTGGAATTAAAAGGTTAAGTGAACGTAAAGCTCACACCCAGATTCTTGGCAGCCTGGTGTATGAAGAAGAGATTGGTTTACACTGTGTCTTAGAAGCCCGTTAGTGCCCTGCCTCAGAGGTGGGTATGTCAAGATGGACAGCATAGCCCTTTCCTTTAGGAAGCAGGAATCCCTTTATTACAAGGACTCAAATTCCACCACTAGGGGGCAGTGCGCCACAACTTTGCAACTGGAAGGCACTACACTGGGGAAGATTTATCCATTTTGTACCCTCACCAACTCCCTCTCCTTCATTTTTCAGGATGACAACACCTTACAGGTTTATGACTGTCAGGAGAATTTACTGCTAAGCTATATACTGATGTAATGAAATCTAATATATGCCGTGCCATGAATTATGAGTTGTTATTTAGTTTGGGGATTTTATTACTTCAATCACTTATGACCATATTTCCTTTTATATGATTGCTCACTCTTTAAACATACCAGATGACTATACATGGAACACCTAATAAAGCCCATATATGTTAAAACATTGTTAAAATATAAATGTTTTCTTTTATTTGCCATAATTTGTTTAAATTTTGATTATATGGGTGTTGGTATATAAAAAAAGCATAGCCTGGGACCAATGAGATGACTTGGGGGTAAACGTGCTTACCACCAAGACTAACAACCTGAGTTTAGTATTGGAAAGAACTGAACCTACAAGTTGTCCTCTGACCTCCAGGTACACACACACACACACACACACACACACACACTCACATATGCAAACAAGTGTAAAAATATAGAAATACCAGTCTTTAAAAAAAAACCCACAGCATGTTAGAATCTAAGATGTCAGATCAGATGATGTTTCTAAGTTAGGTTTTACTAAGAAATTTGCGTGTCTGTGTCAAGAAGAGCTGAATCATTACTGGTAGTTACATTTTAGCATATGCGCCAAAAAACCTGTTGATATTTGAGTGTTTTATGACAAACTATTTAAATAATTCTGGATTCTAACTAGATGTTCTACAGTAGAAAGAATGTATTATTTGTTTAACTTTGTATCTAATATATTTGCCTGTTTTGCATAAATGCCAGAAATGTAATTTTAAAATAAACCCTTGTGAAACTCCTGGTAACATTACTCAATTGAATTAATACTCTATGAGTATTCTATCTATTTAATTTTACATACCTACAAATTGCATTTATAATCTAAACCAAAGGGATAATTATTTCTTTTTGATGAATCAGCTTTGCAATTTCTTTCTGAGTCATGCATTAAGTTTTGCTTCACCATTAAGGCTGGAAATTCAGATATGAGGCCAAGGTTCAGCAAGGCTAACCTTCATGCTCACAGCTCTCCAGCTATGCAGTGAAAGAACTTGGCTACAGAGCCCCTATAGCTCCTTTCAGCAGCTTTTGCAGTCTGTGATTTAGTCTTTGTGCTGTACTGTGAAAGTGAGCTCATGTTGATGAAACACCAGCCTTGCTTCACACTTTGCTCCAGCATCCTCTCGCTTTATCTCCCTTGCATCCTCCTGTCATGGGTGTTATTTTGCCAATGGCATGGCAAATTGGACTTTAAAGGTTCATTTTAACACACATATGCCTGCACACACATGAACATGCATACATAAAAACACTGATACAAAAGGTTCATGTTAATGCACACACTGACACAAAAATGTAACCCTGGTATTTAGGAGACTGAGACAGGAAGATCTCCAGTTGAAGGCCAGCCTGGGATGCATGGTGAAACTAAATGACTCCCCCCCCCCCAAAAAAAAAGAAAACTGAAGTTTCCTTTACTGTTTCAATACATAATTTTGTAGAGATCGAAGGGAGAAAGTGCATGCATTTATATCCCAGACAAGGAGAGAACTAAATATAGCACATAGGTTCTCAATTATTAACATTTAGGCTGAATAATTTGTGGAGAAGTTGCTAGACCTATTGATTGTTTAGCAACATCTTTGCATTCCCTACGCCAAATACTGTGGCCATCTTCCCCCTCCTACTTGGTACTGTTGTTTTGTTTCTGTGAGCTAAAGAGATGGTTCAGTGGTTAAGAGCACCTGATGCTCTTCCAGAGAACTGGGGTTCAATCTCCAGCACCCACAAGTTGGCTCCTAATTATCTGTAGCTGTAGTGTGGGGGATCTCGTACTATCCTCTGACCTCTATGGACATCAAGCATACACATGGTTTACATATATACATACATACATACATACATGCATGCATTTTTACCCATAAAATAAAAATAAACCTGAAAGTGCTTGTCTGTACTGCCAAATGTTCCTGGAGGAGTACTTTGAAAAGCACCTATAGGGAATATGAGAACAGGAACCAACATGGTGGAGACAAATACACAATTAGATATGTAAATGAATAAGGCTATATTACCTACAATAACTATGTAC
The DNA here is from genome assembly GCF_008632895.1 of Mastomys coucha. Taxonomy (NCBI): domain Eukaryota; kingdom Metazoa; phylum Chordata; class Mammalia; order Rodentia; family Muridae; genus Mastomys; species Mastomys coucha. The sequence goes on along the minus strand of NW_022196896.1, from coordinate 26,881,394 downwards.
TTGCTGGAGTGAAAACATGCAGAAGACAAACTGAGTCAGTGGATGTGGGTGAAAAGAAACCTGACAACTTAGCTCTTTCCAGAAGAGTCAAGCTGAGATGGAGGTGAGGGGCTTGTCAGGTAGAACAAAAGGCATAAAGGTACTTTCACATTGATGGCTTAACATTTCGCATTGATGGAGATGTGGGAGATTGAAGCAGGAAGTTACATACCACAGTGAGCTGCTTGAATTCCATTCTCTGTAGAGAAAGTAGTGTTGATAGCTTTAAGAAAGTGAAGATGTTGGGTGCAGTAGGGAATGAATATTTAATGATTCACAGTAATTAACTGCCACTTGACTTAAAAAAAAAAGTTCACATTAACCTATTCTCCTCTAAACAATTGAAAGCCCCGGGCACTGCATCCCTGTCTGCACTAAGCCATTTTCATTGAAAGCAGCCTTTGAAATTTTGGTTGGAGAAAAGATTCCTGTTCAGATCTACATTTCTTTGAGTAAACATTTTTTTTTCACCTGCTTTGCCCTCAGCCTGTGTGTCTATTTTTATTTTCATGGCTTTTCCCTTGTTTGATATTTTCCTTCTTGCTCTCCCTCCAAATTTTGGTCAGTTCTTATCTCTGTGTATGAGTTCTTTATATATTTAGATAAGATTTTTTTTCTTAAACTTGCTGAAATGATAATATTTTGTTGTGTGAATTTTGTTTTGGTTATTTTTATGCCTTTTCAACTGTTCATGGTGGGTTTCATCAAATAGAAGTTTCTTGTTTGAATGTAGCACAAGCTATCAGTGTTCTCTGTGGGTTTGTCTCTAAGGTTATATTTGAAGGAGACACTTTCCTCTCCTCCAAGATTTCATAAATATCGAAGAAGCTTTTTATCTAGAACTTTTGGTTATAAGAAGCAAATCCATAAATACTTTAAGTCTCTGCAATTTAAATATATGTTGTGAACAGAGTGTATTTTTTGTTTTATTTTGCTTTGCTTTGCTTTGTTTTTGGGGAACGGTCTCACTACATAGTCTTGACTGGACTGGAACTCACTATGTAGACCAGGCTAATTTTGAAGCTGAGGAGGTCTGCCTGCCTGCCTCTGCCTCCTGAGTGCTGGATTTAAAAGCATGCACCACTACACTGGCCCAAGTCAGAAGAATATATTATCTGAGAGATCATAAGTTTCATCTTGAGATATCATCTAGAAAATGGGTTAGACACAGGGTCAAGCTCATAGACGGAGACATGGGAGGATCCACCAAGTGATTCTGTTGGGTGGATTCAGGTTGCTGATCAGCTTATCTGTGAGCTCTTACTTTGGAAGATTGCTCGACCGTGTTGGGTCCTCTGGAGCCACTCTACCCTTCTCCAAAATAGAAGGCTGCATCTATACAGACCTTCTTGGGTTTCTGGGGCTCGGACATATTCCACAGTGAACTCATCTGCATCAAAGATAGACAAAAGAGAGATGGGGCATTTGCTTCCTAGTCCACTTCATGCTTGTTAGTGATTACATTCCTTTGCAGAAAGCAATGGCTCCTGACAGCTTCTGTGATCCTGCATCTCTGCTTCCCTGTGATGGAGAGTCTCTTTACCTGATGATTATCTAGGAGACAGACCTCTAGGCATGCCTGGGAGGTTGCTTCCTGAGAGGTCTAAGTGAAGAAGAGAGATCCACCCTGAGTGAAGGCAGCAACATCCAATGGACTGGAGTCTCAGATGGATTGAAAGACAAGAAAGAAGGAAGTGAGCTGAGCACCAGCCTACATCCCTCTCTGCTTCCTGACTGTGGATGCTATGGCAACAGCCACCTCCACTCCCGCCACCGTGCCTCCTCTACTAGGATGGACCGTACCATCTAGGTGCGAGCCATAAACTCTTTCTTCCTTAGGTCGTCCTTATCGGATATTTTGTCTTTCCAACAAGAAAAGAGACTTACTGGTTGCTTATTATTGCACTGTTAGTTTCTCGTTACTTACTTTAAGTCACTAATAACTGACTTATTACTTGCTATGCCACACCCTCCCCTTGCAATTCTATCAAAGATGTTCTTTCTTGACTTTTGCCTACTCCTTGGTATTCATCCCATCTGGTCCTTGGACTTTCCTCAGTAGCCTGACTGTGTGCTTCCATTCCTGTCAGAACCTGCACACTCCCCAAGACTAGCTGAGTTGTTCAATGGGAGCATCCAGCACTGCCACTTGGAATTGGTTTGAAATATACACCTGGGGAGCCCTGAAAGCTTGTTACTTGGAGGGTGCGGAACTCATACCCCAGAATCAACCTCCAGGAGACCACACAAGTTCCCCCTGAAGGAAGTTTTCATTCAAATCCTGCCTCCAACCATGCTCACTTCTGCTTCTGCCTGTGACAGATCTGTCTGCTTCCAATCCCAGACTCTCTCATCTACACCATCTAACACAGGTAATGCTGGCACTAAAGAGATGCCTGCCGCATGAAGGAAAGCAGAAGGTTGGGCCATCTTAACATAACGTACTGTCTCTCTAGACAAGGTCTTTCCTCCTGCTTAAATCACTTATCCCTCAACTTGCCACAGAATTCTGCCTAACCACTCTTCCTCCTGTTCCTTTTTGGCATGTTGCTGGTACCTCTTACACTTATCTCTGTTGCTCCAAATTCAACCTTTATGATTAATACTCCATGTTATTTATATACAGAAGCTGTCTTTGATCCATAGATCCCATGATATTTCTGTTCTGTTTGAGTTTTTGTAAGACATTCGTTGCATCAAACACTTGCTGCTTAACAAATGCAAATGTTACTTACACCCCACTCATTGTATGCCTTTCAGGGGTTTTCACCATTATCCTTTTAAACATCTGAGTATTATTACAGTCTTCCTCAGAGAAGTGAAGTAGCACAAGAATTTAAAAGTAACAAAGTTTAAAAGTAACAAAGGAGTCTAAATGCTGTTTGATGCTATGTTGCTATGCTGCCCCCTCTTGGAAATTGAAATCACCATTATTTTTTTGTGCAATTCGTAAGAATACCTGAAACCTCTCTTAGAACGTCTCTTAAGACACATTTATGTTAGTTAACTTTCTCATTCTTGTGACAAAAATGCTTGATAAGGACATTTTTAGCCTTTATTTTGTCCCACTATTTATTTTAGCTCACAGTTTGAGAGCATGGTCTATCATGGGGGAGAAGGCATGGTGGTGGGAGATTGGGGCAGCTGGGGATATTGCACCTGTGCTTTCTCTTTTATAAGACATACATTTTAGTTATTATTAATGTTTGTTTATATATATGACATGTATGTGTCTGGGTGTAAAAGGATCTTTTATTTGCCTGTAGTAATTGTCATCTCTGAGGCTTATTGCATCAGTCTACTCACCTTAGTCTGGAAGGCTACTCACCTGGAAGCTTCTAGCCTATATACAGTCTTATATAGGCCTAGAATGCTTTCAGCCTCTAAGATTTGCTGCTGAATAAGCTCTCCATTTCTTGTTCTTTCTGATCTCTAGCCAGCTGGTTCAACTCAGCTATTGTGACCCAAACTCCTCTCTAAGCTGACTGATTCAATCTGGCTTCTCTCAGCTTCTTACTGAATTGCTTTTCTTGGCCTCAAATCAACTCCAGCAATCTTCTGACTCCTTCTCATTCTCTGGCATTTTATGTATTCACCTGTGTCTTGCCTGTTCTCTCTTCAGCCTGTCTCTATAAAACTCTCCAAGTAGAATTGCCTCTTTTTACCTTCCTTTCTCTCTCTGCACTGCCCCTCAACTAACATCCCTTTTCCTATCTCATGAAAATTTGGCATATCCTATTCTGTCAAATGCTTCTCTGATTCAACACTTTGCCATTCAATTAGACATCACTCTCAAACGTGGACTCTTCCTTCTAAAAACTAACTTTACCTTCAGTCTAGGATTAAAGGTGCATACTAGGGGCATGTCCGTATTCCAGCCAAAGGCATTAAATGTGTGTCTTAAGACTGAGACACACCATAACTAAAAACAGGCTTTTCCAGTAAACAGCATAATCTCAGGTTCCCAGTGTGATCAAATATCTTATAATATCTGGCTGCTGGTGTAGGTATACATGTGCAGGTCTGAGACGACTTTATGGGGGGTTCCATAAAGCCAAGTCATCAGTTTTGCATGATAAATGTTTTTATCCATGTACAACTTTGCCTGCTTTCACTTTCTATATTTATTCAGTTCAGGACCCCCAACTTATAGAAAAGTACTTAGATTGGGTCTTCCCATGTCAATTAACATAATCCAGAAACTGCCTTATAGACATTTCCAGAGGTCTGTACCCTAGGTGATTCTAGATCCAGTCAAGTCCCTATTAGCCTCAGAGTAACCCAGTCTTCCTACACAATGTATCTCTAGGCTGATTCCTCCTACAGAACTGCAAATCCCTTAAATATGTTCCTCCCAGTTTCCTCCCCTCCAGCCCTGCTTATTATCATGCACTTTCTGTTTCTATGTATTTGATTGTTTAAGATTCTGTGTATAGATGAGATTAGGCAGGCTTTTCTTTCGGTGTCTGGCTTGTTTCACTAAGCACAATGTCTTCCAAGTTTGCCTCTTTTGCTGTAAATGGCAACATCTTGTTCTCTCTTCTATTAAGTGATACCCTGTGGCATATGCGCACCACAATTTCATTATCCACGCATCTGTAATCAAACACCAGTTGTTTCTACATCCTGACTACTATGAAAACTCTTGTATGCTGAGCATAGGGACAAAGATAACTTTGCAAAGTAGTCATTCTGCTTCCTTTGGGCACATACCAAGAAGTCACATTGCTAGATCCTATGGTATTTCTTTTTTGAGGAACATCACATGATTTTTCATAATGGCTGTACCAACATGCATGCTTATCCTAGTGTACAAAGGGTTTGGACCTCACTACAGCCTCACAGACACTTGTCGTCTCTTGTCACACTAGCCACAGTATGTGATTATGCCACTTTGTGGTACTGTTTCCATTGCTCTAAACATCTAACATTAGGGATGTTAAGCACCTTTTCATATTCCTGCTGGACATTTTTTCTTTGAAAAGCTATCTCATTCTTGACTCGTTTCTATTTGAATTTTGAGGCTTTTACAATGTAGTGTTCAGGTCACCTTTGCATCTACACATTTAACTCCAGCCTCTACTAGTTCTCTGCTTATGCTTTGGTTTCTAATCTCCACCTGATAAGTGAAATCTTTAGTTTTGAAAATAGTGTACAATGTACACGGTCTCCGATGTGATGGCACTTAGACTATGCCTTTAATGCTGGAGGATGCCACCAACAGCATCCAGCCTGGTTTCCAAGCTATGCTATATATCACCTCAGACACTTACAACCAACCAAATGAACAAACAAACCCCAACAACTGATCCTGGGGACCCATTCAAAGATTGGACTGCCTGCTTTGGGATTCAGTCATGGGTACAGATGCTTTTAATGTATAGTTAAGGCAGAGAAACACTGCTTTAAAGAAAATATTCTGAGACAACAGTTAGTGCAAAGGACCCATGACAGAAGCAGACTGGGACAGCCGCTAAGGAGCTGGTAAAATAGAGAGCCAGAATGTTGAATCCAAATGGGAGAGCAGGAGAGTGTCCCTGAGGTCAGAAAAGGGGTACAAGGCATTTTAGATTTGGGGAATAAGTTTAGAGACTATAAAATACAACTGGAAGCCCTGGAGGGTTTTGAACAGTGAAATATTATTATAAAGCAAGAAGTATATATAAAACAACCTCATTCTTTTGAAGGAATGCATAACCCTCTGGATTATAGATGGACCATAATTTATTCAACCACTTTACTGTTGATTGACAGTTGGGTTGCTTCCAAACCAGTCCTGTTACAAAGAGAACTGCAGAGAGTATCCCTGTGCACGTGTATTTTAGAACTGTTACGGGATCAAGTCCAAAAGCTTAAAACAATTTAGACCTGGAATGTGGTTGGTGGGAAGGGGGTGAAATCATTTAAGTTTCCCTGTTGTTGCAAGGCAGTGAGTGGGAGTCTGTACGCTCGAGTGTTTCAAATGCACGTTCCATATCAGCCTGAATCAAGCTAGTTCTAGCAGACCATCAAAATTTTGCAAGCAGCCACTGGAGTATCTACAGGAACACTGATGTGCTAGGAACAAAGCCACACCCGCTGTTCTTGAGATGGAGACTTTATTCCCCTTTAGGTTTTCACACACTCTGCTTTCAGTTCCACACAAGGTATTTAACTAACAGAGCATATGTCTAGTCAGCTTTGCAAAAATCCTCCCATAAATCAGAATAGGATTTTCTTTTTTGATAAGTATACTTTCTTAAAAGCTTGTTTTTCATTGTCTGAAGAAGAGGAGCCTAATATGAGTGATTATCTATGCAAAGTTTCTTTCTTGTAAGCCATTTACAACTGCTGGCACATGTTTGTGTACAATTAAGTTTTAATTTGTCCATACAATTACTGTTTATTCATACATGGTCCTCGGTGCTGAGATCCAAAGATGAGTCACACACAACCTTTTTTCCTTATTGAAGTCACAGTGTGTAGAGAGAGGAAAGTCCCTAAGGCAAGGAATCCCAGCTCAGTGGAAGAATTTCTTCATGTTAAGCAGGGATGGTTATGGGGGCCCAGAGCTGGGGGTCTGGAGGTGGCTGACATCCACTGGATAATATACAACATAAGCAGAAATCTGTTTTGAGAGACTGTCATGGCAGAAAGGTGTATGCTGTAACAAATTAATGGTTTTAAACAGCAGGAGTTTATCCTCTTAGAGTTGTGGAGGTCAGAAGCTCAAGATGAGTCTTGCAGAGCTAAACTCAAAGTGCCGTCAGTACTTTTGCCTTCAGGATAATCTGTTCCTTGACTCTTTCAGCATCCAGAGGCCAAGAGCGCTCCATGGCCCTATCACTCCACTATGTTTCCATTGGCCCATGACTTTACCTGTCTTTTCCTGTCCTGTCTTCCTAGTGTGAGAATTTTTGATGTTTCACTGAGGCTGTATAAAAAGCCCAGGATCATATCTCTTCTCTTCATGATCCTTCACTGGATCATGCATGCAAAGTTATTTAGCCATGAAAGCACCGTAGCCACCATGTGAGGGGCAGGAATGAGAACAAAGGTGGGAGGATGATCTTCAGTGTCCTGTGAGAGGTAGGGCAGATAGCCATAAGTGCATATAGCTGGTGTCCTGCCCTGGGGCTAGGCTGAAGCACGGAACTAATCAGATAGCTATTGGGCCCTCCTCTGCCCCAGTGATGTCTAAGCTATCCCTGTGCTTGTACTGTTTCCAAGAGACAAGCACTGCCAGTAAGAATATGTAATTGGTGAAGCCTGGCTCAGGTGTCTATACCAATGCCAGGAAGAGGCAAATGACTGCTGAGGCACTGGTACCAAAAGATAGGAACTTGCCTCTCAGCAGGGATTGATCACATCATATTAGAGCTGTGTCAAAGACACACAGAATTTGTACCCTGGAGGACTATTCAATAGAGAGAATGAGTATGAAGCTTCTGGAACGTTCACAGAGGCAGTGGTAAACCAGCAGAAAAGTGCTGAGAAACTGACAGCCAATGGAAAAAAAAAAGCCAAGTGGGCCATAGCTCTGTCCACATTGCTCTGGGTCAAGGGCAGAAAGAGGGCATCTCATCCAAAGGTTGAGTCCTGAAGCCATTGCACTGCAGAGACTAGCAAGCTCATCCACACCTCAAACCAAATGCTGGATTTTGGTGAGTTGATCATTCCTTCCATGATGTGTCAGCAGTGAAGGATCCCCGTTTGTCACTGTATATGACTTGGAGGGTAGTGGCTGAGTGCCGTCTCGACAGGAGGCTACAGGAGCCTCAGATCAGGCAATGAAGTACACAAACCTAGAATAGGTTACAGGGAGTCTGCCTCACCAGTGGAGAATACCACAGGGAGTCTGCCTCACCAGTGGAGAATACCACAGTGAGTCTGCCTCACCAGTGGAGAATACCACAGCGAGTCCCATCACTTTGAGTATGAGGTCAGCAGGACCTCTGGAAACACCTACCTGCCATTGGATGCTCTAGAGCATAAACACTCTGAAGTGCATTTCTCCAGCTCTAACAATGGTGGGTAACATCAAAAGTCCCCTACCAGTATAGAGTCAGGCCACTTGGTCTGTGCAGATCTCAGCACTCACACACACTCACACACACACTCACACACACACACACACACACTCACACACACTCACACACACACACACT
>NW_022196896.1:26872453-26872990 GCF_008632895.1 Mastomys coucha | reverse complement strand
ACACACACACACACACACACACACACACACACACACACACACACACCAACACATTTTGGAGCCATCCCCAAGCTAGAACATTAGCCACCTCAGAAAGAATGACCTGGAAAGCATCAGGCAGGAGAGGAAACCTGTCCAGCTCTCAGACAACAAACCACGTCTAGTCAGCTGAGGCTCCTGGTACACAAGAGAGGTTGCTAAAGTGAAGACAGCTCTGGCAGACATCACACCCTTACGCAACACTGGATGATCCCCAGCATGAGCTGTGGAAGATGAGAGTCCACAGGCTGACTGACCTAGCCCCGTTCCCCGGGTGTAGCAGTGGAAGGATCCAAGTTTCCAACATCCAGAAAGAAGCTGCTCTGACGCTTGTCTTATTGCTCATCTTTCTGTCTCTACAGATTTACCTAGTTTTATTTTTATGTCTTCTTCATCATTGGGTAATATTTTTTGTTTCCCTTTTTTTTTCTTTTACATTTCTAACCTCGTCTTCCCTTTCTACCATTATTTTAGGAGAACTGGAGGTTTTTTTTTTTT
>NW_022196896.1:26853443-26872443 GCF_008632895.1 Mastomys coucha | reverse complement strand
TATTCCCCTTCCTGCATTTATCTAATATTATTTTCAATTTTTTCTGATAATTGGGTGTCTTAGTCACTCTTTCATTGCTGTAAGGAGACACCATGGCAAAGACAACTTATAAAGCTGGGAGTTTGCCTTCAGTGTCAGAGGGTTGGTTCATAACCACCATGACAAGGAATATGGCAGCAGGCAGGTGGGTGCTGGAGCAGTAGCTGAGAGCTCACAAATAACCCATAAGCTGCAGGCACAGAAAGCAAAATGGGCCTGATTTGGTCTTTTGAAACCTCAAAGTCCATCCCACCTCCCAGCCAGTGACACACCTCCTCCACCAAGGCCAAGCCTTCTCCTCCTCCTCCCCCTCCTCCTCTTGGGCCACATCTCTTCCAGCAAGGACATACATCCTAATTGTTTTCAAGCCAGTCTACTAATTTCAGACCAAGTATTCAAATCTATGAGTCCATGGGGCCATTCAGTATACACTGGGAAATCTTTGTTTTCTCTTTCTTTAATTCTTCTCATCTCTTGCTCTGTTTCCTCTCTCCCCATAACATTCCTCCCCACTCATATTTATTCCTTCATTCATTTATCCTTGCTTCTCTTGCATTTCCTCCATTTTCTGCCTGTTTATTATCTTGTTCACTACTATGTCCACATTTACCCTAAATAGTTGAGGTCACAACATTCTACATTAGTTTTCCCATTTCCCATTTTAGGGCCTCTTTTGATATATTAGATATATGAGTCAGTTTTATTCTTCCTTTTACTAATCCCCTTTTCAAAGAAGTTCATGTGGATCATAAAATGCCCCAAATAGCCAAAGTAATCCTAACTAGGAAGACAAATGCTAGCAGTGTTGTAGTAACTGCTTTCAAATTATTCTGCAGAGCCATAGTAACAAAAACTGTGGTATTTTTACTAAGGTAGGGGATGTAGAACTCAGTCTATATATCTACAGGCATCTAGTATATGTCAAAAACATACATGGATGAAAAAGATAACCTCTTCAACAAAAGGTGCTGTAAAAACTGAGTATTTACATGTGGAAGAATGCAGTTAGGTCTATTTCAGTTGACCATGTGGGAAAATACATTGAAAGTGGATCAAAGATCTTTATGTGAAAGTCAAATGTTTGAAACTGCTAAAGATTAAGATAGTCAAGGACTTCCCAAAGGGACTTGCATAGCATAGGAAGCCATCCCATGAATAATCCAGGGAAGCAATTCCAAGAACTGACAAACAGAATTATATGAAATTAAAAGGCTTCTACAGGACGAAGAGAACAACTCTGAAGAGACAATACCCAGGACAAGAAAAGATCTTTGCCAGCTGTACAGCAGACATAAGAACCCCAAAAATCAAACACCCAAAGAGACAGAAAATCTATTCCATGGTTGGGTCAGTGAAATGAGCAGATAGATTTCAATAGAATAAATGAGGATGGCTAAAGAGTATTTGAAAAGGCACTCAAAGGCCTAAGCCATCCAGGAAATGCAAATTAGAACCACCTTGAGATTTCATCTTATTCATCAAGAAGACAAAAGGAGAGCATTGCTTGCTCTTCCATCTGTCCTGAGTTCAAGGACAGATTCTCAGCACCCACATGGTGGCTCAAAACCATCTGTAATGGGGTCTTATGCCCTCTACAGGTGTGTCTGAAGACAATGCACTCATACATAAAATAAAATTAAAAACAAAAGAAAAACCAAAGGACAACAAATGCTGGCAAGTATGTGGAGAAAGATGAGCCCAAAGACATTGCAGATGAGGATGTACACTGGCAAGTCACCTCCTCCCCTTTTCATATGTCCTGTGGCAATCTCTATCAATGGAATATTTGAGTTTGAACTTGCTGTCAAACATTACCAAACAAGTGTTCCAACACACAAGCTGGTGCTGATTTGCTACCATGTAAATTATACTAAGTATCCAACTATTAGAAAGTTGCTTCTCTGTGTCTCCATATCCCATCACCAGGAAAATCTGAGAGTAGTTTGAACAGGGAAGAATACACCTCTCATTGCACAAGGTTTGAGTCTTACTGTCCTTGATGGGGAAATAGCAGGATTGGTTACTTAAAACTTGGTGACTAAAACTTCTTACAAAAGCTACAAATCAGGTGGGATTTATCCTGAGTTGAGGTTCCCTGCTGGAATAGTATGAAAAGAACACAGTGGACCATTTGCTGGAACTTGTTTTGGGGTTAGCTGATGGCTGACCAAAAGACGGATCAACCAGTTGGGGCAGAAGTTCTTTTGTTTTTCTTCCCCTTTCAAAATGTCTTTTCTTGCCAATTCACACCGAATTTTTGATTCTGAATTTTATTATCTTGGCTATGGAGTCCTAACGCACTGCTTAGCTGGCAGATCCACACTTCTTATTTTCTTATTGCTGGGGCCATTATCTGCAGATCTGGGGATCGGGGAAGAAAATGGATTTGCTGATGAACAACTGTTTTAAATTATGACTTGGTTGACTTAAGAAGTATCGGTCCTTGACACTTCAACTTGGAACTCTGAATTCATCTTGATGGACTTAAACTCAGCTCAGTGGTCCTCAGAGAAAATGTCTATGGACGTCCAAGGACTGAAGATGGGATTTGGGAGAAGAAGGGTTGGGGAAGGCCCTTGAATTAAGAGAAAGAGACTTTATTTGAGAAATACTTGGGTTTCTTTAAGTGTAGCCATTGTGCTTGAGTTAAAATTAAGAAGTGGAAAAAATATTTTGTTTTCTCTCTGATAGTTTGAAAAAAAATAATCTTAATGCAGAATTCTCTCTACTCTGGAATGATTCCTTTGTAGTAGCCATAGGACATGCATCTCCACTATCAGCCCACAGGAACAGCTTCATAGAAACACCATGAGAAGTTCAGACACTTGAGATCTTCAAGGGAGGAGATACAAGCAGATCTTGTTCTGTGGCATCATGGGCTCCATATCTCCACCTGAGCAGCTTACTTCACTAGGACACAACCAGCAACAACACAGATAAACTGTCCATCCTGGTGTCATGGCAACATTAGGCCAGCTATTTGGAACTAGGGAGGAGGAAGGAAGTCATCCCATGTTCTGGCTACAGGATGAATGGGAGAAGGGCTCAACAATGAGGAAAGTGGTCTGGATTTGACCCATGCACACTCTCTCTCTCCATTACTTTTCTGGTGCTGGTGAAGACTTGCAGGATGGCCCCCATACAGATGGTTTTTTCCCTCACAGATTTATTGATGGCAAACCTAACTCTTTGAAGTGGTAACTGAAGACAGCTTCAGAGCAGAAATTAAGTCCTGAGCCTTGTAAAAGGATTGGCATGAGTGATAATCACAAGAGAAGATGTTTCCTGTCTTCTTGCTCTCTGCCTTGTCACAAAATGAGAAGATAGCTTGCTTCTTACATACCAAGAAGAGAATTCAGCAGACAGGTGATCTTCTGGTGCCTTGATCACAGACTCACCTGTCCCCAGACAGTGAGAAACTCATGCACATTTAAGCACCCTATCTATGGTATTCTGGGAAAGCCAGTGACTGATTGATACGGACAGGGTGAATCTTCTATGTTGGGATCATTAAGCGGTTCATCTTCCTGTCCAGGCACTGAATCTAAGCTGCACCTCCGTGGAGCACCATTGAGTAGGTGGACAGATGTACACACAGCAATGGTAACTGGATTACTCCATGTCAAGTCAGGCTGCTCATGTGTCTGTTTCTCACCAGAGTGAGCATTACCATTGTAAGTACAATGATGCAGTTTCTCTCTCAGTCTCTGTGATAGGTTGGCAATGATGACACCCATGTTCCTGGCATGTTTCTGTAGGCTCTCTCTTCTCCTTATGTAGTTCTTATTGTTCCCAGTAGCCTTTGCTTTAAGTACTTCACCCAGGAAAATGTGCTGGTGTTGTCTAGATCACTAGGTTATCTGTGTACCTTTATGTAGGGGACAGGCTGGGGCTATATGGTAGTGTTATAGGGTTCCTTAGTCATGTTTTCCTGGGCTAAAATAGCAGCTTTGGTACTTATCAGCAGAGTGCCTTTCAAGTAGTTAGTTAGCTTCTTTATGCCTTTTGCCCTACAGTTATAAAAAATGTACTGATAATACTATTATTAGGCATTTCATAAGACTGTTGGGATTAATGGGGCAGGCACACAGAGCCATGCACGCCCCTCCACTTGGTAGGCCCTTAATTCCTGCTGCTCTTACCATTTCCCAAAGAGTCATACAGAACAAAATACTTTCCACGACCTTTGAGTTTCCAGTGGAAACAAAACCATTTTCACAGGTTGACTCTTTTGTTTCTCCACATCTGAAGACAAAGGAGCTCATTTTCCATGCTTTGGGTATGATACACAGAGGCAAGGAGGTCGGCAGGGAGGACAGTGAATATGGGTCTTGAGAAGTCGACAGAGACTGTTCCAGACTGGAGTCTGAGCACTTTGTTAATTCCTCCTCTTAGATCCAGGCTGCCCCTGTGGCACCCCACTTCTTCCTTCTGTTTGCCCTCTCAGGGGGTGACTATCTGTGTGAAACAGAGAGAAAAAACTGAGAAAGAGAAAAGTTCATCCTATTGCTTAGTGCCAGCTTCAGGGCAGGTTTGGACTCCCCAGAGGGTCACCTGGCCTGGCCTCTCCTTCTCCACCACCATCAACAAAGCTTATTTGTGCTTTGTGATTGAAGAGAGTAAAGTCCTAGATTCATGTGTTGGTAAAGAAAAAAATTTATCTGGCCCATATCTTTGTTCCCTGTTATCAGCAGATTAATGGCATCCAAAGTTTTCAGGACTCAGAAAGCTGAGATTCCCAGCTTTAGCTTTCTGAGTAAGGTGAGACTGACCTTGGGGTTTTGTGTTTATCATTAGAATTTTGCCAAACAAACCAGTTTAGCAAAAAACATGGAACTGAGACTGAATTCATAGGGCCAAAACTTGAACAGTAACAAGAACAGAGACTTGGCATTTGGATCCTCCCCTGTTTCTGAAATACGGCCCTTGTCCTCTCCCTGGAGTGCTGAAGCATTTGAATCAAGATTGAATTCAAAGAAAACCCGATTGGCTCTCCCACAAGCGGGGTGGAAGATGCGTCACTTTGCGTCAGCAGCATCTCTGAAGGTGTCACTGGCACCATTCAAGTCTGATGATCAACTTTCACTTTTGGCTGGAAGGGTTTTGTTATTAGAGTTTATTTAAACTAGAATCCTTAGAGTCTCTTTTTGAATAGCACCATCAGCAAATTTCTAAGCAGCCAAGAGCTCTTTTCCTCCCCCTGGTCTGCCCTTAACAAACCAGACCATGCCTGTTGGCTTGATTTGGGCTTCCACACAATAGAACTGTCAGACTTTTTGAAGTCTTGGTAACTGTACCTCCCCAAATGAGAACTCTGATGAGAGAAAGGCTTCAAAAATCGCAACTGCTAAGAAGGCACAAAGTACAGCTCTTGCCCCACATTGGCAAATGATAAGGCACAAAAAAACCCCAAAACAAGCAAACAAAACCTGAATGGGATGCAGGTTAAGAATAGTTGCTTAGGGACTGCAATGAAATTCATTTCAAGGGCAGAAATAAAGATGAACCTAGGATGATGTAGCAAAAAAGAGAAGTTATGTAGGACTGTAGAGTTATAAATGTCACCAGGCAGTGGCCAGGGAGTGTCTTTAGTTGGAAAGGAAAGGAAAGGATGGGTCAGAGAATAAAGGGTAAGGTGCATGTTGGATGTGTTGAGTTTCTATGGTTTCATGCTGTCCCCAGCTACCATAAGCATCAGGAAGAAAGATGGCAAGGTTTCTTATGCAAGTATGCATTAAAACAATACCCAACACATGCTTGAGAAGCAGATGAACCAATGAATGAATAGTTCCCTCAGGAGATGCCCTCCACAAAGGTAGGAAGGTAATCTGATGTCTCAGAGAAGACCAAGATCATCGGGTTGGGTAAGCTTACTGAGAGATGGCCTTTGGAATGGGACTTGGATAGCAGGTACTTAAAAGAGAGTTTAAGTGAGAAGCACAGAAGCAGATATGAGACATTGCTCAAGTCTCTCAGCCCCTGGTTATCCACTTGTCTTCCAGTTCACAAAGCCCATACTCTCTTGTTATAACCAGACTGGTTTGGATAGAGATCTGAGAATTATAGGGGTATAGTAAATCATTATCACAGTGACATATCTCTACGAGGAATTCTGGCAAAACACAGGCATCTCAGAGGAGTGAAGCTCTTACTTTGATTAACAGGCACAAGAAAAAAAAACACATTCAGATGACTTTTCTTGTAAGCTTGTTGATACTCCAGCTCTTCAATAACAATTTTAAATGTATTCCCAAGGCTCATGTTGAATCAGCTTCTCTTTCAGGCTAATGGGATGAACGATTCTGAAGTAGAGGTATGCATATCCAGGTGTGGCTTTAAGCCTGGAGAGCTGTTGATCTAAAGTGAAGGACCCATGTTCTTTTGCTGCCTTGACATCTTGTAAAATTGAGTGTTTCAATAGGCCTACTTGTATATTCTCATCCCTTCTCTGCCATGCCCCAACCTAGCAGAGGGACCTGATCCTGCATTTCATCTCAGTATCCCTATAAAACTTATGTGAACATTAATGGTGACTGGACAAGGCTACCAAGAGTGAAAGTGATGACAAAAGGCTTATCTTAGCTACTTTTCTACTGCTGTTAAAGAACGCCATGACCAAGGTGACATACAAAAGAAATCATGGAATTCAGTTTGCCATTTCAGAAGGTTGGAGTCCATGATGGCAGAGCTAAGACATGGTGGCAGAACAGCTGAGAGCTCACATCTTGATCTGTAAGCAGGAAAATAATAGCATAAGTCTTTTGAAATCTTGAAGTCTGCTCCTCAGTGACACACCTCCTCCAACAAGGCTATCTCTCAAAATCCTTTGAAAACTGTTCTACCAACTGGAGACCAAGTATTCAAACACATGAGTCTGTGGCAATACCTTGAAAGCAAAGAAAGGAAGATGTCTGGTAGAGCTTTGTGTGGAAGAGAAAAAGGGAGGATTGGGAATGGCTCTAACATTGAGCTATCTGAAGAGTAGGGATTCCATAGCTTAAACAGGGCAGAGAGAAGAATCTCATGTGTATAGACAGAGAAGAAAATATAGACACTTGTTCAGTTTGGGGAATGTTACATTGATAAGTCTATTGGACATAAACGTGGAGGTTTTGAGTAGCATTTGACAGATCAGTGTGGAGTCTATGAGAGAGGTTCACTCTGAAGATGTGAGGCAAAGAGTTACTAGTGCACAGATTACATTTGAACCTGAGACCACATAGCTCTGAAACCAGTAGCGATAAGTTTTTGTTTTAAATCATTTTGTTTTGATTGACAGGACTACCAATAGCAATACTAACATAAACATGATATGTTTATGTTAGTGAGTCAATGGGACACATTAATGCCCCCATGCATGAAGCTTATCTCTGGGTGTGTCCTTAACTAACTCTGAGAACATGGATCACCATTGCCCAGCTGATGACTCACGTGGCACTGATACTGAGTACAGACTCAGAAGAATGTGGGAGACTTGAACATGAGTGACTGTGTAGAACCAGTCCAAGATTTCTTACTCTTTTGAAATATTGCCTGTCTCCCAGCAAGCCTCCAGGAGCACAGTTTGATCATGAACTCTATGTGATACTTTAATCATTACACCCAGAGGACACAGTACAAACAGAATGTTTCCAAGAACCTCTTACATTGAGACCTGAGTGGCAAAGACTACACCTAAAAATTCCTTGGTTTTGAAAACAATAAGTTTACAAATGTTGAAAGGTAAGTTGAAATAATTCAAAGAACAAATTAATTGGGAGTGGGTGGTGTGACTATTTTGAAAACTGTGGCAGTGACCTCACAACTACTATGCTTTGTATAACCCCCTGTATTCACTGCTTGAAATAACTGCTACATTTACCAGCACAACAGCTTCCATTTTACTTTTCTTGAAAAGGAACCTGAAAAAAAATTTAAACCAGGGAAAGTAAAATATCTTACTTGGGAGAATAAATCAAATTTTCTGTTTTGATTTACTTCCTTAATTATAGGACTTTGAATTGAATGTCCGTTTCTTTAAACAAAGGTTTAAACCTCTCAGGAGAAGTCTCAAGTAGCAGAAAGAGCTTAAGTGATAACATCAAATCCCAAGTCTGCCCTTCAGTTGCCACATGATCTTAGGCAAGTGTTACCAGCTCTCTGTATAATGTCCTTTCTAAGTGGGTGAGGTTGAAGCAAAGAATTAAGTCTAGAACACACAGTAGAGCAAGGTGCCTGCTTCTACACCTCAGTGGAGGTCAGGGGCTTTTTTGTACACACCTGTAATTTATATATACCAGAAATCAGTTACAAAGCTCTTCTTTTGGTTTAGGCCCACCATAGCAGATGCTATAGGTTCTGGGATGAGAAAGACAGTCCTTGTCACTTATGGATTGACCAACTTCCATCCTTCTCTCAACAAGCATTTATTGAGCACTTACTATGTTATAGTAGAACAAAATACAGAAGACCTCCATCTCTGTGGGTCCAGCTAACTGTGTGTGAAAAATATTTTTACTTCTATCTATACATACACAAAAGTATAGACTTTTTCATTATTCAGTACTTCAGCATTACATTTTTATAACACTTATTGAGCATCCCTTCTATAGAGTTATATGCATATACTACATGATTAACTTGAGAAGACTCAGATTTGGGTATTCTGAGTGGAGTCAGTGGTCTTGTAGTACATGTCCTCTGATCCTGAAGGATGACTGTACTTCATGTTGTTCTGACTCTACTGAGAGAACCAAGGAATGTTCCTCCTCAAGGAGCTAACTTACCACTCCAGGAAACAGTCACCAGGTGACAAATGCCTAGCAGGTCAGTACAGGGAGAGAACAGATGTTGAAGAAGGATGGTGGTGGTGCTAAACACAACTCTCTGAAGACAGGGACCTTGAGAAGAAACCTCTCCAAAACACAAAGGAATGATGAGGTTGAGGGCGACTCACAAAGACCTGAAGTGGAACGGTGGGAAGGCTCATGCTGCTGGTTCTGTTCTAGGTAGCTAGAGCAGAAGAGAGAGCAAAGGAGGCAAGGTTGGAGGTGGCCTGGGGTCAGCTGGCAAGTGTCACAACCATAGGAAACTTTAACACAACTCTTTTGCTGATGATACAAGCAGAGTGAGAAATAGCTAGTTACTTCATGGGCAAGTGAAGGCAGAGTTGATCCATCCAGGCATTGCTAACTGCTAGCACATTAAGACAATGAGATATGGTGTTTATACCTTTCACAATAGCCTCAAATAATAGCTCCTGGGATAATGCTAACCAAGCAAGTTGGAAGGCTAATATGATAAAAACTTTAAGGCATTGAAGACAATATCAGAAGATAGAAAGATCTCCTATGCTCATGGACTGGTAGAACTAAGGGTGAAAATGGCCATCTTACCAAAAACAATCTCCAAAAATAAAATCTAACATAATTCCTCACAGATCTTGAAAGGACAATTCTCAGCTTCGCATGGACACAATCAAGCAACTCCTAGGTTAACTAAAACCCTGGATAATAAAAGAAATCCTGGAGGTATCGCTATCACTGACCTCAAATTGTGCAACAGAGCTATAGTTGATAGACAACATGGTATTGACACAAGAAGAGACATGTTGAGTAATGGAATCTAATAGAAAACCTAGAGATAAATCCACACACCTGATTTTTGATTAAAAAAAAAAAACCAGAAATGTACACTGGAAAAAAGACAACATCTTCAGCAACATGTCTGCATGTAGTAGACTTCAAATAGATCTATACTTATCACCTTGCACAAAATTCAACTCTAAATAGATCAAAAACCTCAACATAACATCAGATACATTGAACCTAATAGAAGACAAAATGGAGGATAGCCTTGAAGCTGTTGGCACAGGAGACAATTTCCTGAACAGAACACCATTTGCACAGGCACTAAGATCAACAATTAATAAATGGGACCTCATAAAGCTGAAAAGGTTCTGTAATCCAAAGGACACTCACTCAAACAAAGCACCTGCCTATAGAATGGAAACAGATTTTACCAACTACACATCCAATATAGGGTTAATATCCAAAATATATAAGGAAATCCAAAAAGTAGATATCAAGAAAACAACACGATTAACAATGAAGAACAAATCTAAAGAGAAAAATTTCAAAACAGGAAACTCAAATAGCTGAGAAACACTTAAACATCCACCATCCTTAGACTCCAGGGAAATGCAAATTAAAACTACTTTGATATTTCACTTAAACCTGTCAGAATGGTTAAGATTTGATAGAACAAATGACAGCTCATGCTGGGGAGGGTGTTGGGTAAGGGGAGCACTCTTCCGTTGCTGGTGGAAATGCAGCTTGTACTCTGGAAGTCTGTGTGGTACTGTCTCAGGAAGATGGGAATTATCTACCTACTATCCAGGTGTCCCACTCTTGGGCATATATCCAAAGGATGTCTTATCGTATAGCAGAGACACTTGCTCAATCACGTTCATTGCTGCTCTATTCATAATAGTAAGAAATTGGAAACAACCTAGATGTCTCCCAACAGAATGATGGATACAGAAACTACAGTCCTGTAGGTGAGTGTCCCTAACTGTTTCCCTAATTGTTTGATTGGCTAAATAAAGAGGGCACAAGCCAATCACTAGGCAAAGATATGGAGGAGGTTTTTCCAGGTCGGAGAGAAGAGGAGGACACGATAGAGAAGGAGGTCCTTCTTCAGCCAGGGAAGAGAAAGGAGATGGCCACCATGTAGTCTGGTTAGTTCAGGTTAGACCCTGTGGTAGCCTCTTCCATCAGAAGAATTCTAACAGAATAGCTGATGAGTTTAGGACAATAGATTCCAAGTGCAGCAGTTGTGACATCTGACTGATTTTAAATACTAAGTTTTGGTGTTTCCCATTCTCAATGATTCAGGTGGGCAAGAGAGAGGTGTGGCAGTCTTTGGTGGTCGGGAGAGCCAGTCATTGGAGAGGATGGTCTGTGGAACTCGAGTGGTAGCTCCAGGCATTCACAGGAGGGAAATAAAGCCAGCAAAGCCAGCCTGAGGAACCGGAGGGCAGTCTCGGGAAAAGGCCAGCAAACAACATGGCTGCAGCTGTTCTCAGAGCATAGCCGGGATCTTGAAAAAGCATTAGCTAGCAGGAAGGTGGCTGAATAGCGCAGAGTTGAGTGAGACAGGGTGGTCGTTGGCAGCTTGGTGGAACTAGCCTCAAGAGTTTGAGAGGGCTCAGGCAGAGCTCTTGAGAAGGAACAAGTGTGGCTTTTTAAAATTACATGCAACATGGTCTGTTTACACAAATGGACCATTACTCATCTATTTAAAAGAATGAAATTATGCTGGGCGGGGGTGGCACATGCCTTTAATCCCAGCACTTGGGAGGCAGAAGCAGGTGGATTTCTGAGTTCAAGGCCAGCCTGGTCTACAGAGTGAGTTCCAGGACAGCCAAGGCTATACAATGAAACCCTGTCTCGAAAAACAAAAACAAACAAAAACAAAACAACAGCAACAACAAAGAATGAAATTATAAAATTTGCAGATAAACTAAAGAAAATCATCCTGAGTGAGGTAAACAAGGCTCAAAAAGACAAATATTGTATGCATTTGCTTATATATAGATAACACCATGATAATCAAACTACATCTGTAAACCCAGAGAAGTTGGAAATAAAGGATTGGAAGGACAAATACATCTCCCTAAGAATGGGAAATAAAATAGATAATTATGGATGTATGGGAAGAAGAGCTGGAATAGGAGGATCAAATGAGGAAGGAGGGGAGAGGTGTCAGAGGGAAGGAGAATGGGAGGGATGGCTAAAATGAAGGGCCCTATGAGAGGCAGTGTAGAATAATGCAGTAGAGGCTTCCTAAAATACATATAGGAAGGCTACTTAGATGAAGTTACCAAATAATGAGGGAAAGAGAGCCCTGGCTGGTTATCTCTTGTCACTAAATGAAGCTTCTAGTACTAGGATTGGGTTACATCTAATTGAGTTGTTGGCCAATGGACCCCATGGGAACTCCAAGCAACCCGAGCTCTTGCCAAAAGCTTATTGTTGAAGACAATACCTTACCAATTAATTGAACATGGGAAGCCGATTGGTGTCCACAGAGCCTTCATCCCCATGTGCTAGAGTCTTTGGCCTCTGCACATGACCAAAGGAGAAACATAAACACCAACTTAGTTACACACTCTTTGATCCATAATGGTGCTCTGTCTGGAAGATAAGCTAGGACAATGATGACGTAAAGCTATCAGAGTAATCAACCAGTATCTGACTTGACTTAAAGCCCACTTCAGGGGGTGGAATCCATATCTGACACCACTTGGGTGTCCATGAAACTAAGGCTAGTTAGCCCAGGAACCTGGGGTAAAACCAAAAAAAAAAAAAAAAAAAAACCTGTTCTTCTAGAAGGATGTAGCAATAAAATAACTCCCAGTGACATATTGCTGTATTCACAGATCCATGACTTGCTCAGCCACCATGAGAGAAGCTTCTTCCTGCAGCAGATGGGATCAACCACAGAGACCCACAGCCAGACAGTGTACAGAGAGAGAGGAAGACCTTGAACCACTCAGCACTAAATGAGATGTGTCCATCAAATCCATCCCCCCCCCACAAGGTCTCTGGGAACCCTTCATTAGAGGAGGCAGGAAGAGCGTAGAACCAGATGGGATAGAGGACACCAAGGAAACAAGGCCTTCTAATTCAACACACATCTAATTCTAGGGTCAACATACATATGAATTCACAGAGACTAAAGGCAGCATGCCCAAGGCCTGCATGGGTCTGCACCAGACGGAGTCCTAGAGTTAACGTGGTCAAATGCCTCCATGCCTCCAATTGATAATCACTGCAAATGAAAATTTCGTGTTCTCCAAGGGAGTCTCACTGGGAAACAAACTACTTCTAAGGGTAGGATGCATGCCCAGTAGTAGACGGTCAAGAGAAAAGGCGCTCAACATCATCTTCTGGAGGTTCCTTGTCACACAATGGTGTCAAGACTCTGTTCTGTGGTTGTTGCTTGTTTTGTTTTTTATTTAAATTTTAAAACTGTTTTTCTCTCTTTTTACACTACAAGTCCCTTGGGTCCATATTATGGTTTCCAGCTTAGCCTTTCTATGACTTTCCTGAGTGTGTGAATGAGTGGGTCTCTGTGTCTACATCTGCCTTTTGTGCTTTTAGTGGGTGGCTTCTTTTCCTTCTGTTTGCTTTGTCCCATTCTGATGTGTAAGGTTTTATTTTATTATATTTTAATATAATCCCTTAGAAGCCTGTTTGTTTTCTAATGAGAGACAGATGGGAGGGTAAGTGAGGAGAAACTGGGAGGAGTAGAGGGGTAATCTACTCCTGTAATCAGGATATATTTTATAAGAAAAAATATTTTCAATGAAATAAAAAAAAAAAAGGCAGGCTGTCTACAATCTATTGAGATCCTGAAACAAAATGCTAACATGAAACTGATTACATGCTGGAACTCATTGGAACTCTACTGAAGACAGGTTGGTGGCGCATAAAGGGCTTGGGCTCACAAACTACTCTTTGTCTCAGGCCTTAATTGACTTCTAGGTAGGCTCCCTGTGACTTCTCTATGAGGTGGTCTTTGTCAACACGACAATATAGTATGCACAATCTATATTTCCCTCGTGACACAAGATTGGGTAAACATCACTTTGTTGTTCTTAACACAAGCCTTTGCTCTTACATTGCCAGTGTGTTTCTCAGAGTTCAAGCCTTTATTTAGTCTGGAGACATCTGTGTACACTGAGAACTAGCAGAAAATGTAGAAGGCCATGTTTTTCAGGGATAACCCACATCCTCTTACAGTGGGGCATCTGTTGAAATTGGAGGAAGGTTCTTTTTTTACTAGACGTTTTATGTATTTACATTTCAAATGTTGTCCCCTCTCCTGGTTTCCCCTCCAGAACCTCTCTATTATATCCCCCTCACCCTGCTTCTATGAGGGTACTCCATCACCCACTCATGCACTCCCACCTCACCACCTTGGCATTCCCCTGCTCTGGGAAATTGAGCCTTCACAGGACCAAGGGCCTCTCCTCCCACTGATGCCAGACAATGCCATCTTCTGCTACATATGCGGCTGGAGCCATGAGTCCTTCCATGTATACTCTGGTTGGTGGTTTAGTCCCTGGGAGCTCTGGGACATCTGGTTGGTTGATATTGTTGTTCTTCCTATGAGGTTGCAAACCCCTTCAGCTCCTTCAGTCCTTTCTCTAACTCCTCCATTGGGGTCCTCATGCTCAGTCCAAAGGTTGGTTGTGAACATCTACCTCTGTATTTGGCAGGCTCTGGCAGAACCTCTCAGGAGACAACTATATCAGGCCCCTTTCAGCAAGCACTTCTTGACATCCGCAAGAGTGTCTGGGTTTGATGCCTGTATATGGGATGGATCCCCAGGTGGGACAGTCTCTGGATGGCCTTTCCTTCAGTCTCTGCTCCACACTTTGTCCCTGTATTTCCTTTAGACAGGAGCCATTCTGGCTTAAAAATCTGGAGATGAGTGAGTAGCCCCCAACCAGGATCTTTCCCTAACCTCTGGATATGATCTCTACAGGTTCTCCCTCCCTTCTGTTGGGCATTTCAGTTAATCTCAACCCCATTGGGTCCTGGTAGCCTCTTGCTTTCTTGGCACCTGGGACTTGCTGGTGGCTACCCCCAATTCCCCATCTCCAATTGCTACACACATCTGTTCAAATTCCTGACCCTCTGCATATCATCCCAGTTGGGAGGAGAGTTCTTGAGAAAGAACAACAGTTTTGGATCAATCAAGAGTATGAAAGGCTGCAGTCATATAGAGACTTCTCAGTTAATCAGGTTGGACCCAAGCTACAACCTACTCTGAAATAGCTTACTTTGAGTTAATCCTTTTTGATATTTATATTGTTCATCTGGAAATTGGGCTAATAGTTGTATAAACTTCACAGTGTAGCTTTGGGGACAGAAGGAGTTAACACTTAAAAGTCAGGTAACAGCTGGGCATGATGGTGCACTCCTTTAAGCCCAGGACTCAGGAGGCAAGACTAGGTGGATTTCAGAGTTCAAGCTAGTCTGATCTACAGAGTGAGTCCCATGATAGTTAGGGCTACACAGAGAAAACTTGTCTTGAAAAAGCAAAACCAAAACAAAAGCAAAAAAGGAAAAGAAAAGTCAAATCAGTTAGCAAAATGCTTAGTACGGATTTAGTGTTCAATAAAGATTAGCAACTTTTCTAATTAGAATAGTTCCATCAGATATTAGAATACAGTTTGGGTGCCTACTGTGTGCTAGATCCATTCCAGCACTTACAAAATTCTCATTAAATACCCAGAAATGAACAACTTGAACTGTAGGAATTTGATGGACCTGACATAGTACACCCTTGGGAACCAGAACAGCGATATGATCAAATCCCACAGAGCGTGGAGTTGGGGAGGAACTGGAAAGGCAAGAAAGTGAGGTGAGCAATTCAGGCAGCAGACACAGTGTTGATTTCAAGATATTTGACAGCAGAGGGAGGGAATGCTAGAGCATTGCTGGAAGGAAGCTTCAGCATGGTTTCCCAAGGGCCGAGGTAGTGTGCAGGCTGACAGAGTGGACGTGGTATGCCTTATCATGAATGTCACTTCTTCCCAGGGACATAGGCTTCTTTTGTCACTCTGACCAGAGGCTGGTAGAGAAAAAGAACATAATCCCTTCCTTTCTGAGCTTATCCTAGAGAGTAAAATATGGAGAGACCTTCTGCTCAGACGTCGTCTAATGGGTCCTTTTGTTGACACTCAGGGTCATGGATATGCCTTCCCTATGCTCCTAAAATGCAGTGTGCTGCCATAGTAAGCCCATTTTCCCACTGAGGAGAAAAACAGAGCTCACCATGATCCATTAAACCTGGCACATAATGCACACCTGACATTATGGTGGGGGCTAAATACAGCAATGTTTTCCCCTGACCAACACATAAACTGCAGTCTATTTTTGAGTGAGGTGCAAACTTCCTTCAATGGCTAGGTCTCACGATAAGCTCATTTAGCCAGTATGTGGCTGACTCAAGTCTACAGACTTAAACTAGAAATGCTCTGTGAAAGAAGCTAAAATTGTGCATGCATGTTTATTGGCCCGTGTTTGCCAGAAATACAACACAGGTGGGATAATAACAGAAGTTAGAATCAGTAACTTAGCTTTTAAAACTCATGAGTCACTCCGGGCAAAGAAATACTGGGAAGGTGAGACCGCAAGCCATTTTCAGTTGAAAAACTCGAAACATGAAGCCTTATCAGCTGAATTTTACAGCTGGAAATTGGTAGTGTTGGAAGGGTAGATGATTTGGCCGGTGTGCCGGCTTCAGGGACATATGGTAGAGATTATAAGTGATAACTTTCCTGTGAAATGTGTCAACCAACCACTATGCAAGTCATTCCGTGTTCCAACAGAACTTTCTAGAAGGGGGAGGGTGGCAAGAGGAAGATGATTAAGCAGTAAAACGTTTTTAGAGTGAGGTGAAAATGTGTCCAAAGTATATAGACAAGGAGAATATTAGAGTCAGTCAGAAGAGACCCAAGGAGCTCCAACTGTTTAAATAAAATTGCCATTTTATATTCACAATGGGCCAGATTTTATCCCAGTATAGCTCAGCAGGAATTCTTTGGAAAGATTCCTGGCTCTAGAATTACGTGGTGAGAGTGAATTGGGGCCCTATGAAAATGATACTTGGTGATTTTATTCAACTGCCTTTAAACCATCTAATAGACTTAGACTCACTTGCCCTCCTGTCTCACATTGGCACAGCTCTGGGCCAGGTAAAGATGAACATTCAACAAAATTCAGTTATACATGGAGCTGGCTTTCCTTTCAGCTCCATAGCTTTTGTAAAGGAAAAAAGTTTCTTCCAATGACTTGTGTATTTGTTCGCCTACCTGAGAGTACATATTAATTTCTACAGAATATGTATGCTATTGCAAAGTTGGGCCAGCCACATGAGCTAGTACCATTCTGCACAGCCTTTTAAACTACTGTAAGAAATAAGGACACTGCCATGGGCCATGATTACATGCCTATTCAAGCTGTATCTTGTCATGGACAGCAGATTCCAAGGACATTCATTCTGTCCTCTTCTGTGTCATCTGTCTGTTGTTGCTCCTGCAATCACTTTCTTTGCTCTGATACTTAAAATTGTTTCTAGCCAACTTGGTCTTCTAAGTCATCCTTCAGTTTGGGGATTTACTCCTCTCATCCTTATATTTCAATGCCATAGGTCTCTGTCTCCTCTTCCTTAATCTTCTTCTCCTTCTCTCTCTCTCTCCTCTCTCCTCTCCTCTCTCTCTCTCTCTCTCTCTCCCTCTCCCTCTCCCTCTCCCTCTCCCTCTCCCTCTCCCTCCCTTTCCTTCTCTCTCTCTCTCTCTCTCTCTCTCTCTCTCCCCCTCCTCTCTCTCTCTCTCTCTCTCTCTCTCTGTATAGGGCTGTGTACAAGTCATCGTACACATGTGTAAATTAGAGGATAGCTTTCAGAAGTCAGCTTTTCCTTCCCACAGTGGGTTCTGAAAGCTAAGCTTAGGTCATCAATCTTTCCAGGCAAGTGCTTTTACCCACTAAGCCAACTCACCAGTCCCTCCTTTCTTTTCTAAGTTCCTAATGATATGATATGGAGGTAAAGTTTATGTAGGTTCATTTCTTTTTTATTACTACTATGCTTTACATGTCAGAGACCTCCCTAAAAGTTCAAGTGTTGGGAGCTTAGCACTCATGGTAGGAATATTGGGGTGTGGGAGGTGCTCCTGAGCGGTGCTTGTGTCACTGGGGTTACTCTCAAAAGAGATTCAGGCAGCTCACCCCAGGGACCTGTTCTTCCTAGCAGGACTTTTAGCCACACCCTTTCTCTGCTTCCTCGTGGAGATGGGATACTTCATCCCACAGTGCTCAGCTTGCTGTGGAGTCCTTTCTAGAGCCTGCACTGTGGTATTTGCACTTTGAGCCTCCAGAGCTGTGAATTTTGATAGACTTCTTTATAAAATTAATCTGAGTCATAGGTTTAATTGTAATGACTTTTAAACATGAGCAACATTGAGGCCAGCTTTCAGGACAAGAGCAGAAGTGTAAAGCAGCTTGTCTAGGACACTGACTTAGATGTCTCACCACCACCACTGTGACAAATGCAGCTTAAGGAAGGAAGGTTTAAAGACAGGGACAAAAAAAAAAAAAAAGGGAGCAGAGAGTGAAGAAAGGGCCATCTGGGGACCGTCCCTCCCAGGGATCTATCCTGTCTGCAGACATCAAACCCCAACACTGTTGCTGTTGCCAAGAGGCACTTGTTGACAGGAACCTGGTGTGGCTGTCACCTGGGAGGTTCTGCCAGCACCCAACCAATGCAGATATAGATGCTTGCTGCCAACCGTCAGACTGAGTTCAGGACCCTGGTGAGGGAGCTGGGGGAAGGACTGTAGGAGTAGAGGGGGATTGCAACCCCATAGGAGGAACAATATCAGCTAGCTGGACCACCCAGAGCTCCCAGGGACTAGACCATCAACTCAGGAGTGTAAAGGGAGGGATCCAGGACTCCAGATACATATGTAGCAGAGGATGGCCTTGTCTGACATCAATGGGAGGGGTGGCCCTAGGTCCTGTGGAGGTTTGATGCCCCAGCTTAGGGGAATACTGGAGCAGTGGGACAGAAGTTGGTGGGTGGGTGAGAGAACACCTTCATAGAGGCAAAGGGGAGAGGAGAGAGGTTGGATGGGATGCAGGGTTGTGAAGGGGTAATGAGGAAGGGGGATATCATTTGAGAGGTAAATGAATGGAATGATTAATAAAAACAATTAGAAAAACACAAGCAATAAAAGATTGTCTAATTTAAACAAGAAAAAGAAAAAAAGGAAGGAAGGTTTAATTTGGCTCCCCGTGGTAGGACAGTCTCCCAGCAGAGTAGCCACAGCAGCAGGAGCGAGAGGCAGCTAGCTAGTCACAATACAGTCTCCTAAGGAAGCAGAGGCAGCTAGCTAGTCACAATGCAG
>NW_022196896.1:26821966-26852331 GCF_008632895.1 Mastomys coucha | reverse complement strand
ATCTATCTATCTATCTATCTATCTATCTATCATCTATCTATCATCTATCTATCTATCTATCTATCTGTAGTTCTGGATAAGTGCTATTAATAATAACCACGACACAACTAAACATTGTCCTATTTTGAATTTCTCTCCACCAAACAAATTAGACTTTTCAGGTCAGCCTCTCGAAAGTTTTCAGAACACAGGCTGATGCAGCTAGACTATTTGCCAGAAAAGAACATGTATGGCCTCTAACTGAGTTCCTCAGAGTCTCTGTTCCCCTTTGGGATATCATAAACTGGACCTGTAACATTCATATTTGTCTTGGCATTCTGGGTTTCTACACTCCCACCTAAGTGTCTTATGATGCTCTATTTAAAGCATTCTAGGCTTGTCTAGTTTTAGCTCTAACTCTTCCACATTCCTTCTACACACCATCTTTAAAGGCCCATGGTGGGGCCCACCCCAGCAACACCACCACCACTCCTAGTGACTTTTCTATATTTTTCCATTTCTATGACTGAACACTTTACAAAAGCAACAAGGAATGTAAAAACCAAATCTCCAAACTTCCTGAAAATATCCAACTTGTGTGCACAAATGCTGTAGTGGCTATTCCTGGTTGTTAACTTGACTATATCTGAAATGAACTACAATCCAGAATTAGAAGGCTCATCTGGCCCTAATCTGGAGGCTGAGAGATACAAGTTTCCGACCTGAATATTGGCATGGAGATCTTGAGGTATAGTGGCTATGAATCCCAGAGGATTAAGATAGAAAGATCTATGAGTTCAAGATCATCTGGGATTAAAGGTGTGGTGGCATAGTGGCTATGAATCCTAGAAGATTAAGACTGGAAGATCTACTAGTTCAAGCAGGGTCATCTGGGATTAAAGGTGTGGTGGCACACACCTTTAACCTGGGCCACACCTTTTGCTGGAGACCTATATAAGGACACTGGAAGAAGGAAAGCTCTCTCTGCTTCACCTGCTTGCCTTGTGGGACTGAGCAACTGCTGGATCCTCAGACTTCCATTCACAGCTGCTGCCGACCATTGTTGGGAGTTGATTGTTGGGAGCTGGACTACAGACTGTAAGTCATCAATAAATTCTTTTACTACATAGAGACTACCATAAGTTCTGTGACTCTAGAGAACCCTGACTAATACAAATGCCAACCATTAAACAACCACTTCAAAGTGCGCATTGTTGAGAGCTTGTTTTAGGACAGCTTCGATTGTGCCTCTCCCCAGATTGTCCTGGGAGCCTGAGTGCAATAGCCTGGGATTTTAGAAAGATCTCATTGATTGAATGAAGCAGATGCTGCTAGGTGACATATCAATTGTTTTCATTTGACCCTCCCCCTTAATTCCCTTCACCCTCTCCTCTTTCTTGCTTCACCTCCTCTTACTCCCTTTCCTCCTCCATCTTCTTCTCTTCTTCCTACTCCTTTGAAAATAAGTCCCATTGGATGATTACATTGCACTGAAGCTCATAACAATCACTCTACAGCCAGAACAATACTGTTAAGCACATGGTCAGGCTGCAAGTTTCCAAAGCCCTCTGGATAGAAAAAAAAGTTGTCTGGCACATCAGAAGCTATGGTGTAGAGGCTGGAAAATGGTTCAGTGGCTAAAAGCACTCACTAGTCTTACAGATGATCTGGGTTCAATGCCCAGTACCCACATGGCAGCTCACAAGTATCTCTAACTCCAAGATCTGCCACCTTCATAGAGACATACATACAGGTAAAACACCAATGCACATAAAATAAAAATGAATAATTTAAAAAAGCCATGGTGTAGTTAACCTAAATGTTAACTAAAATTCAGGATGAAGATCACTTCTTGGGTTGAGGGCAGTTTTAGAGCTATCCGGTCAATCTACTGCCAAAGAAGAAAAAAGTGAGGATGTAGTTCCCTCATCTCATCCCATAGGGCCCAACCTAAGGCTGCTTTCATGCCTGTCCTCCAGATCCCAACAACATCATTTAGGGGAATAGAAAAGAGAGTAAACTCCTGACCCTAGCTGTATGGATACAAAGAGTGGAACTCTCTCAGTGCAACACTCACCAATGGCAATTCCTGAATGTAGGAAAGGAAAGCATCAGGAATCCTTAAACACTAGGGTATAAGCAGCCCCACAGAGACAAAGACACACAAAACATCTCTGGCTTTGGTATTTCTGAATGCTCACTTCTACCACTATGTTTGGGGACTTCGGAATCCAGTACCTCAGTTTCTTGACTTTCCACTTCCTCTGACTTTTTCTGTAAGTTCTGATGGCATGGCACTATCAGGAACTAGTTTCCTAGAGTTCAGCCATCTCAGGAAAAGGCTCCACCTTACTGACAGAATCAAAACTGAGTTCATGTTCCCAGGCCACAGAACAGAATGCAGCTTTGATCCTGCTTCTTCAGATGTTTCGTGTTTGTCTGCTAACCAGTAAGGGATGTACAGAGGGAAGATGCAGTTATCCTGTTATCTAAACTAAGGCACACAAGTCATAAGTGTGCTGCCTCTCTTGGCTTCATTGACTACATACAGCTTGCCCACCCCTTTGTTCCCACGTCACTCTAAATTCCAGGTCACAGTCCAAGAGGGGACCTGACTGCAAAAGCTGACTCAAGGAAACCAGAAACTAGGTGACCCACATAAGGCCCAGTCACCAATATTAACTTCCTTGCTTAAACCCTTGTGTCAAAGTATGATTAGTCAATGCAATAGCTCATCCTGATCATCCTTGCTTTGGGTTCCCATACTATAAAAAATGTTGTACGATCTCCCTTCAGGGAAGTGGTTCATATCCCAAACTGACAATTTCCCTGAGAAGTCAGAAAATAAAGCTTTCATTTTTAAGCTTCCATATCTAAAGTGAGTTTTCTGGACTTCTACCCCTGACCCAAAAGCATAGTTTGGCTCTAAACCTTACATTATTAAAATTTACACCACTTTCTACCTCTTGACTTCTAACATCCCACACTAAGTTTGCCATTGGATGATTACATCACACTGAAGCTCACTGAAGCGCACTGAAGTTTGCCTGGGACTTCCAGTTCAAAACTTTCTTATTGCTATTAGCTCTTTTAAACTATTAACCGTGGAGAGACTATGGCACAGATAGTGGCATGATCTAGTTGCTCAGCTGGCAGGGGAAACTAGAACCTAGAGGGCAGCCCAGGCACCATAGCAGGACTTCATGTTAAAAATAAAAATGGCTTTGACACCTCATCATTGTCCTTTCATATCATCTCTTCTGTTCTGACCCCTCACTCTCCTTTCCCTAGCATGGCCCTCTAGTCCACTGTAGGACCCTCATAGGCCCACTCTAAGGAATAGCTGGCCAACACAAAATAAACTGCTTCATAGGCTTTTTGCTTCATCTTATATTCTTCTGGCTTTTTTCCTCTTTATCTTATTGGTTTTTTGTTTGTTTTGATTTTCAATTTTGTGTTTTTATGGAGTTTTGATTTTATTAGTTCTTTTGTTTGTTTGTTTTGGAGTGGGGTTTCAAGACAGGGTTTCTCTGTGTAGCCCTGGCTGTCCTAGAACTATGTAAATCAGACAGTCCTTGAACTCAGAGATCTACCTTGCCTCTGCCTCCAAGTGCTGAAATTAAAGACATGTACCACCACTGCCCAGCTTGTTTTTGTTGTTTTAAAAGGGAGAGTGGGGAGCATAAAGTTGGGTGGGTAGGAAGATGGAAAGGATCTTGGAGGAGTTAGGGGGGAGGGAAACAAAATATATTGTGTGGAAAAAAATTAAAACAAAACATGCCCTTGTCTCCCTGCCTACCTTTCCTTTAGCCATCCTCACGTAGAAAACTTGAGTTCCGTATCAACACAGTTCTGACTCCTCATGCCTGACTGCAGGCTGGGAAACACCCACTGTGCTAACTTCTTGAAGCTGTTGAATATCAGGTAAGCTCTCTGCACATCTTGTGACCTGACAGTATTTCTTTCTCAGTTCATTATTCCTTTCACCAAGACAATATTGTACCCTCCCTAGTTCTTGGATCCCATTGTCTTAGTTAGGGTTTCCATTGCTGTTAAAAGACAACAGGACCAAGGCAACTCTTATAAAGAAAAACATTTAATTGGGGCTGGCTTACAGTTTCAGAGGCTTGGTCCATTATCATGACAGGAAGCATGGCAGCATCCAGGCAAATGTGGTGCTGGCGGAGCTGAAAGTTCTACATTTTGTTCCAAAGGCAAACAGGAGAAGACTGCCTTCCAGGAAGCTAGAAGGGTCTCCAAGGCCACTCCCACGGTGACATACTTCCTCCAACAAGACCACAGCTACTCCAACAAAGTCACACCCACTCCACCAAGGCCACATCCTCCCCCAAAAGGCCACATCTATTCCAACAAGGTCGCATCTACTCCAACAAGGCCACACCCCAATGAGGCCACACCCACTCCAACAAGGCCACACCTCCTAATAGTGCCACTCTCTGGGCCAAGTATGTACAAACCTCCACACCTGTCTTCCTACGGACTTAGAGAAAACTGAACAAGCAAGAGGAGGGCGACTTCATCTTTCTGACCCAAAATACACCTGACTCTAACTACCTATTTAGCTTTATTTCTTTTAGAAAAAGGAAACTATTACTTAGTTTGAAAACGCCAACAAAAAGCGAGCTCTTTAACTTAGGAACTAGACTCTCTTTCTGAGCATAAGGCTACTGGCGTCTATTTGTCATTATCCTTCAATACTTGGTATGCCATTACATTAACTCCTTATTAAGAATCTGTCTTTGTTAGGGTTATAACTACTACGATGAAAAGCCATGACCAAAAGCTACTTGGGTGTGTGTATGTGCATATTTAACTCACAGCTCCATATAACGGTTCATTATCAAAAGCAGCAAGGTCTGGAACCTGGAGCTGATGCAGAGGTCACGAGGGATGCTGCTTACTGGCTCGCTCCTCATAGCTTGCTCAGCCTGCTTTCTGGTAGACCCTAGGACCACCAGCCCAGGGATAGCATCCTATTTAATGGGCTGGGACTCCCCACCAATCACTAATTCAGAAAATGCCCTCAAGACTTGCCTACAGTCTGATCTTATGGAGGCATTTTCTCAATAGAGGTTTCTTCCTCTCAGATGACTTTAACTTGTGTTAAGCTGACCTAAAGCCTGCCAATGCAGACAGTCTTCCTAAACAGGAGCCTCTCCACTAAACACAGCTTTAGATTTTCTTTTATATATGGGGAAGTTCTGAAAGGGGAATGTTTATGTGCTGGTTAGTTGTCAGCTTGACACAAGCTTGAATCATCTAAGAAGTGAGGACCTCAATTGAGAAAATGCTTCCATCAGATTGGCCTGTAGGCAAGTCTTTGGAGGCATTTTCTTGAACAATAACTAATGTGGGAGACTTCAGCCCATGTGCATGGTGCCTTGCTTGGCCAGGTGGTCCTTCGTTGTATAAAAAGATAGCAAACTGAAGGAGCCATGAAACACCCATCCGTAGGCAGTGTTCCTCCATGGTCTCTGCTCCAACTGCTGCCTCCAGGCTCTTACCCTAGCTTCCATGGATTGTGACTGACTACATGATGTAAAATCAAGTAATCCATTTCCCCCTCAAGTGGCCATTAGTCATGGAGTCTATCACACTAGGAAGCAAATTAAGACGCAGCATCTGCACCTCCCTCCTTCCTTAATCTTCCTCTCACTGTCATCTCTCTGGACAAGGTCATCATCATCTCCATCTTCCAGACTCTGCCCAGACTACCCTCACTTTTTCTCTTCACACTTAGGGACTCATGATTACATTGCTACGTGGCATAATTTTACAGAATTTGTTGACATATTTATTTCTATTACCATTCATGCAAGTGCTAGAATTCTTTTGCTACACTTTAGAAAAATGAGAGGCTGCGTGAGTTTCCAAGAATCATAAACCAATTACAGCAGAGCTGAAAGCGAAATAAACAGCAGCTGGCAGCAGAAGCGTCTTGGGTTCCCTTCATGCTGCACGGCCTTTCAATTACAAACCCGCACAGTCCTCAGTCAAGATTCTCTCCTCTTACTTCAAAGACCACCTCATGCTCTTCCCTTCTCTGCTTCTTCTGCTAGAAAGGCCCTCTCACTCTCTCTTCCCTTCCTCCATAGTCTTTCCCTGAGCACTCCTGTGTGCTCTGATTTCAACTTGATATGTCTGTTTCAACACCTTTGTCATTCATTCTTTCATCTTTCATGCACTTAGTGTACTAGGTGTATGCACTTCACTATTCCCAGAAGAGATTCACATCAGGAAAGGATAGACCTTAGGCAGCGGGGTTCCAGCACTAGGCTGTGCATTCTTTGCAGAGCAATATGCTTTTAAGGATTCAAAAAACAAATCTTATTATACTCTTGTCACCCTTGAAATCTCCAAATATTTTTCCTTGGGATTTAATTCCTCCCATTGGGTTGTCCTAAGAAGCACATCAATAACACTGCCATTGCGCATATGAGAAATTTACAGTGCACTCAAGATAGCACTTTGCAGAGTCAGTGCTGCGAAACTATGGAGCATCAGATGGCTGCCGGCACATGCCTTTCATGCCTGATTTCATGGCCCCATACTTCCATAGGGCTGACCTGACTGTGCCTACTGGCTGCCATTGATTGCATTCTGAATAGTGGTTATGTTTGTTCTTCAGTTCATTGCTTTTGAGAATTCAATAAAAATAGGTTTGTACTATGTAAATGCATAAACTTTCCCTGCCATATATATAGTCCCCTTAGCCTTGTATTGCATACAAAACAAGTCTGGTATTTTTTTTTTATTTAATGAACAGACAGTGTATCATTGGTATTAAGCTGCCAAATTCTAGCTCTGTTTGCTCACAAGTTGACCATCACTGCCCAGCTGAAAGTCATCCATATGTCCCATGTAGTCCTACAGCACAGCCACTATTACCTAAACTTGGACACTATAGAAGTATAGTGTTGATGGCATAGTAAGAAGTGGTAAGGTGGGTCTGTATGTTAAGAGTCAAATGACACAGCTGTCATGACTTGGCCCTTGTATTGCTTGAATGGCAAAGCACACTTTATATGCGTAGGTATTCCCCCAACAAACTAACACATTCCCACCTCAAGGCTTTTACATTTATGTTCCCTTCAGCCACAAAAGCACTTTCTGCCAGAGCCTCCTTTTGGCTGGGGCTCTGCTTGAGTTCATGTCCTTAGATGCAAGCCCTGGTGGTTCCTAATGTAATCCACCCCTTATGTGTGTTTGGTGTTTATAATACATAGAGCCACTAGACATTGCAATGTGTGATATCTTATTGTTGTTGATATTTTCATTATTTTCTATTTTCCTCAGCCTATAAACATCACAAAACAGGACCTGTGGCTTATTTTTATATTTCCCAATAAGATATCTGATATTTCTTTAGTGTGTGCATCCCTAGTAATAGAGCCACCCAGCCTTGATTCTTGGCTTCAATAGGGTGTGTCTTAAACATTTCTTTTTTCTTACTTTCTGCAACTTTTTTGATGATGGAAGTGAAGCACTCATACAAAACAATCCCGCTTTCGCTCTCATTCTCGTGAATTCCTTCTCCTATTCTCTCTCTCTTCCTTGTTCTGTCTCTTGTTCTTTTTATGTTACAATATGGCTGCCTTCATCTAGCACGGCCCCCACTTAGATCCCTTCTTCTTACTCTGACCTGGAAAAGAATACATGTGCAGGACAATATACCTGTGCACACGGGCTTCTAAGGTGTTTTCTTCTCCTGGATGAAAAATGGGAGACATGATCACTTGTCCCTGGGGTGACTGTGGGCCTGATGCCCAGCCTCCCGGCTAGGGGCCACCATCAGCTGTGCGTGACTGAAGTCCTGCAGGTTACCTTGGAGTTTCATGACAGTCTCCTCCAGAAAGGTCACGCAAAACATTTCTCCTGGAATATATTGTACTAATCACTTTCAGACCTCGCCTTGATGTCCCCGAAGCTTCCCAGCAATCGTCTGAATGTACATTCCCATGAGACTCTAGCTCGGGACACAAGAACACATTGAAATTAAACTGCCTTATGACTTTAGACATTGCTATGCACATATTTCTAGGGTGATCTAAAAGAACAGTGTAATATCTATTGGAGGGCCGGGGATTGTGTTTGTCTATCATGTGAAATGGCAGGAAGGGAAACACATATTGATTTTTGCAAATGTAGATTTTTATGGTCTCCAAAGAAATGAAAGAAATCAGAGGTTCTGTTTGCTATTGCCATATGGAACCTAGTGCGAGAAAAATTTACCAGCCTGCAAGCCTGCAGTTTCTGGTCTTAAATCTTAGCTATGAATTGTGTTTTTCTTCTTACTCATGGAGAGTCCTTAAACATTTAAATAGGGGGTTTGCTTGCCTGTCCACTGTAGTTCAACACAGATACCCTCTCTGGATTAGACTGTTTAACTCTCTCTAGCCATGAATTTTCCCCCTTGACACACGTATTTCTTTTGGGAAAGTGAGGTCAGGAGGAAATATGTTAAGTTGACTTTTCTGTTGACTGCACGGGGAGTTGAGTGCGCTGATTAAGGCATAAGCTTTGAGGTTTTGAAGCAGACCTGGATGAGACTCTTGTATTCTCTACTATTTCTGTAACCGAGACAAGTTATTGAGGGAGGTGGTACTGAAGAGTGTTTAAGAACATGGGCTTCTAGGTCTGACAGCTTAGGTTTAAATCTTGGCTCTGTCTCTTCTTCTATGATCTTGGACCACTGGCTTTAACTCTCTGTGTATTAGTTTCTTCTTCTTTAAACAAATCTTGCTCTCCTGGATGCTGAATAAGTCAGATATTGTATGTCTTAGTTACTTTTCCTTTCTGCTGAGATAAAATAGTATAGCAAGACAACGTAAGGGAGGAATAGTCTGTTCTGGTGTACAGTTTGAGGGTACAGCCGATCATGGTGGGGAAGCCCTGGCTGCTGAAGCTCGAAGCAGCTGGCTCCATTGCATCCACAGTTGGGAAGCATAGCCTGATATATGTTCTGGTGCTTGGCCCACTTTCTCTTCTTGATTTACTCCAGGCTACAAGCCCAGGGAATGTCACTGCCCAGAGCTACAATGTCTCTTCTCATCTCAATGAACTAACCAAGATAGTGTCTCCCAGGCTCAGCCAGAGACTAATCTTGATGAGACAGCTTTCATGATGTTCTCAGAGATCTGACTGCTAAGTCCTTCTTGATGCCATCTGGTTGACAGTTGATCCTGATGGTCACACTGTGTGTAAAGATCTAAGCTCCATTTCTGAGGCATCAGAAGGGTGGGAGAGACAGAGTCACACTGCTGTGACTGACAAGCCGCCTAGGGAAAAGAGACTGTTCGCTTGAACGAAGACTACAGGGATAATATTGCTACCTACAGAGCTAAAGGAAAGCCTGGTGCAGTATCAAAGGGAATGTCAAGGTGGAAATGGGCAAGAAAAAGAGGGAAGAGGAAGGGGATGAGAAAGATGAAGAGGAACAAGATGATGGTGATGAATAATAAGTTATTGGACAGTTTTTCTCCTTGTCTATAAAGCATTTAAATCCTTATAAGGGGATTTAAATCCCTTCTTTTAAGAAAAAAAAACCTGAAGTGCAAGGTTGTGTAAGGTTTGTTTTTAAAGTATATAGTGTCTGGTTTTTGTACAGTTAACATACTACTGAGTGTCTTTAGATAGCTCTGTTCTGATGGTATTCTCAATAGCCACAGACTAATTGTGCCTTGGAAATGGCATGGTTGTTGGTGTACAGCATATGTTATTTACATGTGGAGTTGGGGTCCTCCCTCCTCTTTCTGTTCTCTGGTGTTGTTCATACAAAAATAATTCTTTTGTTACCTGAATATCACTTTGTAATTACAAAGGTGAATTGCTGCTATCTTGTTGACATCCTGAATGTTTTTAAATAAATACAAATTTTTATTAGAAGAAAAGAAAATGTGGTATGTATGTACAAGAGGGTATTATTCAACCATGGAGAACAAATATCAGAGGCTTTTCTCACATGAGGTAAGAAGATCTTGAGAGAAGAAAGTGGGAGAAGTTGACCACGGGACAAGGACAAGAATCAGGCTGAATATAATTGATGTATGTTGCCTATGTGTATGAAAATATAACATAGCCAATTATTTTATACAAATATATGCTAATTTAAAGGAAAATTACACCATTTCTTATTTATCTTCAAATCATTGGCATTGAAATTGAATATAAAAAGGAGATTCTTTTTGTAAGGGCCATCTGGGATGTGGTCTCTATTGAGAATACCTAGAAGCCATCTCCACAGAGAGGGAGAGCTGGAGGATCATGGGAGAAAGGGGTCTCTGGAGTATGTCACAGGAGACAGAAGTCTCTGGAGTTTTGTGGAGGTTGGACTGAGGAAGGAGACAAGTAGTCATGATGTGGAAAGAGCACAGAAACACTGCTTATATTAATTCATGAAGTGCAAGGTGAACAAGAGAAGCCTGCAGACATAGGTGCAGCCGTGGTTAGAGAATCTTGTATAGGGATTGTTACTGTCCTATTTCAGAGAAGTGAAGAAAATTAATGCTGGGCCTCCATCTCCTCTTGACCCTTGGAGTCTATGGCAGCTTGTTGCAGGCACAGGGAGGGCTAACAAGTCATGGCAAGTATTCGATTCCCATTCTGCAGTAGTCTCTTGGATGGGAAACTTCACAAAGTTGACATTTCTGCAGGAGGACTGAATTTTAATCCCTTTATTTAATCTCTATCTCTGTAGTTAATCCCACTCTTCTTATCCATAAATGAGCTTAATAAATCATAATACCCACAAAACACTTACCATAAGTATGAGGCTCAAATGAGTTATGGGAAGAGCCCTTGAATGGTCCCTAGTAGCCAATAAGCACTAAATACAAATTGTTAAGTAAGGTTCATAAGTGGTAATCTTAGTTGTTAACTTGACTCACCAAATAAGAGGGAACCTCAGTTGAGTTCAGGCTACATAAGAGAGATAGCTGATCCTGAGGCTGGGAGCAGTTAACATGCAGCTTTCTCCCATGGTTTCTGCTTCTGTTTCTCCCTCAGTGCCTGCCCTGACTGCTCACAGTGACGGATTGTGACCTGGAAACTTAAGCCAAATAAGCCCTTTTCCTCCCAAGTTACTTTTGGCCACGGTGGAGGTATTTTTGTTTGTTTCATTTTGTTTTTGTTTTTGTTTTGTTTTGTTTTGTTTTTCTGACAGTAATGAGAAAGTATCTGAGATCTAACTACTTACTACCTGGTCTAAAATCAAGTATGAGTACTAGGTGTTTGGAGCCATGTTTGACATCTATACCATCTAATAGTCGCTACTATTGCTATCCTGATGAATGCTCCAGAACATAGGAAAAGGTCAGAGAGGAGAGGTAAGGTGAGATCCTGAGCACATTTCCTATATTTTAATGATTCTACTTGACTATGAACCCCACTTTGTGTGATGGCTAGTTTTAATGGTCAGTTTAACAATCTAGAACCACCTCAGAGAGAAATACAGTGAGGGCTTGTCTAGCCGGGTTAGCCTGTGGACACGTCTACAGATGGTTATCTTGAATGCATCCATGGAGGAAGAACAAGCGCTGTGGGTGGACAGGGAACCCTGGAGTGTATGAATGGTGGAGGGAGCTGGCTGAGGACTAGCATACTTTCGTCAATTCACTGCTATCTGCTCCTTACTGCGGATGCCGTGTAAGTAGCTGCTTCAACTTCCTGCCATCATGACTTCCCAGCATGGATGACAATCGGGAATTGTGAGCCAAAAAACCATATTTTGCCAGTTTTTTTTATCATAGCAACAGGAAAGAAAACTTAAATACTTTGCTGTATTTCCAGTTTAACTTCATTTGAATGCGTCTGTGGGGAAAATGTACTTGAAGATTCTTCCTTATGCCATCTATAATTTTCTTTTATGAGAAGGCTTTAACCTCGCAGCCCATCTCCACTCCAGTGTTGGACAAAGTCTTTGTATAAAGCTGTTTGAGGCAAAAGCATGGGCCATATGGTTACCTTCTACCCAAATATTCTGTTTTCAAGACACTTCATCATGACATTTCCAAAGTGCCAGATTTCCTTCATGTTCTACACAGAACCTGGATCTTTGGGATCCATGGAGCAGAGCCTTGGGAGAGAAGAGAAGATTTAACATCTTTAAAAAAAAAAAGTAGAAAAGAAACCAGGGATCCAGCTGCTCCCAATGTACAGCATCTGGATGCTCTGACCAGCCTCCCTCCAGAACATGAGCCCCGGGTTAGGGGCTGGCTTTTTCCTTTTCTGGGGAAAATACCCACCCTCCTCTAGTTCAGAAGCCATGGGCTCTGGGGCTAGTTCTTTTCTCTCTCTCACTTCCTGACATGGAGAACTGAGAGCCTCCACCACTGCTGTCTCTGACACCATGATGTTCTTTCTGTTACTTGGGCAAGCACTTTGTTCTCACATTGAGGCCTTAGCATAGCTGTGCCCTCTACCCAGAGTGCCTGGGCACTCTCTTCGTCATTCTCTTGTTTTATCCCCAACAATTCATACTTTAAATAAATAACAATTTTAATTACATGCTACTCAATTATTCTAGAATTTCATTCTTATGTAGTTCCTCTTTTTTTCCAGATATTCCAGATGCCGTACCATCATTACAACTGGTCACTTACCCACTTCAAAGAGTGACTGAAATATGGTAAAGTACTTCACTCTCAGTTTTCCCTGAGGATAGTATGATATGTAATCATTTCCAGGGTCAGGCATGCAGTGCAGTGGGAGTCCACTTGCCAAGCATGCATGAAGCCCTGGGTTTGAATCCCGCACCAGAAAAACACAAAATTCAAGGCAATTTGCCCAGTGTATGTTAGCAGTACCAGGAAGGTATGGGGAAGGAGAATTATGAGTTCATGGTCAGCCTCTGCTACACAGTAGAGGCCAGCCAGAAAACATACTTGGGGCTCTGGGCGCAGCTTATGGGTGGAGCATTTTCCTAGTATAGGTAATGTAGCCTTTGCTGTTGGGATGGCCTTATGGAGGTGGTAGGTAACTGCCTCAAGGAATGTTACGAGACACACCAATATTTATCCTTTACCAAAACTGCTTCTCTTCCTTTGTGGAGTGACGATAAAGTTTTGTCTGTAACAGCTGGATGGCATGCCATGTTTTTCTTTCCTCTTTAGCTCCCAGGAAATGCAAGGCCAATTGTTTGGGTCCTAGAGAACAGTTTGCTTGCTACAAGGTTTCTCCCTTTGTCCACAATGCGGAAAGAGCTCTTCTGTTCAGAGATTAGTCTCTGGCAAGACAAAATACTTGGTCCTGAAACGGGCAGAGGCCCACTGGGACCAGACAGTCCATGGCACAGCTTCCTCATCTCACAGCCTCTCTGCCTTAACACACAACTTCTGCTGCAGCAGCTGCACTTGGCCAAAGTCAGGCAACCACACAGCCTTGCCCAGCTAGGGTGTGGTGCGAAGTGAGCGACCTCGTAAGTGCTTAATGAGAGCTGGGCCTACGGTCCAGCCCTTCAGACAGTGGAAGAAACATGGGGGAAGTCCCCTAAGTAACTGTCCGTTACCATTTTTGTATTTTACCTGATTTTCTTTTCTGTACTTTGAAGCCTTGTGCAATAAAGTAGAAGTAAATAAACACATGCAATATCATGTGGCGTGAGATGGTTCTGCGTCTTCTTTGTTGACATCAAGTGGCTCCAGGCCCCATTCTCCAGCACCAGTGGGAGGCTCGGGCTCACCTAGAGAAGGGTCACCTTGTGATTCCTTGTTCTTTAAGGATTGAGTCAAGTTTTTGGAAGAAAAATATTTTATATTATATATTTCTATCTATTATATGATTTATAATAATATATATGATGATGTGAAATAGTAATAATAGTACACACACATACTTTATATATAAGCTATTTGGAAGATCCTCCAGGGGCCGTTCCACTGCGATGACCACAGCATGATGTAGCCCTAGGGGCCGAGACCCATTTGAAAGTCAACACTTCCTGGGGGTCCTGTTCAATGGTATCCCGTTTGCAAATTGAGTCATGAATTGAAGAGAATTGTTTCCGATTTCTGCTGACTCAGTTCTGCGAGGGAGGTGCACCCAGGTTACACAGTGGATTCTCCCGAGGCATAGCACCACCTCCACAACTCCAACACACCGTCATCTAGCTTCTCTCTCACCCACGTGTTACTAACCACATTATGCCCAATAGTTCTTGAGCTCACAGAGAGTTCTCTCCAACCTCTTTTTAACCTCCATAAGATAGACATTTTGGTAGGCAACAGTGGGGCATCGTTGATTCCATGAGCAGTGGAGGGTGACAAGTTACACCTCCAAACAGCCATAGCCAACACATTACTGTTGGTACTACTAGACTGAGAATATCCAGGGCTGAAATGTTGGCACTCTTTTCAGCCCAGACAAGAATGGGACAATCAGGGGACCTGCTGGCTTGCTGCTTGCAGAGCGGCCTAAATTCTTAAAGCAGGAGCACCTTTGGCAGCTTTGTGCAGTGAAACGGTCGTGTTGCTGTCTGAACGCCAGAGGGCGCTGCTGTCCCGTTTCTGAGCTCTTGGCGGGCGTTCTGCTTCTTGTCAAGAACCTGACAGATGTGGCATCTTGAAACAAAGCCAAATGTTTTAATCCAGACACGAAGTACTTGGCCCTTTGCAGCACATTCAGGCAACCAACAATGAGATACGGAAGAACCGTCGCCAGGTTGGTTTAAATGCCTTCTGAGGAGCGGAGTTTTCCAGGCGGAAGAGCAGGTTACTGATTCTATGCAAAAGAAACAAGCCTGGGAGGAAGTTAAACAATTTCAACCAGAGGCGGTTTTGAACTCTGTCATGAGAATTATCTCTGCACTATGTGTTGGTTCTTCATTCTCTGAAGTGCCACAGAGAATGCCACTCTCCCCACGGGCTTCTGTGTTAGCCTTTGGTTTCCACCATATTGACCTAATTTGAGATGCGGAGTTAGGATCTACCTTTGGGAAATTTTCATTTGTTGGTGATAGTGGAGGTGCCTTTGACGTTACACCTGATCCACAGTCTCTTCTCTCTCTGCACTCAGTACTCTGGCAGCCTTGAAAATCTTGCTACCCAAGGCCATGAGGCCAAGCCTCCATAGACTGTACTCTCCAGAACATGAGCTAAATAAATCTCTCCTACTGAAAGTTGTTTGTGTCAGGTATTTTGCAGCAGTGATGAGAAATAGAACGAATATCTCCCCATGGCCAACACTGTTCCTGGAGTGTCCATCTTAAAGACTGCTGGGCTTTGGGGCGGGGTCCCTGCTTTAGGGAGGTTTATTTTGTTTTGTTTTTTTTGTTTTGTTTTGTTTTTTTGTTTTTGTTTTTTTGGTTTTTTTTGTGAATTTGATCACAGAGGCAGACTATAGAGAAAAACACTTATTAAACAAATAAAAACTAAAATTAGACTGGTGTGTGTGTGACCACACATTTTTGCACTACAGCCTTTTTCTTGTGTAAATAGATTAAGCTTATCATAATTGAGACTCACAGAGTTGTAAAAGCAGGTCTCAGCAGGTTATTCACCTGGGAAAATTGATAGCAATTGTTTAAAAAATAACACCACTGCTGGGTAGTGGTGACCCACACCTTTAATCCCAGCACCAAAGAGAAAAGGATCTCCAAAGTTCAAGGCCAGCCAGATCTATAGAGGGAGTTCTAGAACAGCCAGAACTGCATGGAGAAACTTTGTCTCGAAAAACCAAACCAAACCAAACCAAATCAAACCAAACCAAAACAAACCAAAACACCCCCCCCCCAAAAAAAACAAAACCAAAACCGAAAAGTTTTTAATTAATTTCTCTCTCTCTCTCTCTCTCTCTCTCTCTCTCTCTCTCTCTCTCTCTCTCTCTGTGTGTCAGTCGGGGGTTGGGGGGAGTTACATGGTTATATACATGCAGAAGTCAGAGGACAATCGGTATGTCTCAGTTTTCTTCTTTCACCAAGTGGCTCTGGCATACAATTCGGGTCATCCTGCTTGGCTATGAGTGCCTTTCCTCAAAAAGTCCCCAAACCACATTAAAATGTATTTTTACTACTTTTAGTTTTTGAAATGATAAGACAATCACACCATCCCCCTCCCTTTCCTGCCTTTACTCCCTCCCACATGTCCCTTTGCCCTCTTTCAAATGCATGTCTTGCTTTCCCTTAATTGTTGTTACATGTGTATGTGTATAGGTGTGTGTGTGTGTATTCCTAAATATAACCAGCTTAGTCTGTCTAATGTCACTTATGTGCATGTTTTCAGGACTGACCACTTGGTACTGGATACCTAATTAGTGTGCTCCTCCTTTGGGAAAACTGCTTCCTCTGCTTTCAGCATAGTAGGGATGGCACACCACTGCAACTCTTCATGGGAATCGCCAACCTGTCCCGTGGGACATCACCCTTCCCTGGGAGGCTGCACTCAGGGTGGTTGACAGTTCTTTCCTGACATCTTGTCATCTGACCCATTAGAGAGAGAAGAGGCCATCTTCCTTGATGCCATTTAGAAAAATGTTGGCTCCCGGTGGTAGCACATGCCTTTAATC
Source organism: Mastomys coucha (assembly GCF_008632895.1). NCBI lineage: Eukaryota > Metazoa > Chordata > Mammalia > Rodentia > Muridae > Mastomys > Mastomys coucha. The sequence continues at coordinate 26,835,834 of NW_022196896.1, read as the reverse complement.
CCAGCACTTGGGAGGCAGAGGTAAGTGGATTTCTGAGTTCGAGGCCAGCCTGGTCTACAGAGTGAGTTCCAGGACAGTCAGGACTACACAGAGAAACCCTGTCTCAAAAACAAACAAACAAACAAAAACAACTAGAAAAATGTTGACAAAAAGTCTTGTTCAAACCAACAACGGTTCTCAGATGCTCAACCAATCTGAGGATGGATACAAATTTCTCTTTGTATCTATGGTCTGTCTCTGAAGACTGCATCTTCTGAAGAGAAGAGTCATACAGATAGCCCTTCTCAGATATGTAAACACAAATAGTCACCCTTGCCCTTGAGCAGTGGGTAAATCCTGTGGTTTGTATATGAACTGTTTCCCAAAGGGCTGTGTTTTGAAAGCTTGGTCCAGAGCTGGTGGATGTGATCACCAAGCGCTGACTGGATCATTAGAGCATGCAGACTGCAAAGATCATACTGAACAGACTGTTGGGTGAGTGGAGCCTGGATTCACAAAGCAGGTCACTTAGAAGGACAATCTTGTCCTGTCCCTTCCTGTCTTGTTTCTGCTTCTTGGCTGACATGAAATGAACCATTTTTATACTGTGCCTTCCTGCCCACATGTTTTGCTGCACCATAGGTCCGTGGTGATGGTGTGAGCCCATCATGGTTTCCAACCTCTGAAACCTTGAGTCCACATAAGTTGTCTTCTTGAGGTTATTTGTCACCGTGAGGGAACACTGAGTGACAACAAAATGGAACGCTGAGTCCAAGCAAAGATGTTCTTTCCAATCTCCTTAACAAGCAGTTTGAGAAAAGGCCCAGGAACACGAGCAAGACTAAAGCAGGTCTTGGAAGGAAAAGAAATAAGACTCCCAGTCCTTCCTCTCTAATTAAGCTGTTTCTGACATGCTGAGATGCTCACGGCTAAGTTTGCAGGCAGAGAGGAGCCCCAAGGCCTTGTAGAGAACTCACATAAAGGAGAAGGGGGGGGGGAGACAGTTTATTTTGGCCTAGTCTATATGTGAGTCTGGGAGTCACTCTTGACCCTGACATCCTGTTTGAAAAGGCAGAGTTGAGACGAATGCTTGAAGAGGAGCGCTAACCCAAATGTGCACTATCCTTAGTGGCTAGTAAAATGCAAAGGGGAGAGGAGAGATGGACTCCCCGAGCTTTGTAAGGCTCTAGCAGAGATGGGAAAGAGGTGGGGCAAGAGAACAAGAGGAAATGGATAGTCCTCTCAGAAGATTCCTTCATTTTGGTTTAGTTTTTGGTGCTGAGGATTAAACCTAGGGCAAGAACTAAGCAAGAATTCTACCCCCTCCCCCTGCCCCAGTCCTAGTTAGCTGATTATTGGAGAGGGATTGAGACCTTCAGACACTGGCTTGAAGAGGCAGTTCATCTCAGAAATTTGGAAACTTATAATTGCAAAGAGTTTGTTTACCTATGACTTGGAGCGTAGAACTTTGAAAGTCATTGCTTTCAGGAAAGAGTTCTCAGTGAGGAATCTAAGGCATTGTATAAAGGGAGTAACCTTTGAATTCATCTAGTTCTTGCTGAATTATCTAGCTAGAGCAATTCAAGAGTGATAGCACTGCTCTTGGCTTTCTGCTTCAAGTATGGATAGGCATGCACCAGAGAGGGTAAGATTGACCCTGAAGAACTTGGAGCATCCCGAAGCTGAAGTTCACCTTTAGTGGATATAACTAGAAGTATATGGGTTCAGTTAAAGCTGCCGACATTACCCATGTGACTGCCACTGACCTCATCCTGGAGCCATGGTTGGGCACGCAGCTGGCACATCCACAGTCTAACAAATATTACTAACAGCAAGCAGTAGTTAGTGTGCCAAAGAGGCCTGCCCTGCCCTCTGAAACACATGTTTCCTCACTTAGAAAGGTCTTGCAATATGTTCTAAATGTGACATGTTTTAAAAACTAATGTCTGAGTTAAGGATATTTATTAACCATCCATAAGACTGGAGATAGGAAACATACTGTTAGAAACAAACCTTCAGAAAAATCTGGCCATGTTTGTTTGGCTCTTATGGATTAAACAGAATAGTTAAACTTTTTTTCCTTCCTGGTGATTCTGTGGATCGAATCCAGGACCTTGTGCGTGTGACACACTCTGCCATTGATCTATATCCCCAGCTGGATAGCATACTTTATTTCAAGGTCAACATGCCTTCCCCAGGAATTTAACCTAATTCAAAGGAAGATAATAAGTTTTTAATTTTAGCACGTTTGTAAGAGTCCGTATGTAACAAGCTGATGCTGGCCCTCGTGGCTAACTCTCATTCTAAAAGGCATTGCCATGTGTTTTAGGTCTCTGTGGTATCTGTAGGAGAAGGACAGAGAGCAGATATGATTTATATAATAAAAACATAGAATTAAGACAAAAACAAAACCAAAACAAAACAAAAACCCACCATGTTTATCAGGAGGAAGAATGGGAATGGAACCAGGAAATGGAGACTGGGGATGAGGAGTAGTGCTGGCCAATGAGATCACAGGTGTGGCTCAAAGAGGACTGTCTAAAGCAAAACCCTCTAATGCTGCCTCTGAGTGGCCCGCTGAGCCAGATGGCTGACTCACTTCCCTGAGCCTGCAGCGCAGCTTGCCTGAAGTGGCAGCCTATGTTCTGGGGGAAACACAGGCCCGGGGATGATAATTATCTTCCAGGAAGGACTGCAAGGTGAGACGGCCATAGAGAGAAAACACAGCGAGGAACACAACGTTGGAATAGAAGGAAACTGAGGGGCGTCCTCCTCCAAGAAAACCCGCGAATGCCAGAAACAGGCAGACAACGGTTTCCTAAGTTTAAATATTAAAGAAAAGCTGCAGAGGTAGGATTTACTGGTACGCTGACCGTCAGCCATTTGGTTACATGTTTCACACGACACTCTGTAAGGGTTCGCATGGATTTGGTTCACTACGTTAATTCTCAAGCGTGTTCGCCTACCCGGAAGATACCCAGTATGAAGTGAATTCTTCTAAAGCAATACATTTGAAACCTAGAAAATTGATGAGCAAGAGCTAGGAATACCAAGGTTAAGTTTCCTGTCTGCATAGTTGAGTTCTAAAAGAGTCTGGAATTAAGAAAAAAGTTTGCTTTGAGCAGTCGCGTGAAGATATCTTCCAGCTCTTTGTGGGGGAGAACGGCAGCTTTAATTAATTGGCCCCTGTGATTGCTTTTCTTTCATCTCCAGCCGTGGAAGAAAGATAACCACAGGACTGCAGTGATTATAGTCATCAGGGTGATTTGCTAAAGGTAAACCTAGCTGCTGGAGTCCCAGGGGTTCTGTAAACACTTTGTCAGTCTGCACATTTTGCAGACAACTTTCAAGGAACCATCCGCTTGTTTAACAGGCTTCTTCGAGTGAGCCCTGTCCTCGGAGATACTGGCTCCAGCCTTTAATCCCCCTTTCATTTAAGCTGATGCCGCTAATATTTTCTCAGTCATCAATCATGTGGTCAGGGCAACGTGTCCTGTGGAAATCTGAAAGCTCTGGTGAGAGCTGTGAGGCTTAGCTGGCAGTGTGATTTACCCGCCCAGAGATTGGTTGGTAGCAAGGAACAGCCTCCTGATGCTGCTGCTACTGCTGCTGCATAGCGCCCCACCCTTTCCTCTGTGGAATCACAGCATCTTTGACAGAGGGAGATGAGCATGGGGTAGGAAAGTGAACAGAAAAGCCCTTTGCTAACGGAAGCATTTATTTCAAAGAACTTGGTTAGGTCGCTGGTGTTTGCTAGCTTCTTCATTTCTAACTATATGCAAGCTAAAAAGTATTGGAAAAGTCATTCGGAAGAAACCGTTAAAACTAATTATCTCTGCATCTATTAGTATGAATTTCACGAAGCTGGACCATGGCACAGACCTCTTATCCTAATACTAGAGAGTAGAGGACGTAGGTGATTCAGAAAGAGGTAGGTAGATCTCTGTGAGTTTGAGGCCAGCTTGATCTATAAAATGAGTTCCAGGACAACCAGGGCTATATTGACAGACCCTGTCTCCTGGGTTGGACAGGAAACCAGAGGCCTGGTTTATCATCCCGTCTCTGTCACTAACTGAGGCTCTGTGCATGGCCGTACTCTGGGCCTCACTTCTTCTCTTATAATAGTAGGTCACAAGTAGTTACTTTGTTTCTATAACCCAGTTAGTGTTCTAAGTGTTTTCCACATACATCCTACCTCTAAACTATCTTTCTAGATTGTCAACGAGATAAGGTCTTGTGAAGAATTTAAGGCCAGGAAATAGACAACAAGCAATGCAGCTATGATGGTAGCGCGAGAATGGGTCCTTGAATAGTGTGGCCACCACCCTTCTTGGCCTATGTGGGCCCAACTGAACCTGATGATCTTTTAGCTCTTTCTCAGATGTATGCTTCTCCCTGCCCCAGTGGTTAGGAATTGCTCCAAATTCAATACACCTAATCCCTGGGTTTCTTTGGAAATAATTGTCCTGTGAAGCTAATATCTCTGTAGAACAAATGTGTTCTCTCGGAAAAGATGTGAATCTATATGAAGGGGATTGGAGACCATGTGAGAACAACAACAACAACACAATTCACTGAAGGAGGTTACCTTCCCTCCCCTCACATCCACGTGCTCCCCACTACAGGACCCAGCAGGTGCTGTGCAAGAGAAAAACCACATCATACCTGTCTGCTACAGTTAAAACCAGATTGATGAGGAGGCAGCCTTCTGGATGAGGCTCGTGTGTCTGCAAGAAGGATACAGAGGGACGTGAAAGGGTCCACAGCACTGGCTCTGTTCATGAGTCAGAGAGTAGTGGCGAATGAAGCTGGCACTGGGTTGTAGCAAGCCTTGAATGCCAGAATGAACCAAGATTTTTATGAAAGGAACAGGCTACCTTAAATTTATAATTTCAGTATTACTGTATTCTACACCCAAATCGATATTCGATATTCTTGGCAAGGTGAGGGCTTCCTAGTATTGCTAAAATAGAAGCTAACTTTTAAGATGGGGTCTTAAACAATAGGGTCACTTTGAATTCATAGCTGCAATATCAATCAACAACAACAACAACATCAAGCACTGGAGTTTTAGTATTGACTGGACTCAACCACAAAAGACACCAATGTAGGGAAGAACAGTCTCTATTTTATGTCATAGCTTTGAACAAATATTAAATAATAAAAGTCTTGTGGAAGATAAAGATTTTTCTCCATCTTTCTTTATAGTGCCACTTTGAGAAAATAAATCTATCAAGGGTTATATTTAAATAAAAGAAAATGTGTGTCTGTTTCAAGTGGCAGGAATTATTTATTTTTAAGCTAAAAATAAGAGGTTCATTCCCTTTGAGTCTTTAATTAAGACTAATGCAAACAGGAAAACTTTCATAAATAATTTTCTGATTCTTGGCTTTGTAATGCAATTGCATCATTTCATTATTTCTCATACCTTTCCTATCTTCAGCTCTCCCATGTATACCCCCTCTCTTTCTCTGTTATTACATGCATGCTTGCATATATAGGTAGGTAGATATAGATAATCCTAAACACATAACTATAACGTGCTTGGTCTGCATGATGTTACTGTATGTATCTGTTTTCAGGGCTGACTAGTTGATATTGGATAACCAATTCCTGTAATAGGAGATACAGAAGGAGGAAGGGAAGGGGGAAGGCAAGGTGACAGAGGAGGCATGAGATGAAAACCTGAAAGGCTCAGAAGGAAATCAGTATGAGCCAGGCTCTAAGCAGAGTCCAGGTAGATGCAGAGAGACCCAGGGATGAAGGTCTCAGGCTGTACAGGGTCTGAAAAAAATACCAGAGCAAACTACGTATGGCATCACAGACCTTGAGCAGCATCAGTTTAATCTTGGACTCTCCTTATATTTTGGGCTGATGGGTACCCACTGTGTGCAGCCTGACTTGAACCTGTTCCTGGGGATTGAAACAACCCCCCATTCCAGTTCACAGACCGGTGTGTTCTATGAAAACTGGCAGAAATTAGAACCAGAAAATTCCCCAGGATGGATTAAAGGAACTACACTGTAGCTGCTATCTGCTGTCTGTCTAGACTGAGCTTCCTCTCCACTTTTACAGAGATGGCAACACTTTTGGCAGAGTCCTGTTGAAATATGCAAAGCCACCAAGATTGCCAAGATGGTAAAAAAGAAATTAGAGGTGAGTTCACAGTGGTTCTTTAGGGAGTCATGGAGTTTGCCATGCAGGATAAAGAAGACGAGAGAGAATGACATGGGTATTGGTTACATCATACGGATTCCTAACCATATCATGTGCACTTTGCCCAGAGGCACGCAACTAAAATTGTATATAAGATAAGTGTGTGAATATTTAACCACTATAATATACAACATTTACACTTCTGCAAATTACCTTTGGAATTCTTAATTTTATCAAAAGTGAAGACATACAAAGGCTACTCATTTGAGAGGGGTATAAGGAAACACCATGGGTCCTAAGCTCTTGACTAAGTCCCTAGCTGTCTCTTAGGCCACAGTGCCTCAGGTATAAAAAAAGAGACTGGGATATTGAGTCTTCACTGTATTGCCCTAACCATTTGTGACTGTAATGTTTACATGGGAAAAGTGACAATAGCCCAAAGCAAGGACTACTGCAGAGGGGACACGTGGGACTAGCAGAGTGACTAGGGTGAGTACCAATAAGAACTTGTCATTTGGAGCCTAAGAATTTGAAATGAAAACATTCTTGCTTGGGTGGGGTAGAAAGATGGCTCAGTCAGAAAACCAATTGCATGCAATTGTGATGACTCGACTTTAGTCCCCAGCATCCACATAAAAAAGCTAGGTGTTGTCCTGTGTGTCTCTAATCCCAACACTGGAGAGGCAGAGGCAGGCAGATTCCTGGGGTCTTCTAGGCAGTCAGTTTAGCCTTATTAGTAGATTCCAGGTCCCAGGGATAGATCTAATCCCAAACAAAATAAGGTGCTTCCAGGCTGAGGGATGACAGTCTCAGAAATGACCTACAGCATCCATATGCATGCTCATGCACACCCACAAATGCACATACCACATACACACAGACATGCATGCTTCTGGAATTTTAAACCTGGAATTATTTGTCTTTTGTGTAGGTATTGTATACTAATTGGGACCTAAGAGAAGAAGCAGAATTGGTACTATTAGAGAAGACAAGAAAGAAAGATGGTTTTTATTGAAGATTGTTCTTCCTTGGAACTCTGATAAGCATTGAGCAGGCCACACCATGTCCAGAACCAACAGAGTCAGTTTTGGACAAGTGCTTTACCCTTTAAGCTTCCACAAAAAAGAAACTGATGTACAGAATTCTAATCTTGACTGAAATGGTCTTATCTAAAACAAAACAAACAAAAACAAAATGAGCAATTGAGGATGCTTCACATCCATATAGTTGGAGGGGTGAAAAAGGGTTGGGTTTTAACCTCCTTAGGGATAACCAACGTTTCCCTTGACATTTGTGGAGTTAGGTAGAAAACCACACTTATGCCTGTTAGTGGTTGGCTGTGAGGAAAAGCCCAACAGTCAATAAAACCATCAAAAGCTTGGCCTCTCAGTGCATTATTTTCACAGGTGGACAATTCTACTTATTTATTTTACTTTAAACCTTATTGTTAAAAGAACATTGCAAATTAAAAATCATCACATACTAAAATTAACCATACACCAAGACTAGACAACCCAATAAACGTCTATATGCTTAGCATAGCCATTCAAACTGGAAGCTACAGTATTTCACATTAGAACTTATATTTTCACTTTCAAATACACTTTTATACACTGGAAAATCCACAACAGAGTTAAAATGAGAAAGCAATCAGCTTTTAGATTCCTTTTGTAACTTGTTTGTTGTCTGGCAAGGGGAACTTTCTTGAGCTGTGTTCTATTAAACCTTTGTACTTTTTGTTTTGTTGGTCAGAGACCAACTCCCTATAAGGAAGACCCAATCTAGCCTTCAATAGAAGATGTTCCTGCCTCAGTTTCAGAGACGACAGGTGTGTTCCACATGCTCCCTCCCTCCCTCCCTCCTTCCCTCTCTCTCCGTCCCTCTCTCCTTCCTTCTCTCTCCCTTCTCCCCCTCTCTGTGTCTGTCTCTCTCCCTCCCTCCTTCCCTCTCTCTCAACTAAGATAAAACACACTTTACATTTACCCATCCTAACCAGTTTAAAGCATCCAGCTACACAGCATGAAGCATGTGGTAATGTCAGACACCATGGCTACCACCCACTTCCAGAACTTTTTCATCTTCCCAAATTGGAGTTCTTTTCCCATTAAACACTAATTCCATGTTCTCCCTCCCCATGGCTGCTGGCAACCAGTAGCCTACTTCCCATCTCTGTTCTGTTTTTGAGACCAGTTCATTATAATTCTTAGCTGTGGCATTTCATAATCTGAGCAGTAGAGCTTTTGAAGCAATGCTGGGTTTACACTAACTTTCCAAACTTCTAAATCTTGTGGTTATTCATTTCAATATAAAACCCCAACCATCTTTCAGACATAAAGGGCTTATTTCATTAGTAATGAATCTGCAACATTTCTGAGTTTGTTTTAATGGCTCCTGGAAGCAGATACATTGAAGCACTCTTTTCAAATGCAGGTGGGTGGGGATTGTTGCAAGACTTTAATCCCAGGGTAGCATCTCTGGGTTTAAGACCAGCCTGGTCTACATACTGGAACACAGACTAGCCAGGGCTGCATTGTGAGACTGTCTCAAAAACAAACAAACAAAACACTATATGAATTTAAAGTGAGACAGTAATCATTTGTGATAAATAGGCTATATTAAGATTTGTCAATGGAAACTTTTGCCCTAAATATTAGCATAAAATATGTTCTTTTTTCCCTGTTGTTGGGAGAGCATTTCACACTTTTGGGAGTTAGTTGCATTGTGAATTCCCCCCAGGCCCATCTCCCTACTCCTCATAAAACCCAATATGCTAAAAGACAAGACAACATAACCAACCCAGGTGGTGCTCCTTCAGCTAATACTGTTTAGAGTTCTGAAGAAAAGCAGGTTGTAAGGAATTGATAGTAGATGCTGAATTCTCAGTGCATGTAAATAAACCTGAATCTGAGAAGCTCTGTTTTCCCAGAGCCCTAGTAAATAGACCTTTAAACAGCAATCACGTGTAAGGTAGCCATGTGCTTATAATTACCCAAACATTGTAGATCCCCTGTGTGGAATTTCACATCTTTATTGCTTCTATTTTAATGTTTACAAAGTTGGTAGAAATTTATCAAACCAGAAAGGATCCTAAACAGGAAAGACGACTTCCTATGTAATTGTAATATTTCAATGCAAGATTTGGCAAGAATCAGACTACTCCTAGAATTGAATCGTTTTGACTTTCCTAGGAGCCCTGCATGCTCATTTGAGAAGGTACTTTACCAACTCCTCTAAAGTATCCCCATACCTATTAGCAGGCGGCAATGTGTTTTTAATCTAGAATATTTGGACAGACATAAAACATGTTGAATCATTACACACAGAGAGTGTTGCCACAAAGTCACAGTGAAATACAGTAAAACGCCTGCGTCAAACAAACTTAACCTTTTTAGAGAAGTTACTTACCAAAAGGAATGTTTTAAGAGAAAATGAAAAGTAGATCAATGAAAAAAATTGTACATGTAAATTCAGAATAAAAGCAGAAAGATTGAGAATGGCTATAATTAACAGAGAAGCCTGCTATTAAAAAAAAAATCAAACTATCCAGCTACTTAACCATTATTACCATACTCCCAACTGTGAGAATTTACACACCTTCATGAATCTGGTCTTTTATTTTATGTATGAATTGTGCCGAGAGGCTTCATTGTGGCATTCCTGTATGTGTTCCTGGTGTAGGCCATGTAGGCTTACACTAGCTTTTCAAACTGTACAGAAGGTTTAATTGCACAAAAGACCCAATCTAACCTGCACCAAGGGCATATATATTTTCTCTTCCATCTTGGTGACAAAGCTTGCTAGGAGTTGCTTAAATTTTATCTTTTGCTGACAGCTAAAAGTTGTAGCTATGGGGTACCATAGTAAAGGGAGGACATGCTGAGCTTAAACAACCTAGAAGTGACAGAGCTCAAGCTCCCGGTCCTTCTGTCACCACCACAGAGTACCAATACTGGACTCACCTGCAGTCTGCTTCATTCTGACATGCTTTCTCTCTCCACATCCCTCTCTGTCTCTCTCTCCCCCCTCTTCAATGTCAAAGCAGGTTCGATCCTAGTTGTTTTTAGAGATCAGTCTGAATTAACCATTTATATAGCTTGGAATGCTCATAGACCATTAAATTTATCTGGTTCATGTAGGGGATGAAATATATTTGCTCACTAGGAATAAGAATCATTAATTGGAAATACAGTTTCATGCTACAGATTTTCCTTAGAGCTTTTCCTTAAGAATCAGGAGGCATCTTGAAGTCCTTGGTGGTGTGGGTTGATGGTTTGTCAACCTGAACATGATCAGAATGCATCCTTATGCCATCAGCAGAGCATGCTGAAAAGGAAGATTTCGGGGTCTCAGTTTGGACTTTCTGACTGAGCAGACTGGTGGTAAGGCTGATGGTGCCTCCTGGTCAGACCCACTGGCTGGGAACGACTGGGATGGGCAAGCTCCAGCATGACTGGATGTTAGCCATCTGCAGTAGAACAACAGGAGAGCAGGAACCTGAGTTCTCCATAGAGAGCTTGTCTTTTTTGCAAGTCTCTTTTAACTTTCTGTCCATCTCAGGAAGTCATCTGCCACATGGCACTCACCAAATATCTGATTCCTCACTGAGGTGGGTTGAATAGGTATGGCCCCCTACTCAACAGACTCATGGGTTCAGATGCTTAGCTCATGAAGAATGGCACTACTGGGAGGTGTGGCCTTGTTGGAGTAGGTGTGGCCTTGCTGTAGGAAGTATATCACTGGGGGCAGACTTTGAGGTTTTATAAGCTCAAGAATGGCCAGAGTGTCATTGGTTTCTCCTGGCTGCCTGTGGATCAAGATGTAGAACCCTCAACTCCATCTCCAGCACCGTGTCTGCCTACACACTGTCTTGTTTCCTGCCATGATAATGGACTGAACGCTAAGACAATAAGCCAGCCCCAGTCAAGTGCTTTCCTTTGAGAGTCGCCAGGGGTCCTGAAGTCCCTTCACAGTAATAAAACCCTAACCAAGACACTCATCACCAAGACTCTGTTTAGCCAGTAGAGCAGGAGGCCCACAGTTATGTCATCTAGCACAACTCCAAAGTTCACCTCATCTGAGTTCTCTTTAAATCATTCTGCTAGAGGAAACCATCAAATATGCAAATAGAAGAAGTGCACTAAAGCTGGGCGTGGAGGCTCAGTGTTAATTCACAGGTCTCGGAAGGTTGAGGTAGAAGGATTGTGATGGGTTTCAAGTCAACCTGGGCTACATAGCAGGATTCTGTCTAACAGAGACAGATGTGTGTGTGTGTGTGTGTGTGTGTGTGTATGAGAGAGAAAGAGTGAGTGTGAGAGTGTGTTTGAGTGTGAGTGTGTGTGTGTATGTGAGAGAGAGGGAGGGGGACAAAAGAACACTGGATTTTTAAAAATAAATGGAATGATAAGACTACAGAGATTGTGTAAAGCAAGGAGAAACAGCAGGACTTGTGCCTTCTCTGCCCTCTTCCCTACGGCCTCAGCATCCTCTAGCCGCTCAGGACCTCGCTATCTGCCATCTTTGACCTGCCCCATGGAATGCTGCCTGGCTTCTATGCTAATAGCTTTCATTTCTCTCACTATTTTTTAACTAAAACATTTGGTGTGTACATATTTTTGATTGTCCAATGTGCTTGCACAGGTGTGGAAACAAGAGCTCAGTTTTCCTCTTCAGTCACTTTCTGCGTGCGGTGTGTGTATTCACGTGCGTGTGCACGAGGCTGGGCAGGGGCTCACGTACTTCTGTGCTCATTCATGTGGAATCCTCTGTCACTCTCTGTGTTAGTTTTTGAGACGGTGTCTGCCATCGAGCCTAGAGCTTCTACGCATCATTACATGTTGCTGGGGATCAGACTTGGGTCCTTATGCTTGTATGGCAAGGGTTTTACAGACTGAGCCTTCCTTCTTCTAGTTCTCAGCACAGTTCTTCCTGTACTTAAATTCCTTTGAAAGATGTTTTAAAGATGTATGTGTATTCCTCCAGGAGTTCATGTGCACCTTGTGTGTAAGTGCTCAACTGAGATCAGGGGGCAGCAGATCTCCTGGAATAGGAGTCAGAAGTGGTTGTAAGGCACCTATGATGAGTCCTGGGGCTGAGCCTGTGTCCTAGGCGAGAATAGCAAATGCTCTTTTTTGTTTGTTTTGAGACAGGGTCCCATTAAGTCGCCCTGGCTGACCAGAAACCCCCTATGTAAACTGACCTCAAACATCCAGAGATCTACCTGCCTCTACCTCCTCTCTAGTACAGGGACTTAAAGGGATGTACCATCCAGCCTCAGGATGTGCTCTTAATTGCTGAGCCATCTCTCAACTCCTTTTTATTTTTTAAAAAGACCTTTTGTAAGATGGGATTTTATAAAAATGTCAAAAACAGAGTAAAGCAGAAGCCCTCAAATTGAAGCAAATCTTGACGCCAGGCCTGCCTGTCAGTCCCAGTCCATCCTGGGTTCTCCAGGAACTGAGTTTTAAATCCATAACCACAGTTGTTTTTGTAGCTTTCTTTTCATCAAAACTTACCCATGTTAGATATGTTCTACTAGCTGGGCCGACTTGTCTGGCCTCAGTGAGAGAGGAAGCACCCAGCCCTGCAAAGACTTAAAATTCTGGGGGGATTGGAGGTGGAGTGTGTGTGTGTGTGTGTGTGTGTGATTCCCGGGGGACCCCACACACTCAGAGGAGAAGAGGAAGGGAGATGGAGGAAGGATTGCGGGAGATGATGACCAGGAGGGGGGCTGTGAGTGGGATGTAAAGTGAATAAGTAAAAGAATAAAATAAAACACCATGCCCATGTTAAATCTCATTTCTTTAAGGCCATTCACAGGGTATCTAATGCTACTAGCCTGTCCACTCATCACTTTATTTAAAAGTGTCTGAGAGTAAAGCACGGATTCAGAGCTTACCAGATAAACTTTATATATATATATATTTTTTAGCCTGTCCTCATAAGAGCTATGTCCTAAAGAAGAGATTCTACTGGCAGGGCATGGCACATGGCACATTCTTCTTCACCTCTTCCAGGGCTGTGTTTGCAGGGCCTCTTAAGACATGAGTTTACATGGGATTACACTACCATTCTAATAGGTCAGACATTTCTTAAAGAAGTTGCTTTTCCAATAATACTTCAAATGCTAACTAATTAAAAGGAGATGTGGTTTGTATCTGCATTGACTCACACTCTTACCGTATAGTTCTCCAGGCCTGCAACTTGCTCCATAGGGGAGGCAGGCCTCAAATTCTCAGAGACCTCCTGCCTCTGCCTCCATGAGTGCTGAGATTAGAGTTTTATCACCTTTTCTCATTCTCACTGAGACAATCTCTTTTCTTTACTTAGGAGAAAATGTTCTCCCTGATCCAATAGGAAATAGTCATTTAAAAATGGTTAAGAGCACAAATTTAAGATAGTAATAAATGAGGCAATTTTATTTGGCTTTGGTCTTACGTTTCTGGGTAGCCTACCTATAATTTATGAATGTTTTGTGTCATATTCTACATATATGCTTTAGGGGTGTTCTCCCAATTCATTTAAGTAATTTCTTTAAAGAGATTAATTTGGGGTTACTAGTCGTTGCTTAAGCAGTTTTGCCTATGAGTAGCAATTTTCCAACTGTCCACAAGGGGGCATGCGTACCACAGATGTCTGTAACCGGGTGTGTGTCTGAGAGTTGACCCTGGTATAAAAGCTATCAGGGCCAACCAGGGACCAGACTTTCTCAGTTCACATCAAGAAACTCTCACTGT
>NW_022196896.1:26778583-26821956 GCF_008632895.1 Mastomys coucha | reverse complement strand
CCGAAAAAATGATTAAAGAGTCTAAGAATAGTCTGGAAACTAAAAACTCCATAGCAGTGTTTCACAGACTCAGTATATAGTGTGGAAACCTAAAAACAAACCTAGTAATTATATGCACATGCATGTGCATGCTCACACAGAGAGAGAGAGAGAGAGAGAGAGAGAGAGAGAGAGAGAGAAGAGAGAGAGAGAGAGAGAGAGGGAGGGAGAGGGAGAGAGAGAAGAGAAAATTGGAGTAATAGCCTTATTGAATTATTGTCTTAGATATACTTTAGAAGGAAAGTTTTAACCGTAGGAAACGTTGGGGTAGGAGTCTAATGGCTTGGCTCCTGGTTATCTTTCTGGCTTGCTTGTGACCTCCACCCTTCTGTGTTGGTTTGTCAGTCTGTTTTCTCACCTGTAAGTGACCACTAGAGCCTTTTTGGCAAAAGGAATTTTCTTCCCTCATATCTAAGGCTGGTAACAAAACCAGCAACACTTGCCCTGGGGTAATCATGAAGACAGGGGCCCACATCCTTTGTGCTCCCTGTCTTTTGCCTTTACACTATCTAGTCTGTTGAAGGCTTGTAAGCCATAGGCAATGGGACCTCTGTCTTGTTTCCTGTTTACTGATAACTCACAACAGATAATTGCTGTGGTCAAAATGAGCAGAGACGAAGGCTGGCAGGAAGCATGGTGCTGGGAAAGAAGGCTCCAAATCCACAAGTCATCCTTAGAGCTGTGGAGCTAGAAATACAGAGTGGCAGCACAAGGTACTCATGTTCATTTCCCAGAGGGACAGGATGGAGACAAACCACAGGAGGATGCCGCTCCTGAATGTCACTACAGTGAGGGGAAAAGAAAAGGGGGGCAGCACAGATGTTTTGAAGGTGATTGGTTTGGTATTAGACATTAAGAGATGAGGGTGTCATCTCTGGATAACAGTAATGTGAGAAGGACATGCGTCCCAAAGATGAAGGAGCATGAACAGAGAGATCTTTTTGTCCTAGTGGGGTAAATATCTGCTAAGTATTATTTAAAACTTCTGTTCCTCTCTCCTTTCTCAGCCTGGTGTTGGTGAATGACAAATAATCATCTAAATCCCAGAAAGAGCGAGGAAGGAGCTAGGGATCCTTCTGGTCCCCGACAGGCCATGGGTTGGCAATCATGAACTAAGTAGCTTTAAGGGACATAAAATGGGTTGGGGTAGAGCCTGAATCCCCGGAGATCAAGAGCAAACCAGCCACTCTCAATATCCTAGCAGTTAGGAGTACCGAAGATACAGGAGCAGCATGATCGTGGGCCTCAGTTTCTCTGTCTGTAAAATAGAGACAATGCAGCCCTTGTCTCAGGCTTGTAATGAAGATTATGTGAAACTGTTTGCAAAGGCCATAGAGCTGGGCCTGACACTGCGCATGTCCAGGATGAGAGTCATGCCTCGACCTTAAGGAAGTCAGAGTAATGGGAAGGGGAGAGGGGACCAAACTGTCTCTCCTCAGGCCTGCATGGTCCCAAAGAAGACAAGGGGGGCAGGGCACATAGAACCCACAGAGACACAGCCACCTCAGATCAAACCAGGAAAGGAAGAACCATGCCTCCCTGGTCTATCCCTGGCTGTATACCTCCTGGCTGAATGGCCTCGGAAAGCTCAGTTATCTCTGAGCCTCTTGTTACCCCTCTTTTTAAAATCCATTAAAGTGGAATAATTTACAGGAGGACGTTTACAGTTGGTGTGTGAGTACCCTGTAAAGACTCTGGATAACTTCTATCTAGAGCACAGTACGAGAGAAGCAACTCTTCCCCGCCAAATCTTGCAAAGTCCCAGGCTCTGGGAACCGCGGGGCGGTGGGCGGGGAAGACACTGGGAATCTGGGGACAGATAAAGGAAACTCGTGATGGGGCGAGGCTGAGCTGAAGAGAAACAGATTGGGGTAGAGCTGCGCAGGGAGGGGTCTGGTGGAAGGGGGAGAGAAAGGGTGGGGATCGGAGAGTTGGGAGGCCACAACCTAAAAAAGAAAAGCAGACTTGGGGGACGGGGCGGGGGTGAGGAGAGGTATCGAATCTAATCGGAATGGGAAGGAACTTGGGGGAAGGAGGAATTCCTGAAAACAAGAGGAAAGAGGAAAAAGGAAGTTTGGGTGCAGAAGAGAGAGTCAAGCCCCTGAGGGGCCAGAGAAGTGTGGGATCCCACGAAAGAGAAATGAAGCAGCTGGAGCCAGCGCCAGAGATTGAGGTCTGTGAGAGGAGAGCCTGGGGCCTGCAGGGGAGCGCCGCAGCTCTGAGCATGGGTCCAAACTCTGGAGACTGGTGGCCTTTGCCTGACCTCGAAGGTCGGGAATAGACGCGCGGGGCTTTGTGGAAAGCGGCATCCTACCAAGAGAGTGGGGCTGTGAAGGACTGGTCCCTGCGCCTGGCTTCCCGGGCTCAGGCTAGAAACTTGCGGGAGGTGAGGGGGTGCTGACCGCCCGCTAGGAGGGTAGGGTAGCGAAGAGAGAGTATCACTACCGGGAGCCAGGGCGCAGCCTGCGGCAGCAGCACCCGCTCCGAGCCAGCCGCCGCCGCCGCCGCCCCCGCTCCCCGGGTCCCTGGACAGTCCGCCAGCCGACTCCTAGGAAAGTTCGGGCAGCTGGCGGGGACTGACGGTCAGTCCGCAGCGCAGGCGGCGGAGGGTTGGGGTCCCCGTCCTTGCCAACCCGCCCCCCGGTGCTGTCTGCGGGCTCGGCTCCCCAGCCCTTGGACGGCGGCGCTCGGGACCCCGCGGGGCGCTCCCAGTTCTCAGCTCGCACGCGTCCCGCGGGGGCGCTGCGCCTCGCCACCACCCCAGCCCACCGCCGCCCTCCACTCCACACCTCCTGCCGGCACTACCCGCCTCCCTCCCCATCCCCGCAGCGCCGCTCTCCCCTCCTGTCCCCACCTCCCGGCGAGGGGCGGGAGGGGGCGTGGCAGGGCCTGGATTTGTGTAGCTGCTACCCGGCTCCCCGCACTCGGAGTCTGCAGGAGGAACGAGGCCCCCGCCGCTGTCCAGCCGCTCCGAGCCTTTCGCGCCCGGCGCAGCCGCCGCTGTCGCCGCCGCCTCTCCGAGGAACTCAGCCACTCGCTCGCCATGGACACTCCTAGAGTCCTTCTCTGGGCGATCTTCCTCATCAGTTTCCTCTGGGATTTGCCGGGTTTCCAGCAGGCATCCATCTCCTCGTCCTCCTCCACCGAATTGGACTCCACCAAAGACTTGGGGAACCGCAAAGAAGGGAAGATGCAGCGGACTCCACAAGAGAGTGCCGACGGCCGGACGCTTCAGGAACACCGGCAGCGGCAGAACGAGCTCCGGCGGTGGCCGCCTGGACAATCTCAGGGGCAGGAGCCGCCGGGCAGGGGGCCGCGCGTGGTGCCTCACGAGTACATGCTGTCAATCTACAGGACTTACTCCATTGCCGAGAAGCTGGGCATCAATGCCAGCTTTTTCCAGTCTTCCAAGTCGGCCAATACGATCACTAGTTTTGTAGACAGAGGACTGGGTAAGTGGCAAAGAAAGCGCTCGCTCGATTCGATTCCTCTCGGGTTGGAGCTCCTCAGCCCAGAGCGCTGGCCCGGCTCTGGCAGGAGGCTGCTTTTGTGAATTCCCTTCGCATTCTGGGCACCTCCCATTTTTTTCTTTTCTCAAGCCCCAAATTCTGAGTGCAGCTGCAGCTTTTGCTCCAGTCTGCAATCCTCCCCTATTTTCTTACATTACTTCTTCTCTTTTTCCTTCCTGTTTTTTCTCTCTTGCCGAAAGCATCGCGGCGGTCACTGATCTGGTAGCTAGCAGTGGAAGCGTAGAGGAAGAGAAGTGGCGAGCAAATGAAGGGAGACAGAGAAAGCACTGAGAGACCCTGGTTCCGAAGCTTGTGAGGGTCGCGGGCCCTAGAGCATCCGTGAGAGCTTTAGAGAGCCTCCAGTCTCTCAAGGAAAAGCCGGCACAAGGTAGTCAACCAGTCAAGACACGGAGTCTAGGATCAGTGTCAGGCAGTGCCTAGTTCCCCCAGCCCTGTGGGTTCTCTTGGAGTCCTGGGTAGGGTGTGGGGGAACATCAGTCAGGTGGGCACCGTTTCCTCTCACATCTGATAGTTTTCAAGCCACCGTCCACGGGGGTGGGCTGAAACTGGGACTCCTCAAAGCGTGGGGGTGTTGGGGCTTACAGTACTACAGGATGGTACTCATCCAGCTTTCTCAGCCAGACAACCCTTCTACGAGCACCTCGGTGACCCAGCTCTCATCCACTGTGCCAGGCAGGATGCACTGGCATCTTTAGGATTCCGAGCTTCTTCCTCTTGCTATTATTACTGACCCAAAGCATGGGCAGTGTCTCAGGGAAATCTTCAGATATTGGGGAAAGTTCCACCAGCTCCTAGAGAGGAAAAGTAATTCAGAAAAAGCAAGAGAGGAGGAGAGAAATAGGAAAGGATGGTAGACAGAGAAGAAGGCATAGAGAAGGTAAGAGGTGCTTTCCCTATTCCCAGACTTACCTTCAACTCTGTTCCTAGACCCACAGGTTCAGGTTCAGTGAAAAATATCCAGAAATTCAAGAGCCCCTGGGATTGGGCCGAGGGAACTGCTCAGCGACATCTATCTACCTTAGTTGTTCCCTCGAACCTTTTCAGAGTAGGCTAATGTCCCCCTCCCCCACCTGCCCCAAGCCCTAGTCAATCTCCAGCCTCCAGCCTTCTCCAAGCTGCTTTTCTTCGCGGCCAAGGTTCTGGCCCAGCCAGGTATACAGCTACAATCCGAGGTCAGCTGGGTTATGAGCTGCTGAAAGGCCCCGATGGCAAATTAACGCCGCCGTATTTTATGACGATTTTAGGAATAATAAAGTCACCTTTACACAGACACGTGGCTTCTTCGTATTGCTGCTACTAGGTCTTGGACCTGGGCACTCTAATGCAGCGCCAACTTCTTCTTCCTACCACGCTACTGCAATGCAGTTTCTCTCCCAGCAACTTCTCTGGTAACCTCCTAGAATCTCCAGTACTGTCTTCAAAGGAGAGGTGAGGGAAGGTCAGAGCATATGCTTTGAGGGAAGAAATCCTAGAGGCCTAGGCTTGTCAGGCTGTGGGATATGTTTTTCTCATCCTGGGAAGTGGCAGGCTCTCCCATCCTTCCCCAGGCAGACACCCTCATTGGCTCGCTATTCCCTGAGAGTTCCTTGGCACAGAACCAAGGGACAGTGTGGGCTATTCCAAGGCATCTATAGGAGACTTTGGAATTTCAAAAAGCATGAAAAACTGCCTGTCTCTGGGGGCCCCAGACCTCGCCTAGACTCCAGAACCCATCAACCCTTGTTTGTCCTGCAGCACCTACACACCCCGTGCTGGGAGCCCACGGGTTCTTCGAGCAGGAGCAACGAGCACGAGGTGAGCTTTGGGGAAGGAGAAGAACACTGTTCCCTTCCCATGGTCATAAAGCCAGATAGACTGTGGATTCCACCTCAGAAGGTGCTGGGGACAGGGCTGCCAGAGATCCCTAGTCAGAGGAGACCTGGCCTGAGCACCGGACGACCGTGGTTCAAAGGCTCTGTCTCCTCCACGTTCGCCAAGTTCGAAAGAAAACTGTAAGAGGGCAGCTGGGATACTTGGAAGGCTGCGATGCTGGTCTCAAGCCTCGCCTCAGGGGTGTAAAGGGGCTCGGAGGAGGGGGTACAGAGAGGGACTAGAGGGGCGTGCGGAGGAGGGGCTGGATTGCTGGCTACAGCCCCAGCTTGATAAAGGGAAAACCTCACTTTCCCTCTCACTGATTTTGATTTGATGTGTCACCGGCGGTGACCTCGGGTTGGACCTTCCGGGGCTTGCTTAGCATTGGGCCCCTGATTGGAGTGTTTCGACTCAGCGATCTAATTGAGGGTTCATGTCATAACACATCAAACGGTGTCTAGTCTCCCGTGATGGAAGGGACCCACTAACCGCGCATCCTCAGCTGCTGGCGAGGACTTCCGCCCCTCTCGCGCGGGGGGTTCTTAACGTGCCAAACTCTTCAACATCATCCCCTCCCCCAAGCCCTGAGTGGGCAGGCAAGAAAAAAAAAAGGCCAGCCGGGAGCTGAGTCGGTCGTGCTAAGTTGGCGCCTTGCCTAGGGGAGGTTTAAATCACCACAGAGTGGTAGGGTAGGCTGGGAGCTCAGGAGCCAGGGTCCCTCTAGGGGAGGAGCCTCTAAGCCCGTTCACATGCACCAAGACACTCGCAGAGAATTGGTTAAACGTCTTGCTCACACGGGAACTTTAACGTTATACCTGAAGCTGGTGTGTGAGAATGGGAGGGCTGGAATAAGTAAGAGAGCGATAGCTCCATAGAGTCACCAGCAGCCTTCTGTACAGTGCTGCTCCCTGTCCCGCTAGTCTCGAAGGAGGCCTTATTGCAAGCTTTGAAAACGCCCTGAAAGGGGAAATAACAGTAGCCAAGATTGATTGACCTTTTCCTGTGGGCCAAGTACTGTGCTAAAAGCTATGACGACGTGAACGAGATCATTTATTTCACGAGCTACTGTTGCCGCGTTACTTTAAAGGTGAATTAAGAAAGACAGAGAAATTAAGTTGCTCAAGGTTACACAGCTTGTGAGAGGTGAGACTGGAGTATGAGTCTAGACTCTGAATGCATAAATACATATAAATATTATATGTGCGAGTGGGATAAGAACAAGAAGTTTCTAAGAAGTGTGTTGAGATGCAGAAGTTTTAAAAAAAATGTAAAAGTGAGATTTTCTTTATGGCTTGATGTGTTTTTGTGGTACTTAAAGACCTAATTAGTAGTTCTCCCTTTGGATGCAAGGGTCTGAATATGTGCTGTGCCTGGCTTCCTCTTGTATTTATTTAGCAGAGGTACAAACTACTTTATGGATGATCTTTTTAACACGGTTTCATGCTGTGCCTCAATAATTATTTTAGATAAGTAGAGATGAGAAAGTGTGTTTGTGTGTGTTGGTGGGGAGCTGAGATCAGCATGAACCAGGTTAGATATTAAATTACAAAGTTCTGGGACCCTGAACTCCCAGACAAACAAGAGGGGGTGCGGGGAGATTGAGTTTGAGGGAGAGGTCCTGCTTTGCAATTTATGTGGTAAGTGTCAAATAAGGTATACATATATATGTAAAACTTTCAAAGCATCAACGACTAAAGGAACAGATTGAGTCTAAGGGTACTTCTGTGGGTTAGTTTCCCCAGAGACTTTGAAATAAGAATAGTTGTTATTGTTGTGTTGTTGATACAAGCCTGCTTACAGAAAGAAGACAACAAAGAACAGATAACGCCAAAGAAGAGAGGAAAGCATTCTTTGGGGCTGGGTACCCTTAGCATCTGCTAAGTCTGCTCTTTATCTTTAGTTCAGAGATTACAAGGCAGCGGAAGGATGCTAGGGGCAGACGGGTTTTGGAGAGAGGAGGGAGATCTAGTGCTTCTTCCTAGTTTCCTGATGTGAAGTTTGCCTGTTCCATTGTGTTTATGCAGAACAGTGGATTTCTGCCATGGAGTAATCAACAGGGCAGCGCTAGCACTTTTGCCTGTACCCTGTTGTCGTTGGCAAACGGAAAATGAAATATAAGCAGGGAAGTATTTTAATGGGGACGGAGGGAATTCGCAACTGTTAATTATTTGGTGACCTTGTATTCGATTTGTTTGAGTCCCTTATAAAAACACTAATTCATACCAGACGGCCAAGTGAGGAAGCTGGGCAGAAGGTTCCAATCTAGGCTTTATTTCCCCGGAAAGAGAGAACAGCCTTGGAAGGGGCTTGCTAAGTGTGCAAGTGAGTGTGTGCGAGGGGTTCGGGCAGAGGATGGGGCACAGAGCTGGCTTTGTGGTTCAGGCTGAAGGATCTTCCTAGTTGGGTTAATCAGAGGTTCTGGGGAAAGGACAAGGAAGTCTTAAACTCCAAAGTTTGTCCACTCTTCTAGTTGGAATGATTCAGATACATTTAAGGCCATAAACCAATCCCCAAACCCATAGGCTTGTAGAGCAACACCAGTTGCTGCCTTTGTATCTTTAAAGGGCAACAAAAAGGAAAAGGCAAGATGATAAAAAGATCAGGGATCTTGTGTAGTCAGAGTGCAGGTTGCAGGAAGAGTCTTAGCCAGGAAGGCTTATCTGAGGACATCAAAGGTTATCCTCTTCCCTGGATACTCTGGAAATGTGGAGCTTTTGCCCAGGGTGGAATCGCTAGTGGGGGAGGGGAAGGGAAACGTGCTCAAACACCTCTTTAATTTCTGCACATTAAGAAAAACAAAATTCATCCGAGCCACAAATCCTGTACGTTTTTGTGACTTCTCCTTTCCTAAATGAATCAAGATCGAAAGCCATCCCTTCTGAGTTCCCAGAGCATCCGTATCCCTGGATACTCTGGGAACTCGGGTCTTTCATGGAAAGGAACTTGAGAGTAACCTGTTTCCTCCACCTGGAGTGCTACCCCACCTCTTCCATAGTCAGAGGCCTTCTAGGGACTTTGTGTTTGGGGGGGGGCATGATAGAAATGTGCCAGATAAAGGAAGTCTTGCTTCCTGACAGACTATTCTTTACATCAACCTCAGTCAATTCAACCATAGCTCCTAGATGCTTTCAAGAACAATAAAATGTTCAATAACCCCTTTGCTTTTTAACAACCCAGCACCAACTGTGATTTTGTGGAATCAAGGAACACTCCTTTTGGTATAAAACATGGGAGTAAGGACCCATCACAGATCTTTTGACAGCCCCAGTCTAAACTCTGTATGTTTATTTTTAAGTTCAATTTGAGTTAAATTATGTCTTCTGTTTACTGGAATTAGATAGGTCCCCATTACCCTAATGGGTTCCAGGTACACCTTCCGTTTTCAGGTACACACATTGGTACTGCCCCGGGGTGGAGAATTAGGTCCACTTGTCAAGGAGGGACTGCAGGAGCTTATAAAGGACTGCAAGCAGCTTGGTGGAGAGAGAGGCTCTGGCTGTGCAGTTAGAGGCTGGCATGTGGGGCGGGGCAAGGCTTACAGACTAGAGTGGGCTTTGCAGGAGTGGAGAAGGGAGGGCTTCTAGCACTAATTGGTGGCCACTGAGATTGAAGAGAGGGGCATAAGGCAGGACAGGGCAAGAAGATGCAGTGTTCATGTTTTGCACAGAAAGCTTCTAAGGGAGAGGATTGGTCCAGCCGATGAAGCCCACTTTCCAGTAGACTGGAGCTTGGAAGCTCGGTAGGGAAGGAAACGGGGGTTAGGGGGGAGGAAACCTGAAAAAACAAAAAACAAAAAACCAAAACTCCTGATTGTGATCTGCAGCTGACACCTGAAATCTCATTTTGCTACATTGTTGAAAGATAGAGCAAGATGAGTGACTTGGAGAAACCCCTTCTTCAGAGATGGCACCTCACCCATCATACATCAAAGAATATTATGGAGACTTTCAAAGCTGGAGCCTTGGGAAATAGTAATGCAAAAGTCTGCCCGTCATCCAGTACATCTTTGAACCTCTTCCTTCTGCTACTGCAGGGTTAGTTGGGAAGAGGAGCTGCATAAATCATCCACTTATCTTTCTGCTTCTGGGCTGATGAGGTCTGGGTTGAATTGCAGATCCTAGGAGGGCTTTAAGACTCATGCATCCCCATCAGTTAACTCTTACCAAGAGATGTGGTGTCACTTCTGCTCAGCCCTTTGTAGATTCAATCCCTACATTTCTGGAAAAGTCACCTTCAACAAATCAACTTGGTCCTGGTTCTTAGGAAAGACGTGTGACTTGGGTCCCTGTGGCACTGGCTACCCCTACAGCTTGTAGAGGATGGGTAGGACCTAGGAGAGGTGGTTTTGATGGCCTGTATGTGGTTAAGTTAAACTTTAAGCTGCTGTGGTTGGGAGCCCAAGGTGAGACACAGCTGAAAAGACAAATGCCAAGGCAAGTGTCCTTGACCTTGGTTAGTCCCTGTCTCCCTAACAAAGTCAAAGAGATTTTAGGAAATTAGCTCCAAGGTAAATATTTCATCTGTCCAGAAAATCTAGGCTTCCATTTGCTGTACTCAGTACTCAGAGAGAGCTGGCTCTTTTCCTTTGTAGCTGCCTAGAAATTCACAAGACTGAATTTGGAGCTATCACATGTTGAGGCTGGACCAAGGATCAATAATGTAGTTTCAGTCAGGCGAGAGCAGGCTGCCTTCTGAACTTCACTCTTTTCCACTGAAGCAGAACCTAAGGTACCAGTATTAGTTCTCTTCAGGGTCCAGGCGGGTGATAAGACCCTAACCAAGAAGCCTACAAGACCTAAGTTCATGTGAGAAGGAAGGCATAGATCCTCCATGCAAAGAAATAAATGAAAGAAAGAAAGGAAGAAAGAAAGAAAGAAAGAAAGGAGGAAGGAAATAAAGAAAGGAGCAAAACCAGATAATCCATGAATGGTTCCTAGGTCATTCTTGGGATCGGAAGGGACAAAAAAGCTGAAACATACAGCAAGCTGCGAGTGAAGGCACCAAGAAAGTCAAGAGACTCTGAGAAGTTGGACCAGTTAGTATGTGAGCAGGATGTGTACCCTGACAGAGCCACCAAAGCGATCTTACTACTGATAGATGAAGCCTATCACCAACCATCAGCACTGCGATTCAGG
Organism: Mastomys coucha; assembly: GCF_008632895.1. Classification (NCBI taxonomy): domain Eukaryota; kingdom Metazoa; phylum Chordata; class Mammalia; order Rodentia; family Muridae; genus Mastomys; species Mastomys coucha. Next base: position 26,811,401 of record NW_022196896.1, on the reverse strand, counting down.
TGTTCCTTTCTATGCCTCGTTCCCTCCACGTAGGAGTAGAGTTTGGTTTGGTTTTCGTTTTTTTTTTCAGGTACAAATAGGAAACATACCCTTCTGTTACTTCCCGTGATTGGTTCTGTGGACAGATCACACCTACAAAACATACCAAAGAGAGGAATTGTAGGTTCCTCAGGGCTGCACTTGCTCAGCCAGGGAGACTTATGGTTTATTGCATAGGATAACATTGCCTTACTGCCTGGTGGGGACTTACAAGAGCAGTTCAGTCTTTAATGACTGGAATCTAATGAGGAAGGCATTCATCATCTGACACTGTGGTGTTGTAAATGAAGTTCAAAGCTATTGCTGCAGAAGCCTTGATTGTCATCAGGACTTAGATGGGTAGGAGCCAGATCTTCTTCTGTTTTCTTTATTTCTGTTGCCCAGCAATGTTTTTCCTCTACTCCTAGAAATCTAGTGGAAATAACTGGACTGTGACTGTTCAAGGAGGCCAAGAAGATGATAGATAAATCTCTCCCTACCAAACTATAGATAACTGTAGTAAGGTTGGCTGCAAGTTGCCCTGAACCACGTAATATACCTTGATTCTGACCTTTACAGTGGTCCTGCCAGATATACAGGTGATTCTCCCACTCTGCATATGAGGCATATGAAGCTGGGAAGTCATGTGATTAAGACACCAAGTCACAGATAAGGATTGGAATAAATGCCATGTCTCAGACTTTAAGTCACCATATTCATCCCACATTGTCAGTAGTAGCTAACATGTGTAAAACATTCTTAACAGCTACATCTCCTATGTGTCCCTGTGAGCTGGCATCACTATCTTCACTTTGTAAAAGAGACACAAGACATATTGTCTTCCAAAAGACATAGTGTTGGCAATCTTTCAGCTAAACTGCTTAGGAAATTGATGACTATTGGAGACCATGTATCTGAGCCATCCCTTCTTTCTAGCATGAGCAGTAAAGAAGAACTAAAATCATCTCGGGTTCAGCTGTACACAGAGATCGAGGGTTGTGTCTAGAGTGATGACACATGTACAGGAGCCAAACTGTTAGCACCAACATTACTGGTAAGCCTCCTGGGCTTTCATTTATAACAATAGCTTTCTCAGAGGTGAATTTTATTTTTATGTACAATATACATTATATAATACTTTCTAGAATAATGGACTTGTGGGCTTGCTGTGACACCTTCATATATGTATCGTTGCATTTTGCTCAACTTTATTCTCCATGTCCTATGTTTCCAAAAGTTGCCCCCCCATCTAGTCACATATATGTTTTCATATATTCCACAACTGTAGAAAGCATGAAATATTGATCTTAGTCTCCTGGCATTATCCTCTCCTGCATATCGTTCTTCCTCACTGCTGGGTTTTTTAAATATGCATTTTTAATTTTTAGCTGACATGGTATTTACATATATTTATGGGGTACAATGTGAAATTCTAACTTATGTATGTACACACACACACACACACACACACACACAATATATAGCCATTAGTTCAATTATATAGGGTAAGGATTTATCTTTTTCCCATCACATAGTAGGTACTACACTGCCATCTGACATTACAACCAATGCTCTGGGTGGTCAATCATGGGCCTGGTGTCAAGCAAGAACATTCAGGGGTGCTGTGTAGGATGCTTCCAAAACGTTTTCTTCATGAAAATTCTTAGCAAGGATGGGCTCAGGACTGCCTGGGAGGTACTGTATTCCAGGGGCACAGTAAATAGTCCAAGCATAGATTGTCCCCACAGGCCTTCACAACCCAATAGGGAGGAGCTTCAGGAGCACACCTGGAATATTCTAACTTGACAGAATCTTGACACTCAGTGGAGTGATGGATCTGAGACCCACCATTGCTCTAGACACATCCATGAAGTCTGAGCTTCAAAGTTTTCCACCTAGTGAAGGAAAAAGTGAGCCATCCTGGGGAGATTGTGTCACAGTCAAGTATTGACCTGATTGAAGACCAAAATCTAAGTAATGGCAGGCTTCCCCTTTCTTTTCTTTCCACTGCACAATCAAGGCCTGTGTAGAGGAGTCCTGAGAGATGGAGCTCTTGGAACTATTTATCTTTTACTGGTTGCAAGATGCCAAGTTAAGTCTTGGTGCTCTAAAGTGTCTTTCCTGGAAATGGCTATAACAGTGGAGCCTAGCTTAACTGCTTGGTGAAGGGATCTGAGAGAGGCCATCAAAGCTCTGAGTTCCATGAGCCTGGCACAAAGACAGTGCCCAGTTAACAACCAAAGCCACTTCTGGGTCCACAATAAGCTAGGGTCAGGAAGGAAGCTTAGTTTCAGAGTTCTGGAGTATCCTTTGCAAAGATGGACCATTGATTGTCTTTGCACCCCACCGCTTAGTCCTACTTAGGGTGTTTGAGTGGGAAATGTCACATATTCTGAGCTTTCTGAGCTGTAGGCTAACTACAGATTCTGTGCTTCCTGACACAGGAGACATGGCTAGGCAGATGAAGGAGGTTGCTAGAGTGTGACAACATCTACTCAGAGAATTTCAATTAATGTAGAGAATGAGACACCAGTCAGTGTATAAAGGGCCTGCAGATCCTTTTGGAATCACATAAACTCTTCTGGTCCCTGGGAAGAAAGACAAATCCAAGCTGAATCCTCAAGAGGGACATCAACTGTATAAGATCCCAGTGATGTCTTGGAAAAACAGTTCTGATCCTTCCCTCTCTGTGAGTTTCAGCTTTTTAGAAATCCTATGAAGGCTGGCTGGCTGGCAACCCCTTAGGTAGGAATAACTACAGGGTACTGATGGAATATGCTGGCTTGTATCCTAAGCTCAGGCTGTCTGAGGACTCCGTGGCCACGTATTTTCCTCTCCAGTTTAGTGTTTGCCTCTAGAGTCCTTCAGCCATTTACTGTGCCCACATAGCCTTGTGCATCTGCCTGTCTAAGAGTGTCTGTTTCCATAATCCCTCTGGATCCTTCTTCTCTAGTTAAACTCTCACCTTAACATATATTCATTCTGACTGAGACTTCTTTCGATCAACATCCTCCTATTTGAAATTTTAAAACCTGTGTACTAAGAGCTCTGGATGATGTAGTCATAGTACAAGGAGAAGGTAGGAGGGTAGGGAGCTCCAGGCCAGTCTAGACTGGATAGGAGACTTTTTCACAGAGAAACAAACAAAAACCAAGACACCTTACACCAGAACAGTCAGCATTTGTATTTTGCCCATATCTCTATTTTGCCAGTTCAAGACATGTAAAGATTTCCTTCAGATATGCCTGTTACGACTCCTCCTCATTTCCTTCTTCCCCTCTTCTCTACTCATCTTCTGGAGAAAAAGGAAAAGCAGAAAATCCATGCAGTTATGGCTTGAAAGGCTTATGAGTCCGATGCTCAAGAGAACTCAGTTGACTGAGGTGAGAGCTATGCTGTAAAACAACGTAGCTTGATGCCAATAGAGGCCTTTCCTGATCAATTACTGATCATTCTCCAATTCAAAGAGCCGAAAGCAGACAAGCAGTTTCAGGACAGCTGTGGGATGACTTATGAGAATGTGCGACATATCAGAAGCCAACAGTGGACATTTATGCAAGGGAGGAGTCGTTTACTGACATCACCCATATTTGCATAAGACTGAGAGAGATGAGGTCTGTACAAGGCAGTGCATAGGGCCAGGGCCAGTTTCCTGGCCACAGGTGACCCATGGCAGCTGGGCCAGGCTTTTGTTTGCCAGGCCAGCGGGTAAAGTGTTTGGAGCAATCTGTAACTACTATTTGGTGGTCTCTACATTCCAGATCTATGGTATGCCTCTGTTTGGCTATGTCTTTGGTGCTTAGGGCTCCAAAGCAGGTTCAAACGTGGGGAATGTGGTCTGGAGGGCACCTATAGAGAGTAGCTACCTTCCTGGGTCCTGTGCTTAGGAGTTAGAGGCTCCGAAGACCTGCTGAGAAGACATGTGGGTGAAATTATAAAAATTATCAGTGTTTCTATGGACTAGAAGGAGCCTAGAAAGATGATGACATGGTCTAGGGGCGGTGCCTTGGATCTTGCCCTGCATCTGGGTGCTTTGTTCTTTTTCTACTTCAGTGACTCTTCTTCCCACAAGATGAGAAATCCGATCCCTTACCTGTGTTGGTGGTCCTCTGAGACTGAGTCCTTGAGCCAACAGAATAAGCATCATTTGGATGTTCCTAGAAAGGCATCCCCCTAAATCTTTGGAATCTGAAATAATTTTCTGTCTCTAACAAGTTCTTATGATGCTAGGTTGTTTTTATTGTTTGTTTAGTATTTGGTGTGTATGGTGTGTGTGTGTGTGTGTGTGTGTCTGTGTCTGTGTTTGTGTGTATTATTAATGGCCACTGTCCTAGTCTGATCTCCAGGTTCCCAGGCTACAGATTTCTGGCTCTTAGCCCAGTTTGATGATCCAGGTAGTTTCTTTATCAGCCTGTCTTCTCAAGAGAGGATGACACTACTCATGTGTATGCTTACCTGGGATGCTGCTGCATGCTGACTGGGTGCCTGTAAGTGTTCAGGTAGGACCCCTACAATCATAAGGTAGACAAGTACAGGAAGAAAAGGGAATGGATGGGGACTGGAGGCCATACCTGCACTCTTTCTCAAGTTCTAGAAAAATAGTATGTGCAGGAGAGTCTTACAAGATCAGTCATCAGATAACTTAAGGTTGAAGAATCTACAAGAGCCTTTCCCTGCAGATGCTTGTCTCAGTTTTCATTCAGATGCGCAGACTATTACCTTCCTCTTTAAAGAAAGAAAGGAAAAGAAAAGAAAAGGAAAGGAAAGGAAGAGGTAGTGCTGGCACCAACTTGGGAGGCAGAGGCAGGCAGATTTCTGTGAGTTCAAGGTCAGTCTGGTCTACAAAGTGAGTTCCAGGACAGCCAAGTGACACGAGGAAACCTGTCTGGAAAAAAAACAAGCAATAAAAACAAAACAAAACAAAACAACAAAAACAACCAAAAAACAAAACAAAAGAATGGAAACAAAAGAATGATATCTCCATGTTGCAAGAGAGATAAGTAAATAGATCATTATTCTTTATATGGACAGAGAACCTGTCCATGTTCTCTGGCCAACAATCAAGTACATGATATTATGAAAACAGAGATGGAAATGATTTGCCAAGGGAGGCCAGGACTTATTCCCAACAAGCTCCACAAATACAGTTTGGTCTGTATCCCCTTCCTTTAGCCCCTTCCCACTCTTGGTTGCCTCTAGAATTCTATATTTGCCCTATAGTGCTGAGGCAAGGGGACTCACTGCTGAACGCTCAGGCATTGGATCTAGGCACATCTAAGTGGTGCCCTTGACCTCATCACTTATTTAGGCAATTTCCCCAAACCCTGGTTTTCCCACCACAGAAATGGGACCAGTACCTACCTACTCTATTGAACTGTGCAATGGAATCAAGGTCAGAACTGTGTCAGCCCTCAGGACCTTTGGCTGGAACAGCACGTGTTGCAGTTTGTCCGTCCCACTCTTTACTGAGGCGAGAGGGAACAAGTGAAGCCAAAGGTGACAGATACACTGATCTGGGTAGTGGCCAACCACCACCTTCAGCCACAGCTTTCTACGAAGGAAAAGAAAGTGTATTGAACTCCCCCTGGGCTGGTTTGAATGTCTTGGCTTCCATAAATCAACTTCCTGCAGCAGTCTCTTCCCTTTTCTCCTCTCCAACCCTTCCCACAGCCCCACCCCAGGTATAGGCATGCGCCTTAGAGGCAGCAGGCCAGTCATTAGCCCAGAGTGCTGACTGGGTGTGGCTGAGGTTCCCGAGCCAGTGTCCGTGGGCTATATGTCCCCAGGCTACATCTGGGCAGGCAGTGAGGGTCGGAATGGACCTGGCCATACTTTTACTATTGAAATCGACCCAAACTTTACTAGCTTCTGGGGAAAGCAGGGGGCTTTGGGGATTTTTGTATTTGCTGGGTTGTAAACATTTTATGGGAAGGCAGCCCAGGAAAATCTGCTTAGCTTTCTGCCTTGCACGTTGAAGTGATGTTGGCTGCACGCACAAATGTGTCAGAAAGAAAGGTCTAATATTCCATTCGTCTTAAAGAATTTGCCTTGGAATTTTTAAAGTCTGCCAGGCTGTATGGTACACAAATGTATTTTTCTCACTTGTAACCAAGAAATGGATCTTTGGAATTCATTGAAAAACAGAATATCAGATTGGGTGGTGGGGAAAAGGGGTGGGGCATGTCCCTGCCTGTGTCTAGGTATCCCTGGCTGAGTTTTTCTCTTTCCAGGAATGCCCATTTCCCATGTAGGGAAGGATCTCAGTAGATAAAAGTACTAAGTTTGTTCATGCCCCTTTCTCCACTTCTGAAAGTTGCATCACTCTTTTATTTGTTGGAAGGAAGGAAGGAAGGAAGGAAGGAAGAAAAATACTGGAAAAGAAAGAAGTGACACAGCAACTCTCCACCCCGTCTGCATCATACTGGGCCTAAAACATCACAGCCACACTGTAGTGGGAGTAGCAATATGATCCTGGACTAGTGGATTTCCAGAATGACTGTTAACTATAAATCCCTTTGGAGTCTGAAGGAAAGGGGTTGGTTCATAATAAGCACCCCAAAGCCTCATGCTGCGTCCTTTCTTAGATATCTATTCAATTAGGCAAGCAGACTCTGACATTGATACTTTCAAGGTCAAATTGAAAATCACATTTCTACAAGTTTCACACCTATTGACCTGTGTGTATTCTAGGTCTCCCAGAGTTCCGGGTCTGTGGTAAGCAAGGATTTGCTGCAGTCTTCGCTTCTCTAAGTTGGTGGAGGGTGTCCCGGTGCTTGGGAAAGGCAGACCTCGTGACAAATATAGACGGGATAATTGTAGATATTTTTAAGTGCCAGGGAATAAGCCAAAGTCCTGCGATAGTGGGCCAGGGAAGCTGTTTTGGATCAAGGTGGTGTGGGATGACCTCTTGGAAGGCGTTAATACTGAGAGCTCCTGGACAGAAGGGCTAGGGAAGCACAGGCTCCTGACCACAAGGGCTTATTAGTGGTTACACAGCCTGCTGACGGGGAGCCCAGGGAGGACGCCTCTTACAAAAGGAGTACAAACTTCTGTCCCAGGCAGCAGCTGAGATTAGGAGAGGGTCTGGTCTGGTCTGGTGCGGTTCCTCATCACACAGTGTATGTATGGTCCAGGCACGAGCCTGGGGGTGGCTGGGCCGCTGAACTAGGCTCCCAGGCTGCCTGCCCCCTCCTTCCCACTTCCTCTTGGGGATAGCCGAAGAGCACCGGGCTGATCTCCCCGTAAGTGAAACTGACTGTAATTATTTTTTATCTCGCAGACGATCTCTCGCACACTCCTCTCCGGAGACAGAAGTATTTGTTTGATGTGTCCACGCTCTCAGACAAAGAAGAACTGGTGGGCGCAGAGCTGAGGCTTTATCGCCAAGCGCCCCCAACACCCCGGGGGCTACCGGCCCGACCGCTGCACTTGCAGCTCTTCCCCTGTTTGTCCCCATTGCTACTGGACGCCAGGACCCTGGATCCTCAGGGACCAACCCAGGCCGGTTGGGAAGTCTTCGACGTTTGGCAGGGCCTGCGCCCTCAGCCGTGGAAGCAGCTGTGCTTGGAGTTGCGGGCAGCCTGGGGTGAGCTGGACTCCTGGGATACGGGGGAGAGCGCAAAGGGTCCCCAGCAGCCACCGTCTCTGGACCTGCGGAGTCTGGGCTTCGGCCGGAGGGTGCGGCCGCCCCAGGAGCGCGCCCTGCTTGTCGTGTTCACCAGATCGCAGCGCAAGAACCTGTTCACTGAGATGCATGAGCAGCTGGGCTCTGCAGAGGCTGCTGGAGCCGAGGGGTCATGGCCAGCGCCGTCGGGCGCCCCAGATGCCGGGTCTTGGCTGCCCTCGCCCGGCCGGCGGCGGCGACGCACCGCCTTCGCCAGCCGTCACGGCAAGCGACACGGCAAGAAGTCCCGGCTGCGCTGCAGCAGAAAGCCTCTGCACGTGAATTTTAAGGAGTTAGGCTGGGACGACTGGATTATCGCGCCCCTAGAGTACGAGGCCTATCACTGCGAGGGCGTGTGCGACTTTCCGCTGCGCTCGCACCTGGAGCCCACCAACCACGCCATCATCCAGACGCTGATGAACTCCATGGACCCGGGCTCCACCCCGCCTAGTTGCTGCGTTCCCACCAAATTGACTCCCATCAGCATCCTGTACATCGACGCGGGCAATAATGTAGTCTACAAGCAGTACGAGGACATGGTGGTGGAGTCCTGTGGCTGTAGGTAGCGGTGCTGTCCCGCCGCCTGGGCCAGGGACCATGGAGTGAGGCCTGAGAGAGGAGCAGGAGCTGGCCTGGAAGAGGCCACAGGTGGGGGACAGCCTGAAAGTAGGAGCACAGTGGGAGAGGAAGCAGCCCAGCCCTCCTGGAACCTTCCAACCCCCAACCCAGAAGCAGCTAAAGGTTTCACACTTTGCCTTGCCACCCTGGAAAGACTAGACAAAAGGATTCTTTCTTTTATTATTATGGCTTTTTTTTTTCTTTTTTCATCTCCTTGGTTTTGATAGGACATGGAAGGAGGGGAGATGCGAATCTGTTCACAGTGTTCTGTGGACTGGGGAGGGGGCCGTGAGAGAAATAACCAATTACTTTTATCCGCATCTCAGATTGGTTGTTTCTACCTGTGTAAGAAATTGAGCTTTGAGTCTTTCCAGTCAAGTCCCAGCTGGCATTCTTGGCCGAACAGGAAGTATTAGGGGAACCGGCCAAAGGAATAGTCGGGAAGGGTCTTGCCCTTAGAGAAGCCCAAGCTGCCTCCTCCTCCCCTCTGTGCATTCCCATGAGTTTATCAGCTCTGTCCTGGCCTCTCCTAGCACAGGGAACTAACTGGGAGTTGCCACGCTGTGGACTCAGATCTCCGGATGCCTTTTCTGTTGCTGGTGGGGGGATAGGATTTGGTATGGATGGAATGACAAGAATTAGTCCGTGTGGAACCCCGTGAAGGATAATGAGAAACCACAAGGCCTACCTCTGACCGGGTGACATTGCAGAGGTGCATTACCCAAGGCTGGGGTAGCCCACCCAAAAGCTCTTGGTCATGGATATTTCTCATTGGTTTCTTTAAACAGAATTTGCCAAAATCCCAGCATCTCTTTCTAAGGCATTATTTTCCCTTAAGTGGTGAGGGGTGGAAACTCTATAATTAAGGTAAGAAGGGAAGAGGAGGAAGAGGAGGAGGAAGAGGAAGAGGAGGAGGGCAAGAGGAGGAGCAGGAGGGGGAGGAGGGGCAGGGGAGGGGGAGGGGAGGGGGAGGAGAAGACCCGAAAGGTGGAAGGCTGCATCAGGAGGGGAGACAATGATGGAGATAAAGGGCCAGGCCTCAAGCAGGGAAGGAGGATGAAAGGGCCAGGAGCCTCTCTGCCTCTGAAGTTTCTTAAAATTTAAGTCCCCTCTCCTTTCTGACATTCCTGAGAGATTACCAGCCAGCAATAGCCCAGGGCTCCCCCTAGAGAATCGTTTTAGATTGTAATTACCAGTTAGGTGGTGTTTTTTAAACCTTAGTAATGAGAAGCTATGAGTCAAGTGTTACATTGAGCTTGGAGTGGAAACTGGGGTACAGGGCATCCGGGAAGGGAAACCAGAGGGAAGCAAGAGACAGAACATGGCAGATACCTGCTCCCAGGGAGTCAAAGTCTTCATCCTTCCCACATGGCAGATACCTGCTCCCAGGGAGTCAGAATCTTCATCCTTCCCACATGGCAGATACCTGCTCCCAGGGAGTCAGTCTTCATCCTTCCCACAGTCTGTACCACGGTTATTATCAAACATCACCCAGACAGAGTCCCTTTGAGAAGTAAGCTTCTTCGTCTTTGTCCATGGAATAGTTTAAACTGAGGACCTTATGTTAGTGATTACAGAATGTTTTGGGTTACCCCAATTGGTTTGTTCTCTCCCCATTGAAATCTGTTTCTTGTCTGGGTCAGAGAACCACAAACTGTCAAGGAAGCAGTTGGAATGCTAATACATGGTAATATAAACTGGTAAGGGAGAAAAGACAAGACTTGGCCGGGAGAAATAACTTAAATGCACATTTGCTTTGGATGCACTGCTGTTCTGTTGAGGCTGTATATATTTGTTTATTTAAGATGACTGAAAGTGCAAAGAGAAAACATGCGATTCATCTTAATGTACAAAACGTTATATGCACTCAAATGTTATAATTTCTAATATTTTTAAAGTTTATATTCGAGTTGTACAAAGTTAAGCATTAATCAGATATTTCATTCTTTCATAATGTTATCATTTTCTTAAATATTATTGCAAAATTTTAAGTGTGTCTAATGGAGAGTTTTTTTTGAAACTGTCTACCTCACTATAATACAGATTTTGACAACACTAAAGTTACCGGAGTAATATTCAAAACATTTTTATAGTATACCTTCTTGGATGATATGGAATCTGGATAATTCTGTCTTATTAAACTCATTTTCCCCTTAATAACTCAGCCTGGTTTATGTGGATCTATAGAAATCATTTTCTCAAGAAATTATTATTCACAGTGTTTTGTTCCAGTACCAATTGGAAGACACTAATTGTTTTAAAGGCTACTGTTATGAGCATTATTTTTCTTCAAAACTGTTAATAACTGCTTATATAATTTTTTTAATTCATAAAATTAAAGCCAAATCCCTACCAGCTGTTTAACACTGTTGATAAACCTGTGCCCTATTACATGGTCTCAAGAATCTAAGTAGGCATTTGAGTCTTCTGTAGTTTCTTCCTGAACCAGGACTTCCCGTAGGCTAAGTATGTGCTCTACAGCTGGTTGCATCTCTGGGCCCTGCTCACTTCTTTAATTACTGATAAACTCTCACATCTATGATGAATCACACAGGCGACCCATACAGTGTTTTGTTTGTTTGTTTTTGTTTTGTGTTTACTGCACATTGGCAGACTCTTGTATAAGTTCAAGTCTGAAAGTTCATATGTCAGGCACAGAGAGCTGTTGAACCTGTTACCTCAAGTCACTCAGGAACTCCATCAGGTAGGCATCAATGTAGACTCTTTTTTATAGAAGAGTAACTGAGGTTCAGAGAACTTAAGCAGCCTGCTAGCAACTGTCCAGCCTAGAGGTGGTTGTCCAGATTTAAATTCAGTCTTCCAGACACTAGAACCCAAAGTTCTACTTGTCTTTTGGTTCTCTTGTGCCTGCACAGACAATGTATAGTTAGCCACAGTGTTAAAGGATTGCCAGCTGGTGAGAAGAGCAGAACCTGCCCCAAGGGGTGGCAGCAATGTTTGCAGTCTTGTAGCATGTTATCCCAACTGATTTGTGCATGGTCACAGCTCAGAAAATGGTATCTGGAAAGTTACATAGGGGGATACTCAACTCAGAGTTGCTAGCGTTGAGCTTTTCAGAAAAAGTGATGATTTAAGTCATTGCTGGGCTTTGGAATTTTCTAGACTTTACCACTCCCTTGAATGTGATTTTTGAGACTTCTGATTATTAAAATAATGATCAATTTTCAAGTAGGATATGTTTCAGAAGTTTGGCTATATATAAGTGGGCTGTTTAAACTTTTCCCCATGGAATCAATGTCTCATGAACTCCTAATCATTTTGTAAATGCTGTATTTGCCCAAACTGAAAAATTTGAAAACAGTCTTCTGTACCTGACCACCTGGGGAATTTCTTTCCAGTCCCTCTGAGCAGGCTTTTTCCCAGAGCTGAGAAGTCTCTGCAGGTTTCCACTCTTCCTATCACAATGCCCAATTCCCCTGACTTCCTAAGCCCAGCCCCAAGTCTTACTATATACATGCCCCCTTTCCCTTTCCATACAATTAAGCTTCCATTATTTCCTCTATCAGAAAGTTTATGCCCTAACTTAGAGGAAACACAATCTAGTTGAATTATCTAAAGATATAAATATATTTTAGCCCTTAAGATTAGAGATATTTGCATTTTAAGAACTATCTTGCTTCCTTCGATTTTTTTTTTCTGAATAGTAGTAGTAGTAGTTGTTGTTCTAGGCAACACGCCAGAAGATACAATGTGTAATCCAGTTAGTCACTAATACATGAAGTGATACATGATACATGGATGAATAGGGATACTGTCACAGGAGAATTTTGGTGTAATGAAAAAATAAATCATGAACTTCTTTTGTCCTTGTCATTAGGAAATGTCTCACTATGTAGCCCAGGCTGGTCCTGAATTTATGATCGTCCTTCCCTAGCCTCATAAGGGCTGTGATGACAGGTATAGGCACAGTGGCTTCCTGACCAAAATATAGAACATTAGTTTTCAATGTATAAAATTGAAATATTCAATAGTGGCCTTTTTCTATCTTCTTAAGCCTAATGTATATAGGCCCCATTGAGAGAAGTTTTTTTCTCTTTGTTTTATTCATAGCTATATTCCTAACATTCAGTACTAAATCTGACATCTAAGAGACACTTAGCAAATACACTAACTAAATATGTCATGAATTCTGCTTAGTTTATAAATCTACTTGTAGCAGTCATACTCAAGGGAATGTGTGATTCTTGTCCCTCCAACAGAAGTTGAATAAGCCAATCTTCCTTAACTTGTAATTCTAGAAGCTGTGGAAATGGCTCAGTGGGTAAGAAGATATGTGGCTACTCTTCCAGAGGATCTGAGTTCAGATCCCCACATCCATATTGTGTGGCTCATGATCACCTGTGACTCCAGCTCCAGGTGATCCAACACCCTCTTGTGGCCTCCAGGAACATCTGCATTCACAATGCTGACATTCATACACAGACAAACACACACGGACACATGCACACAGACACACAGACACATAGATACACACACATAGAGACACATAGATGCATAGGCACGATTTTGAAATTTTTAAAAACTAATTAATTTTAGTTATAACCTTAGCTAACAAATGGTCTTTAAATCTTGCAGATTGTTTTTAAAAATCATATAATCCAAATTCATTTTAAAATTCTCAACTTTTCCAACAGTCGACTAGACAAAAGAAATCCTTCTTATATATTTTTTTATGTAAAATCAGTGGAGTCAGTTTCTAAAGATGGTGATTAACAAGTTACAGTAAGTATTCCAATTCTGTTTGTGTCTTTTGTCTGTGCCCTAGAAACCCAATCACTCAATTACTCATTCAAAGTGATGAGAGATAGAGAACTTGTTACTTTGACTACCCCATTTCTTATACTTTAAAGCTATTTCACCTACCAAATTAACGCACAACATTTTATAAATATTTTAAGTACCAAATATACATAGATTGTCCAACTAATTTAAATGTATCGATATTTAGGTCTCATTTATCTAACATTTTATATCATAACCAGAAATTTCTTTGAGTTAAGAACATTGACCAGCTAGTCATAATGATCCATGCCTATAATTCTATCACTCTGGAGGCTGATAAGGAAGAAGGGAGGCCAAGAGAGGCCGCATAGTGATTTGCACACTTCTATGTAAGTAGGCAAAAGGACCCCATCCAATACAATCCCAAGCATCTGTCCTGTAAGAAGTAGCCAAGAACCTCAGCACTGTGGAGATGGGAGGATTTCTGGGGCTTGCTACCTAGCCAGCTTAGCTGCAGAAATGTGGAGTTCCAGAATCAATGTCAGACACTGTCTCAAGGGAGTAAGGCAGAGAGTGACAAAACAGGACACTCAAACATTCTCTTCTGGCCCATGAATGGTCTGCACATGGGTTTACTTACATATACCACATGCATATGTACACATATACGCAAACACCACATGCATATGTGCACATGCACACACACAAACTAGATGCATATGTACACATGTATACACACATGACATGCATATGTACACATACAAACATACATACCATATATATATGTGCACATGCACAATACACACACATATACATACCATATGCATATATACATACATGCACGCACATATACCACATGCACATGTGCACATGCACACACATATTCTCTATGCACACATAGAGTTCAAAGCCAGTTTGGCTATATATCAAGACCCTGTAAATAAGCAAGCAAGCAAGGGAGGAAACAAGCAAGCGAACACAGACTATGCCCGACTAGTTCACTGGTAAAGAATTAAAACACAAGAAAATCTAACCAATAGTCAGTAGTTGCAAATCTGGTTGTGGATTTGGTCAATAAAAGAAGTAAGAAAAATTTCCCTCCAGTCAAAAAAATCAAGTCCATCCTAAAAGTCACTATAAGAACAGGAGTCCTCAAGCACCTGCCTTCCAGGGGTTCCTCTTGTAGGTTCCAGATAGACTGCTTATCTTTTTCACCTGATTTGAGTAACTTGAGTTCCACATTCTCTATCAAGAGGATAGCTAGTTTTCCCCACTGATTAATGTGGTTTTACAATTTCTAGACTCTTTTAGGGCTCTTATAGATGGTTTTACTGTATTGAATTAGAAAACCCTTATATACTTCTTCAATACCTCTTTTAACTTTATTACCAAATTTTCTTAATCAGAATTTCGTTTCCTCAAACTCCTTTATTTTTCCCCTGGGGCAGAGCTACAAAATGACAACTAATGGAAACGACCCATTTTCTGTTCACTTCTTGCCTAGCTCTAGGGTCTCCATTCTCAGCTGTAATCCTGAAAACATGGTCCCGTGCTTGAGGAGTTTAGGAGCTATTTTGTGAGTTACCACTGTGTGGCAGGCACTGTTCAAGGCTCTGGGAAACTTTCTGTGTAGAAGACAAGATAAAGAAAATTCCAACCTAAAGCTGAGCTTGCCACATTTCTCAGATTCCCAGAATTCCTCTACCTGAATCCTGACTGCTACAACTTGCTCTTTCCACTCACGGATCCTCTCAAAGCTCCATTTGGTTCCTGCTAAATTCTTTCCTTTAAAAGTTCAGTGGAGATGACAGGTCAAGGTGGTTGGAGAAAATGGCGCTTGGGACTGTCGTGTATTCAGCCGTCCTTTGAAATCCCTCCAATATGCTTATCTCCACAATGGGAATTCACTTGTCTGTATTGTGGTAGTCTCAAAAGTCCACGAGGTCCAGGATCAACCATGGAATGTCTTCATCTCCAGGTTTGTAACTGTAGCATGGAAGAAACGGAGAGAATTGCAGAGAGGAAATTTCCCGAGATGTATTAGCATCTCCCCTTCACTAGTTACTAATGCTCATTGGATGGTAAGACATGCAAAGCTGCGCAGGAGCATCAAGGCTCTGCTTTAGCCATATGAGAAAGAATGTTGCTTTTCTGACTTTAGAATTTCTGTTCAGATGAGCAGACTTTAATCTTATAAGATTGTTTGGTTTAGACTTAAACAAAACTGTGTATTCATTTCAAGTTTCATTTTTTACTAGAAATGTTTTACTAAACTTGTTGGAGATGAGTTCTTAGGTACCTGGAACCCCTGCCATCCAGCGAAACAAAGATTTTTGTCCAACAAACAGTTCACAGTCTATTAAGAAGCAATGCTCTATTTTTGCAAGTTTATTTGTACTAGTTTCAAAGAGACCTTTAGCTAACACGTTTTTATTGGGGTAGAGTGCTCAGAGACTCCTTTGGGGTCTGCTCCAAGCAGCCATTGCATCTTAGCATCCTCCGGATTACCTTAAAGGTTTGAGTTTGGGTGTTTGTCTCAAGCCTTTATCTGCCATGTTTGCTCCACATTTAAAGTCTCCATTGTTTGTAAATCAACCTTTTGGTTTAGAGGGCTTCCATGTATAGATAGATGGTACATATCACCTGATCAGCAAGGAAGTCCATTCGCAGGCCAGGCTTTGCATACACGGTATGAAACATATCAAAGTATTTCTTCCAGGAAAGTATGTCAAATAGGTAAGAAAGTCTCTCTATAAAACATATCTCTATAGAAAACCTCCTCTATAGAAAATCTGGTTCAGGTACTGTAGCCATGGCACTGGGAAGTGAAAGCGAAGAATGTGAAATGGGGTGGGGTGAGAAGGGAGGAGTTAGGAGAGAAAGAGAGAGGAGACTCTTCTAATAATCTGACATCAGATCAAATGCTTTTTTCGAGTTGGTGTGACTTAAGACGGCATAGATATTGCTATAATATGGAATCTGTCTCTCTCTCTCTTTCTCTCTCTTTATCTCTGTCTCTGTCTCTGTCTCTGTCTCTGTCTCTGTCTCTCTCTCTCTCTCTCTCACACACACACACACACATACACAGTCACACAGACTTTAAAAATGCATAATGACCATATAGACAGGACTCTGAAATTATTAATTTAATGATGATCGTTATTTTATTTTGGATAGATTTTGGAATATAACTCATTAAATTTTATACTTTTCATTGTTTGTTTGTGTGTGTGTATACATGTGTGAATGTTATAGCTGTGTCTGGAGGTAAGAGAATAACCTGAAGGAGCCAGTTCTTTCCTTCCATCATGTACATTCTGGAGACCAAACTCAAACTGTAACATTTGGGTAAGCATTTTTACCTGCTAAGCCATTCTTTTCCAGACTCATGACAATTATCAAAAAAGCATTTAAATTTTTATTTATGTGTGACTATGCCTGTTCCTGTGTGTGTATTTTTATGTCCATGTAAGTGTCTGTGGAGGCAAGAGGACATCACTGGATCCCCTAGAGCTAGAATTCCAGGCAGTTCTGAGTAGCCTGATGTCAGGTAGGCAAACCAGGTCCTAGCCCTCTGCAAGAGCAGTGTGAACTCTTAACAGCTGAGACATTTCTCCAGATGGAACATTCCTTGTTGACTGATGATGTAGTAGAATGAAAATGCTCATTTTAATGCACCATCCTTTCACTAAACAGTTATGCATAATTTTGTTAATTTTGTCTTTTGTTAATTTGCCATATGGCAGGGTTGGAGCTCAGCACTATGAATGAATGCAACCTTAAATAACAAAGGCTCTAAAAAACTGCTGAAGTAACTGCACAATGAGACTAGCAATAGTATTGCTTCAAACAGCATGCAGAAGAGGAGGAGGCAAGTTTCCCTCATACAAGAATGACACTTTCCTGGTTTTCACTCATTATTTAATTTCTCCTTGGTGAGACAAGTGGCCAAGATGAGTAAGGGTGTGTGATCACAAAACTATTTTCCTATGTAAATTTAATGGTGTCCTTTGAGAATTGGCTTGTGATATAGATTGTATTAGCCTAACAGAGCAAACTTTAGACTCATGTTTCAATAACTCACCTTAAAGGTTGGACATGGCCATAGCAATCAGTCATTCTACACCATATTGGGAAAGTGAGCTATGTAAACAGATTCTCATATACACCAAAGCAGAACATTCATATTGGGACCAAAACAGTAAAGCAAAAAGTAAGTATGGCTCATAGGATCAAGTTCATCTGTTTCAAACTGAAACCCTGCAGGCAACTGCAGCTTAAACCAAATCCTCCATTCCTTTCATAAAAATAGAGAGCACAGCCTAGAGTTTGCCCTTTCACTGTTGTTATGGTGATTTCGTAGTCAACAAAGTATCTTTTACATCACTTAAATGATACAGTTTAATTCTCAAGTTTGCTACATAGTCCAAACTAGGAGCTGGAGTTCTGGTCATCTCATAGACAATGGAGCAGGCAAGAAAGTGAAAGATGAAAGGCAAGAACAAGATGCATCAGCTGCCTTTAAGGAGCCGTTCTGAGAAAGCTCATCAGACACACTTCCGTCTCACTGCTTGTCTTTAGTCTTGGGCTACAGAGGGAAGTGGGCAGTGTGTCTGTTCACTGGCCACAGAGAAATAAATGGAGGTTCTATGACGATGAAGAAAAAGAGAAAACGGAGGTGCATGTGTGGAGTGCTGACTGTCTTGAGAGCCAGCAAGACTAGCATGTATAGCCAGGCCCCACGATTTGGAACCCAAGACCTCATCCATTTGCAAGTGTTCTCTGAACAACGGCTCCTCCCTCTTCCTTTTGTTTTAAGTCGGAGTCTCACTAAGATGCCCAGACCAGTTATGACTTACTCTATAGCCCAGCATGCCTTGTACTCCCCATCCCCCTGCCTTAGCCACCCAAGTGGCAGGGATGATAGGCCTGGACCATTGCCCAGCTCCACAGTTTGTCAGAAGACAGTTGACATAAATTGTTCCTGCCTGTATGGGACATGCCAGTGGGAACACAGAACAGCCAGAAACATGGAAAGGGTTTTTATTTTCTGTAAATCAAATCAGACAAATAGATACTCTTCTCAGTTATGAATATGAATTGCCCTGGATAATGATTACTATTGTACAATGCATCTCTAAGATACCCCTTTCTTGAATTACTGGGGAATCATGACCAAAAGAAGAGGAGACAGTCCCTGTCACTGGTGCTGAGCTGAGGGTCCATTGCTCATGTGTTTCCAAAGAGCATTGTCCGTGAAAGGGTTAAGGACCCGGGGCTTCCCCAGGGCTAGCAGATGAAAACCAGTAGGCTGTGATATTATTTTTATTGTGTTGACACAGATGCATTTTCTTAAAGATTTATAAGAAACTTTTAATTTTTAAAAATACTCTGTTCCTTGCTTCCCCAAATTCCATTTAACTTATGTATGTGTCATCTACCCTACAGCCTCACAGGGGGAGAACAATCATAGAAAAATTCTCTTTACTCTGCGCTTTTACATTCACATATGTACTGCACGGGTACTGAGACCATAAATTACTGCTTACCCGAAAGTGCTCCTGAAAGGAGCTGATCCTCAGAGAAAAAAGTGTGGGGTGGTGGCTGGGGGAGGGTGGATTGTTAAGGCACTAGGCACTCAGGAAGAGGGGAAAAACAACAGACTCAATTTCAAGAGAAGCAGGGAATCCACAATAATATTACCAGCAACTATCTATCTATCTATCTATCTATCTATCTATCTATCTATCTATCTATCTATCTATCTATCTATCTATCTATGTCTCTACTATATATTTAGTGTCAGTAGTAAGTCTGAAAGAGGTCAACTTCACACATCATTCCTCAACCAGAATAATCCATCTTCCCTCTTTAGACAGGGTCTGTTACTGCCCTGGAACGCCCCTACCCCTATTCGGTAGGCTAGAGCCGGCCAGGGAACCTCAAAGACTGGAGTTACCAGCAAAGAACACCACGTGGCTTTTTCTTAAGGTGGGTTCTGTGAATAAAACGCAGGCTTGATCAGTAGACATCTCTTATTTATTAAACCACCCACTTATTTATTTACTTCACTAAATGCCCTTCATGCACTCCCCTCCCATCATCCTCTGTCTACCTGTGCAATATATCCCTGGTTAGTGAAGTTAAATAAGTTAGAGAAGTCCTGTGGCTACACCATGAGAAGGTCCAAGCTGGTTTTACAGTAGGCCACTGGATCCCTAAGCTCACAGCCCACAAACCACTGTGTGATATAGTCTCAAAAGCATCCCTAGAATCTGCTCCACGGAGGATCACCTGCAAAGCCTGGGATTTGCTGGAGGAGGAAAAAAAATGCGTGCAATCTAAAAGCGCTCCTCCAGTATCTGTTTTGACAGCAGAAATTAATTGTGCACTTTCGGAGCGCTCGCTTTTTGGCAACTCTTTCTAATGACCCGAACTGTCGCCTCCTTTCTCCGCGGCTTGGCAGAGTTCCGGACCCGGGGCTTACAGCCTGCAGGCAAGAGATAGATCACCTTGGCCACAGCGTTGGCTACATCCAGCGGGAGAGGGCGCGGCTGCTCCCCATACGCAGTGGCGGCGAACGAGGATGGGTACACTCGGTCTAAGAAACGCACGAAAGCGATTAAAAGTAAATGGGATAATTAGCTTGAAGCGGGGCTGGTCTCTCTGGTAGATGGGCTTGCTTACCCTGTTGCTTCTTGTCAGGGAGGAGACTTGAGCCTGTCCCTCCGCGCGCTCTCCGGGTTGGCCAGAAGAGGGAGCAGGTTCGGTGGGGAGGAGTTCTCACCAGAGGCTGAGAATTGGCACCCAACTCTAAATCCGCTGACTCTGAGGACTAACGGTTGTTGAAACTAAAAACTATCAGAGAGAACAGAAAATACCGATTTTTGGTTTTGGCAAGCTCTAAAACCATTAAACAATGTAGAAAGAAGTTTTAACTAAGTGTACATTATTTACTCGAAAGTCCCTAGCATCTCTGATAATGTTGTTGTTAAAATACAACAACATCCTAACAGTATCCTGCTCACCCAGCCGGAAACTTTCTGTAATGTCTTCTCAGCTTCTGCCACGGTTGGTTTGTGTGAGCTCCCTAAACAGTCTATGTGTAATGTCTTGGTCTCAAACATAGGGAGACTACCTAGTCGAACCTTTAAAGGGTGGAGCTCTGTTGGTTTGGGAGGTATGTGCTCAAAGGAGATTAGGGGACTTCTGCCTCTTTCTGTCAGTTTTCGGCTTGAGAGAAAACCCTTTTTCTTAGCCCCACACAGGGACTAGAATGTGTCACCGCCTTCAGAGACAGATTACAGAGAACTTTTGATGACACCACGAACCTCTGAAATCAGTGAGCCTTCTTTCTAAAAAGAAACGTTATCTGTAGTGAATGCAGATGTTGGAATTGGAAACATACAGAGGTGTGAAGTGAATTCTGCCCACAGAATGCTTAGAGGTTTCAGTGTGAGGACCATTCCGGGAGAGGAGTCAGGGCCACCATCCCTCCTCCTTGGCTTCTCTTCTAAAGAGTGCAGAAGGAAATAAGCCGATGAGCTGAACTCCACTTTCAGAGGAGTGTTTGCTCCTTTGAGTCTTCAAAGTCTTGGTAAAAATTCCTAAGGAAGAGACATTTTCATGTGGGATTTGGTTGTGAGGAGAGAAGTAATTTTGAACTTAGGAAGTGCAGTCACTTCCTGTAGGCAAGAACTGGATAGAAGAAAGACACAAATGAAAAATAACACCAATACCAAACATCTCCAACACAGGGATCAGGGGTGTGTGTGTATGTGTGTGCGCACGTGCATGTGTGCTGGGAGAGAGTACTGGAAATGCTGGTCATTTCAGGAGTGAGGTAAAATCTAGTGCAATGGAAACTCCCTGGAGTCTACAAGGTGACCCTAGTAAAGACTTTTAGTAATGGGGGATACAGAGCCTGAACTGGCCATTTTTTGTAACCAGGCAAGACTTCCAGTGGAGGGACTGGGACACCAACCCAGCCACAAAACTTTGACCTACAATCTGTTCTGCCTGCAAGATGTGCTGAAGCAAAGGTGGCACAGAAATTGAGGAAATGACAACGAATGACAGGTCCAACTTGAGATCCGCAACATGAGAGGGATCTGAGGCCTGACACTGCCCAATGGCCAGGAACCAGTGGCTGGATGAGCCAGAGACCTAGAACAGAACCAAACACAAGTGGGAAAAAAGAAAAAAAAGTCAATGAAATGATTCCTAATGATATTCTGCTATACTCGTAGACAGGAGCCTAGCCTAATTGTCATCAGAGAAGCTTTATCTAGCAACTGATGGAAACAGATGCAGAGACCCACAGCCAGACATTAGGCAGAGCTCAGGAACGCTGAGGAAGAGGGAGATGAAGGATTGTAGGGGCCAGAGGGGTTGAGAACACCACAAAAGTATGAACCCATGGAGCCAACCTAAGCAGGTCACACAGGGTCTCACAGAGACTGAACCAATAATCAGGGAACCTGTAGGGCCTCTGCCCTCTGCCCTGTATAATATGGTTGTGTAGCTTGGTGTTCTTGTGGAACTCCTAACAGTGGTAGCAGGTATGTCTCTGACTCTTGCATGGTTTTGGAACCTTTTTCCTCCTGCTGGGTCGTCTTGTCCAACCTTGATACGTGAGGATGTGCCTAGTCCTATTGTAACCTATTATGCCATATTTGGTTGACATCCCTGGGAGGCCTGCCCATTTCTGAAGGGAAATGGAGGAGGAATGGGAGAGGGGAGGTGATAGGGTGAAGGGACTTGGAGGAGAGGAGGGAGGAGAAAGTTTGGTGAGAATGTAATAAATAGATAAATTTTAAAAATCTCCAATATCTATGATCTAGCAGATGAGACAAAGAATTTGTACCAGGAGGTCTTGGGGTGGGTAAAATGTAGGGGAAATAATATGAATCCAAAGCTAAAGCAGTAACAACTTGCCGCAAAGTACTGAGGCCAGAATGAACACCATACCACAGAAAAGCACTTGAGCGTGGGGTCCCCATATAGGAGAATTCAAGTGACAAGTTTGTATTTGAGGATAAATGCACTGATTGGTCAGGGAAGTCCCCAGTTCATACCTCCTGCCCTGGTAAAACTGTTAACTGCTCCCTGTTCACTGCCCAAGGATCCTCATTTCATTGGTGAACTGCAGCCACCCTACCATTAGTTCACAGGTGGCTAGTGGTGAAGAACAAAGGCATAGAGAAAGGGGCGAATGGATTTAAGAAGGACCGCTGTTAAACAATTAAAGACACAGGAACAGCACAATGAAAATGGCTTGTTACAAGGTTGTGCATAACCCATGTGAGAGACCACAAGGAGAACATATGAAACATCAAGAATGTTTGATATTGTCTTCCTAAGGACACAGAATAAATAGCCAGTGCTCATTAGATGGATTTAATTGCCCACAGGCATAGGAAACAAGAACCAGTGTAACTGAAGAAGAGGTGCAATGTCTGAGGACTGTGCTTGGGAGCAGAGTTTCCAGAAAAAACATTGTAAGAAGTATGGAGGGTTTATGAGTTCTGCTCCTTGTGGTTCAGCTAAAGGAGAGAGGCAGGACAGTGGAGAGGACTGTAGAGAGTGGAGGAAGGACAGAACAGACAGGCATGAAGAGTAGAAGAGTGAGGAATAGTTAACTTGTGGTTGCAAGCAGTGAGGGCAGATGGTCATGCCCAGGAGCTTGTGGCCTGGAGGGTGATGACAACCATAAGCATTTAAAAGAAAGTAAGAAGGTCCAGTCAAGAAGGTGTTATTTGGCTTCAAGATGGGGAGAATAATCCCTCTGGAAAAGCTAACACTGGTGTCAAAGCTACACAGAGGCACAGCATCAGGAGGCTAAAAGAGGAGGTTCATGACAACCCAGGAATTTTTTTTTATCTGCTTGGGCCACACAATGGGACTCCATCTGAACGTATGAAATAAAATATAAGATAATTTAGTGTCAAACAGTTGAAGAGGGAAGTCATGAAGAAAGAATGAGAAGTTCACAGTTGCAGAAAAGGTGAAAGGGAGAGAGGTGGCATTGCTCCAGACAGAATGAGGAGTATGTGCATACATAGGGAGGGACAGCCAGAGCCAGAGCTTCTACAGGACTGCAATAGCAGTTGAGGCCAGGCCAGGCTCACTGTAGACTGACAAGCAGAGTTTCAGCTCCTGGGTTTTCTTCTATGGTTCATGATGGATGCCATTCAGAAGGGTGAGTGGCAGCATGGTTGGGAAAGGCTGATGATGGGAGGGTGAATGGTAGGTAGGAAGGAGACAGAAGAGCACAGAGAGAGAGAGAGAAAGAGAGAGAGAAGGAAGAGGAGGAGGAGGAATAAAAAGAGGAAGAGGACAAGGTAGAGGAGAAGGAGGGGGAGGGAGAAGAGGAGGGGAAGGGGAAGGAGGAGGAGAAGGAGGAGGAGGAGGAAGGAGGAGGAGGAGGAAGAGGAGGAGGAGGAGGAGGAGGAGTAAGTTTGGATCCCTCACATGGCAAAATGCAGACTGAAGAGAGTGGCCAGAGTTCAGGGACACTTAAGAGATCCATTAAATGGCAATTTGGATGCAGAAGGTGAGGGAGAAAGAGTACTCAATTATTTTGACTATGAGGAACTCTTTGGGAGGGCAGTGAAAGGAGACAGCCCCCCCAGAAACAGAACTTCAGGGATGTAAGAAATGAGTCTGATGAAAGAAAGCAGAGACAAGTTGGGAGCGCTTAAGCCTGGAGGGAGGGTTGAGATGGAGTGAGAATCTGATGGTTGGGAGGGGCCAGGGAGTAGGAAGGAGAAAGGTGGGAGTGGGCATACTGCCAAGGCTAAATGAGAGTGGTTTTGTCTTGTTTCCCAAGATGGATGGGGAGGCCTGGGTATATTTGGTTTTGATGGGGTTATAGAAACAGAAGGAAAAAGCTGATGAAAAATGAGGGCGTTTCTGTGGTCACCAGAGAAAGCAAACACTCCCAGCAGATGTTTCAGTTCTGGTCTTAGGCTTACCACCAGCAGGTCCTGATTCCTGGAGATGGTGGTGGAGAGCTGAAACCCAGGAAAAACTGGCAGAAACAAGGAAAGGGGGAGTGTCCATGATGGCAGAGAACAGATAGAGCAATGCAACTGATGGGTCCCCAGGACAGAATCATAGTGAATGAGGGAAAGGAGAGGTTGTGGATGGCTCAGGTGGCATCTCCATGCAGATGAGCATTCGGGGAGAGTAAGCTCCTGTAGGCCGTCCGGGCTGTGACTTCCTGAAGTGTTCTTTAGGCTTTTTCTAAGTGAGCTTTGCTCTCCTTTGGAGACTTGATCTCACATCGGAAAAGAGGAACCAGATGAAGGTGGTTCTCCTTGTTTTCCTTTCCTGTTTCTCTTAATGTGAACAGACACTTGCCTGTCAACTGTGTTACCTTCTGGTTATTGTAGAATGCTGTTCACGGAGGCTTCCAGATGTGGACTTGCCTTTCTTTAACTGGCTGCCTTTGTATGGTTTTCTTGTCAGTATACTGCCTTTCTCATGTGTGTAGACTGCGTAGCAATGGATCTACATATAGATTGTTTCTAAGCAGCTGCAACCCATACTTGATGTAAGAAGTAGCAATTTTTGTCTTTAAAGTAAATACCAATGTTTCTCTTTCTGCAAGTCTGTCCAGATGATCAGAAGCCAGATAAGGTCCTGGAACAAATTCTCCTTTACCATCTGCAATGTAAAATCTGTCTTGCCTCTTGCCAAAGCCTCCCTTTGCATTAATGGAAGCATGGCTCTTATCTTGATGTATGTGGGGCTGGTGCTTCTTCAGTTCTGACAAGAAAAGTGAGCAACAGAGAATAAAGGGGTCCCGAAAACCACTATTCCCGATACCACAAAGATTTCTTCTCTCCAGCCAAATCACCCAGGAGTCACATCTGAGCAATGGAGAGCATGGGAGATATCTGTCAAGTTGACAAGCTGCAAAGTTCTTCTCTTTTAAGTTAGTCTTATTGCTGATTCATTGGCCAGCTTTGACCACTCTTCCACATGTAGTGACATTTAGGAGAATACAGCCTTTGCTTTTTTGTCTTTCAGAAGCTTCTAAGTGAAAATGGAAAGAAAGAATTAGAAACATAATCCCAAGAGCTAGGGCCACACTCACCATAGAATTTCTGCATTCAGGTGCCATAACTTCCTGGCCCCTAAGTTTGTACTAAGCACAACAGAAAAGTTACTCTCTGTGCTTTGACATAAATGAAAAACCAGAACATCCTATTCCAGATTGGAATCGTGCACATCTCAGATATTAAGTGTGTTGATCAACTAGGTATCAATTCTGATCGGTGCTATGATGAGCTGACCCAGGCTCTACCAGCATCAGAGCAGGGGTCTGTGGACACATCACATATCCATCATTGCACTGAAGCTGCAGGTGGTTGAATTGTCCTCAGTGACTTCAGACCTATCACAAGCCAGAGGCTATGGAAGGTGTTGCTTAGATTCTTTTGGCTATACCTCCAGGCGTGGCATATGGTCTTTAGTTAGTCTGGAGCAGGCTAGAGCTATAGAATGGAGGAAGAAGGGTCAAGAGGCCCTGCTATGATTTGAGATGTTATTCTGATAATGAGAATGAATCATCACTACAAAGGAACTAAAGCTGTTACAGAGTTCATTGGCTTCTAAAGACTCACTCACTGGCCATGGGCTTTAACATAGGCACCGTTCTCACTGGCAAAGTTTGTGACCAGGATCTTAACCATTTCATGGCAACCTATAACATGGTGTCCTCAAAAAATGTTTTACGTATTTCTGCAAATACCACCTTCTGTGTCTACTTATGGATGGAGACTATCAAGAATGAAGCGTTCTGCCAAGAGGTGGTGACACCTGTATTTAATCCCAGCACTCACAGGTAGAGGCTGGAAGCTCTCTGTGAGTTCTATGTTAGCCTGGTCTATACAGAGTGACTTCCAGGACAGCCAGGACTACACAGAGAAACCCTGTCTTGAAAAAACAAAACAGACCAACCAACCAACCAACAAATAAACAAAACAAAAGAATGGAACGCCCTAAGTTGCTCCTACATCTCAAGATGACTACAGAGAGAGATGCTAGCTCAAGCCATCTTATTTTGGACAACCTGGGTCCATTTCCCTGGGCAGATCATGGGTAACTTTCATGAGCAGGTAGGTGGTTATCATTATCCCCAGGTTTTATTTCACTGCATTTTATTTCATTCATCGGGCAAAGAAAATGGTATTTCTCATCTCTGACTGCCTCAGCCTTTAAGAAAGGTCTCCATGCCAAAGCAGGTGCAGCATATGATTTGTGCCAGGCTGCTCTTGCCATTACCATCATTTCCAGATGACCAATTTTTGTCCCTGACCTACTCTGTGAACGTGTCCCCCATACTTCACCTCCTTTCTTGGGCATCCAAGAAGCAGAAGTACCTTGGTATTGAAGCCTCTAGACAGGCTCTTTTTCTACTATTTACTCCTTAAAACCCCCAAGAACAGAGATAAATGTATTGACAGGTAAAAAGAAAATTAAAAAATTCCAAGAGTTTGGGGGTGAGCATCAGAAAACAGCCTACTAAAACTCCCCCTTCACTTTGTCACTGTCTTTGACATTTGGCATTCTTCCCATATCAGTGTGTGTGTGTGTTTTCTGTTTCCATGTCAGGCCACCTAGATTTTCAATTTATAGAAGATATACTGCTTTTGAATGATGATGTTGTTCTATGAACCAAAAGCAAACAAAAAGACAGTGAAGAAGCCAGAAAGAACCAACTAAGGCAACCAGACTCAGCCTTTGGTTTCATCCACTGAGCTCTCCTTATGCACCAAGTACTGCCAGGTGCTGTCTCCACAGGGATGCACACACCTGCACCCAGCTGTCTAGTACAGATTATCTTTTTCCCCCTTAGGCCACTGTCTAAGCCATGTGGAAGCTAATGAGTGGTGGCCCCCATTTGGAGGGCAGGGACAGAGGCTGTGTACATCTGCCAGAAAAGGCTACTCAGGACCACAAAGTTGAGAAGTGTCCTAGGATCCTTTTCTCTAGTCTTGCATTCTGCAGAGTTCTTTGGGAGTACTAAAACTCCAAGCCTAAGGAACGTTGCCTCGCCCCCATACTAGCTGATGCATCCATCTACATTTTGCCGTTTATCTAAAAGCAGCAGTTTTCAGTCCAGTGATTTTGACTGTGAGGTTTCTCCCTTTTGCCCTCTCCCACTCCTTTGTTGAGAACACTTGGCAGGAGACATTTTTGGTTGTCATAAATGGCAATGGTAGTTCGCGGTGAGAGTTGGGGACGAGTGATTGCCACCAGCATTTAGTAGCAAGGAATTAGGGATGCTGCTAAACATCCTTCAACACACAGCCGGCTTTCGACAAACAAGAAGGATCAGGCCCCAATGTCAACAGGCTGAGGTTGAGAAACCCTGTTCTGAAGGAAGAGACCTCTGACCCTGCCCTAATTGTGCAACAATAGTCACAACATACATTTGTCAAGCGCTTACTGCATGCCAGACCCCATTCTTTGGCTTTCACATGCCAAATCTCATGTCTTGTTTTTATAATAGATTTCAGGGCAGTCTTTGAAGCATTCCATTTTTTCAGACAAGGTGACTTTGAGAGAGGAAATGGTTTGCTAAAGTCTCAATGTGATAAAACAGCTTGGTTGGGATTTGAACTTCAGCAATCCAAGTGCATCCTCATTTGTTGCCTCTGGACAATAATGTTGGGAAGCAGTTCCTCTTCTTTTGGGGAGGGGGATGGTTGGGTAAACATAGAGACTCAGAAGGAGTAGCAAAGAGGCAAATTCATTAAATGGGTACCTTGAAGAGGAAGGCTACTGGTAAACCTTAATGAAGAGGTACACAGAACCTCATTTATGAGAGGGCACACAGTCAGGCATGTCTCCACTTTTTGGAGCATGCACCTCCAGCTCCCTGAGCTTCTTGCTGTGAAAAAACCAGTCTCTAGTATCAGCCAGCTCTTGCACCCTTTGAACTACCACATTGCAAACTTCTTGGCACAGCTTCCCTTGTGGAAACCATAAGCAGATTCTAATCTACCATTATCATTAATCGGGGTTGACGTTGAACTGCCCCCCTCCTAAGTACTGTTCAATCACTGCCCTCCTCATTCCTTTCCCCAAGATTCCCACAGGCCTCCTTAGTGTGAAGAGCACCTGAGCCTGCCCTGGTGTGTGGTCCCCAGTGAACAATGGAAGCAAAGCAATCTCTGACAGAGCCAGCAGGACCTTCGACATAAAGCAGATACAGGGCCATG
The DNA here is from genome assembly GCF_008632895.1 of Mastomys coucha. Taxonomy (NCBI): domain Eukaryota; kingdom Metazoa; phylum Chordata; class Mammalia; order Rodentia; family Muridae; genus Mastomys; species Mastomys coucha. The sequence continues at coordinate 26,783,123 of NW_022196896.1, read as the reverse complement.
TTAGCGAGGGCCTTGGGGAGCAGCTCAGAGCGGGGAAGAGGACTGTTAGAGGCCAGGCTTGGAGGCAGGGTGAGGGCCAGGCAAGCCAGTAATCTGGCGGTGGGGGACATAACCCAGCAAGAGGGAGCCTGCACTTATCCAGACTTGTCATTTCAGTGGATTCTAAAGAGAGGCGCAGACAGGCTTTCTATCCAGCCTGGGAAACTAGCTGCTCATGAGAGAAGAATTTCAAAAAAGCTCTTTATTCAGGAAGTCTACTTGACAATTATGCATTTTAAAAACTATTAATTATGCTTCGGGCTTTATTCGCTTTTGCATTGTTTAAGGGACTCAAGAAGCACAGAGAGCCCACATACCTACCTTTAAGCTGTCTGATCACACATTCATTCTGCAAATCTACTAAGTCCAAGTACTGTTCAGAGGGTAGCAGTAGTAGACAGAACAGGCATGACTACCCTGAGAGGGCTGGCATCCTCGAGGCAGAGGCAGTGAACAGGCCATTGAACTCTGCACATCAAAGGGCACTGTCTGCAGAATGAAACATAGCCTGTGAAGAGGAAATGTTGACAAACCATATGTATGATCACTAGTTAAGATGCAGAATATATACAGAACTCTGATAACAAAACAGCAATGAAACCCCTGTTTAGCAACTGGCAAATAGACATTTCTCAAAGGAAAATACATGGTTGGACAGCAGGCACATGAAAACATGCTTAGCTGTTTGAGGGAAAGGTAATTCAAAGCCACAATGAATTATCACATCATACTAGTTTTGGATGGCTGCTATACAAAAAAAAAAAAAACAAAAAAACAGTTAATATCAAGTGTTGTCAAGGATATGCAGAAATTGGAACCACTGGGCATTGGTGTAGGACTGCATAAAGTGTGTAGCCACCATGGAGAAGAGTAGAGAGATACACTGGAAAAAGTAAAAATCGGATCATCATCTGTCCCAGAAGTTCTATTTCTGGGCATACAACCAGAAGAACTTAAAGCGAGGTCTCAAAGGATGTTTGTAACTCCATGGCAGCTGTGGCCACTGATGAAAGTCAATGAGACTAAATCATTCATACGAGTTAAAAAGTAGAAACCCTGGGTGTGGTGGCGCATGCCACCTGGCACTGCTGTAGTTACAGAGTAGAATATTATACAGCCTTTAAAAAGAAGAAAATTCCCATGCATAATCCAACATGGGATTGAGCTTGATGATATTCTGGTAAGTGAGAAATTCTAGTTGCAAAGTAAAACAGAACAAAATCCAATTCCAATATATGAGTTATCTCTAGTATCAGATTTATTTATCCAGAACATAAAATGGTAGTTGCCAGGAGCCAAAGGAGTCATGAATGGGAAATTGTTATTTAATAGGGAAAGATTTTAGTTCTTCTAAAATAAAAGGAGTTCTGGAGATTGTGCAATGATGTAAACAGACACAATGTTGGTGAATGTGCCATTGAGAAGAAATGATATGAGAAATTTTCTGATTATGTGTAGTTAACATAAACAAATTAGCATATGGTGTTTGTTAGAAGATGATACATACACTGGAGACAAAATTAAGCCTAGGGACATGGGAAATGTATCCAGGATGAATTTGGTGCTGCAAGCTAAGATGAGATTTTTAAGATTAGATTCACTGGCAGAGACCATGGTGTGAAGGCTCGGGTTTCACCGTGTGAAAGGGCATGAGAGGCCGAGGTTGCAGCTAGGACTGTGGCTTGGCATCTTGGAAGAACAAAGGGCCAGGAGAAGAGCAAGCCAAGGTAGGCAGCTAATAGAAGCCTCAGCTTATTCGGGGTGTGGGAAACGGCCAGGGGATCTGGCTTTTCTCTTGCCTGAGGACGAGGCTACAGAAGAGAGGACTCTAGTGAGTAACAGAGGATGCTGGGAGGCCTCAGAGGCTAAAGGGAAGAATGTCACAAACAGAAGGGCACTCTCACAGGAGAGGTAGGAGAGCTCTTTCTTTGTAATTAAACACCATGCTACAAGCTGCTGAAAATGGAAGATCAAGTCCATCGAGGTTTCTGATGAATTAGTAATATGTGCACTGAGGGTGATCCCAAGTTCTCTTTCCCAAAGAACAGGACTCCTGTTAACTGAAGTAGGCAGAGCAACAGGGGAGCAATGAAATCATATGAAGTCAGATATTATAGTCACATATTCAAGAGTGACCTGATAGGATGTATGCTAGAATTGGATGTTGAAGTCCCAGCCAGCAGAATCAACTGAGAAATAGCTAGCAGAGAAACAGAGTAAGTAGGAATGCAGCAGATTTGGCAGAGGTCATCTTCAAAGTAGCTCCAGATAAATGCTCAAAGACATGCCTAGAATCCTAATGCTGCCAATTCTGGACCCAGGAGAAAGGGAAGGACCATAAAAGAAACATAAAGGCCCAGATAACTGGTACAATTGACAACCCCCAGTAACAATTTTCAAACAAGGACAATATCAGGTCTAGAAGGTGAGTGACTTACTGGGTCCCATAGACAGTCAATGGTGAATGGTATGGTAACCCTCCTCCCAGAAGTGCCTAAGAAGCATTCTCAAGGGGGAAGTAGAAAAGTTCTTTCATTGTGATTAGAAGGCACTTTACATGTTGTAGGACTGACAATGCACTAAACACAGCTTGAAGAAAGAGCTGCTGACTGTGGGTCCCATCAGTTTACCAGGTGAATGTTTAGCACATTAGTTGGAATGACACAGAGGTTAGCTTTGAAATCAGCTTTGCCAGATGTATTTTCTGTTCAGTCCTATTAAACAGTTTCCATTTTCCTCAAATCCTTTTTATTATTCCCAGACCCACCACGTACCTAAAAGTGTTTTGCACGTTCATGATGAGGAAATTCTTCAGGTCCACCTAATAGGTTGTGTGATGAACATCATTACACAACCAGTTACCAGTTTATATGAGTCTCTAAGAGATGTGAACTGGTTATCTTGAGTAATCTGTACAAAATAGTGAGGTTTAGCGTAGTTTTCTTACCTTACCAATTAAATTACATTCTTTTAAAAAAGAAATCCAAACAGGTTTTGTTGTTGTTGTCCTTTATGTGTCTCCCTGTGTTTGCGCACCTGCATGTAGAGTACCTGTGGAGGCCACAAGAGAGCACTGCACCATCTTAGCTGGAGTTAGAGGCAGTTGTGAGCCACCTGATGTTGGGTGCTGGGAAATGAACTCTGGTCCTTTGAAATAACAGCAACCAAGAGATCTCTCTCAATTATACATTTCATAATTTCCCTTTTAGATTTATTTTATGCATGTTAGTGTCTCCCTTGCTTGTATGTATGTGCATCAAGTATGTTCCTGGATCCTAAGGAGGTCACCAAAGGGGATCAGATTATCTATATATGCAGTTATGAATGGTTGTTTGCCACTCTGTGGCTGCTGTAGACCAAACCTGGGTCTTATGCAAGGACAAGTGCTCTTGACCGTGGAGCCTTCTCCCCAGTGCTCTTACCCTTTCCTAGAGTTCTTCCATGAACTCTCTGGGTTGCATCCTGTTTCCACCATTATCATAGCTCTGTGAGGAGAAGCCCTCTTTAGAGCTCCATGAACTTCTCTATGCACAGTTATTTTCTCCAGAAAGCAGCCAAATGTTAAAGAGCTGAAACAAAAAAAGATGGGTGTGTTGATCTTTTATTCTAAGATGCTAGGAAATTGCCTTTTAGGAAATTTGTATTTTCAAATCACTCGGGGGAATGGATGAATTTTTTTTCAAAACTATGCAACCTTTAAGTATTATAATGTCTAAACATCTCTGTCATTTCATCAGCCCCAAATGTTGGTGGTTTATATGTTTTTGGTTATTAGTACTCGTTGGGTGCTAATTATTGTGGCTTTCTGTTTGTAAATATTCTTTTTATGTCCCTTTCTTCATGTGAGTCCCATTACATGGAGGGCAAGATGCTGTGGCTCATTGGAGGATCACCTGCTGACATTGTTAAGCTACATTAGATGCCAACATGCTAGTTGGGATATCCCAGGCTGAGGTTTTCTGAGGGGACTTTGAAGTCATAATGGTTGTTTTCAAGTTCCTTTTGAAAAGAGTTTTTGCAAAAGCTTAATGAATATATGGACACATATGTGAAAGTTTATTACAATTTTGGGCTTTTTTTATTTACTTGGAATTTTACATCATTGTTTCATTTGATAGACTCAAATAAGTGGTTTAAAATAATACATTGCTTCCAGAGGCTATCGGTTCAGAGCACTGACTGCTCTTTTAGAGGACCCAGGTTCGATTCACAGCACCCACCTGGTAGATCACAACCATTTGTAACCTAAGGTTTAGGGGAATCTGAATTTTATGTATATTAGTATTTGTATGTATCAGATTTGTATGTATCAGAGTACTGAAGCAGGATGTTCCTTTCTTTACATTATCACTCTTTCCATCTATGCTAAATTAAACAGCCTATTTTGTTCTGTCAATTACATGTATTTAATCTTTAGTAAAAAATGTTATGCTCACTATAAACAAGCAAGTACTAAAAAAAGCTGAGAGGAGAAATGGAATGTGTGGTACCTCACCAAAAA
>NW_022196896.1:26740522-26778548 GCF_008632895.1 Mastomys coucha | reverse complement strand
AAAAAAAAAACAGGCCAATTAAAGCTTATTTCCCAGGGATAGTGAGAAGTGAAGCTCCATCTCTGAAAATTCCAATGAAACATGGACACTGCTTTTGTGTCATAACTGTTTATCAATCTTGGACTATGTTTCATATTATATACCTAAAGATCTGCTGTGAGATGGCTCAGTGGGTGAAGGTGCTTGACTGGAAACCCACGTGCTGGAAGGGGAGAAGTGATATTTGCAAGGTGTCCTCTGATCTCCATGTGTGCTCTGTTGCAAGCACCCCAACCTGTAAGAGTAGTAAATAAATGTTAAATACGTTTATGGACCCAAGCAGGGCACACATATTAATCTCAGACAGATTGTACTGTGAGATTCCAGCACTACAAATATGATTATACACAGGGCATTTTACTGTAGGACATTGGTTTTGGATGGCTATTATCATTGGGAGATTGTTGCAAATGTGTAGAGCAACTGATCTGGAAAAGGCCTTAAGCCTGAATTTTTGCTTTATGGATTTAATTGCCACAGACCTTCAGTCCACCTGATACAGTTGCTGAAACCGTGGTTCCTCAAATCGATCCCTTCCGGTTTGTGATCTTAAGACATCATTTCATTTAGCAGTCAACAATGTTTTCCTGAGTTATAGGACGGCCAGGCCAGCCTCACCTCAGATATCTCTCCCCCCCCCATTTTTTTCAAAGAACTGAGCAAGAGTATTTTTAAAAATCTTATCAGATTATCTTTGCTTAGTGATGAGTTCACTGTCCATAGCCTCTTCAATTGACCCTCCCCTCCGGCAGTTGCTAAATGCTCAATTTAGGCCAGTAATTGCCTTTCCTTTCACTTTCTTATGGGGTGGCCGGTTTAGAAAGCTGTCCCATTTAGTGGAACAGCTTCTAAATAGGCTGCCTTGCCTCCAACAAAGCAAGGCAGGTCAATTACATCCAATCCTTGCAGTGTGTGGGCTCTTTTGGCTTCAAGGCTAGATCAGGTAATGCTCCCTGTCTGACCCAACTTGACCCAACTTGCAAGAGTGTATTTACTTGTGGCATTCAAAGTGCTTTTCTCTTTTGAGGCACTGGCTACTGAAAAGTATGCACTGACCCGGAGGGGAGAGACCTGTGGCCCCATTCTTACGCAGTCATATCTGAGGTAACAATAAAGGTTTAACCCATCACGTTTATTGGTGTTATTTTAACAGCAAGATATTGGTTTTATGGGTATGTTGTGGTTAGGTTGCACAATGACACTGCCTATAAAATACTTATGTGCATATTTAGCAGCAAGATTGAATTACTATTTACTAATTACTCTTTTGGAAATTAGGTAGAAATATTTAGACTTGTTTTTCCCCTCTCAACTTCTTTGTAGAGATGTTAGAGAAACCTCCAGCCAATTCCTTTAGGAACTGAGAAACTCAACTGAACCAGGCTTTTGTTTAATTTTCTGGTGATCAAAACGAATGTTTTAGAATTTAGAATTTCCTTTAGACATCCCTTTAGACAATTCTCCTTTTGAGAAAAGAGGCTATGAAGATCATCTAGAGGAGGGACGTGCAGGAGAGAAAGAACTGTGCATAGAATGTCTCCCAAGTTGTCCCTTCCCTCACAGAAGCATCTGTAACACAACAGGCCAGCAAGGACACTTTGGGTTCCTGGCGGGCTAAGGACACGCATATGTCCTTACAACTGTATGCACAAACATCCTCACAAAAATGTGTGCACACAGTCACACTGATGTCTGTGTACGGCTACACATGCACAATGAGTCAGGGTTTGAGAGGACAGACAGGATTTCGGAGACTCTTGGGTGAACATTTACAATTAGCCTTCATTGGCCATTCACTGTAGACTGGTCACAGAGGAAGCCCGCAGATGTGTCACCAAGGGTTAGTAGCATATGGTAAGTGCTACCAATGACTGGCCCTTTGCAGATGATAAAAATCAGAGCTCAGAAGATTAAGTTACTTGGTCATTTAGCTCTTTGTGACAGCCAGAATCCTGGTCTGACTGATTCTGAAGTCAGACTCCTATCACAGTGTCAGAAGTTTGTTTTAGTTTGTTTGTTTTGAGAACTGACTTTACAGGGTTACACCTTGAGACCTGGGTCTCTAACTTGGTGTGGATCTTGAGAATGTAATAAGCATCTGGCCCGTGTCCTGAAGTGTAAGGAGGAACAGCGTCTCTGGGTCACGGTTCCTCTGCCTGTTCCCTTTTGCTAACTTGCTATGCTTAGAGTGAAATGAACATCTCTGAGTGAAAAAGATTGGCTCCATCAAGGGGATAGGATTTACCAGATCACTTGAAGGCCCCAACAGAATGAAGGAGGATCTCCACTAGGAGATGACCCTTAGAATTGAATTGCCACATGGCTGGAACTTCAGTCATTACACGTGCGACCCACCAAACCTCCACAGTGACTGCTTGCTTCATCTCTCTAGAGAACCCTGTCTCACACAGAGGAACCTACCCTATGTAGGACAGATTTTCTTTAAAACTGTTAATGACCATGAACTTGTTTTTATAGAACTGCCCGCAGCCTCTTATTTTATCATCCCTGAGCTCTGCTCAAACACCAGCGACACCATTTTTCTCTCTTCTATTTGAAACATTACAGCTATCCCCATTTCCAGATTCTTCACATCTTTCCTTCATCCCTTCCTGCTTTCTCCTCAGTCGCTTGTTAGTTCATTCATGTGTTCATTTGTTTGTTCCTTCCTTCCTACCTGCCTACCTCCTCCTCCTCCTCCCATTCATTTCTTCTCTTCTTTCCCTCTTCCTCCCTTTCTTCCCTCCCCTCTTCCTTCCCTTCTTTCCTTCCTTTCTTGCATTCCTTCTTTCTTTCTCCTCCTCTCCACATCTTCCTTCTTCTCCCCTCCTTCCTCTCCTCCCTTCATCCATAATTACTTTTTCCTTCTTCTTCTCCCTCCCTCCTCCCCTTCTTCTTTTCTTTCTTCCTCCTCCCTTCTCCCCTGCTTTTCCCCCCTCCTCTCCTTCCCTCTGCTTCCTCCTCCTCAGACTCCCCTTTCCTTCCTTCTCTCCTCTCTCTTTCCTTTCTTCCTCCTTTTCTCCCTCACTTCCCTCTCTCACCATTCCCTTCCTTTCCTTCCTTTCTTCTTCCCTTCCTTTCTTGGATCCTTGAGGCAAACCTCACTGGCCCAGGCTGGCCTTGCTCTCAGGAGTCTCCTGCTTTATCTTTTCAAGCACCGGCTTGCAGGTGTGAGCCACCATGGCTCTAAGAATGAATCTGACAGAACTGGAAGTGGGGGTCTTAGCTCTTGGCATGCACCCGGCATCACCCCCTACATTGTCCCCTCAATCCAAGCATGTAGATCAGCTTGCTTCTGTGGATGCTTGTTGTGTGCCTGGCACTTGGAAAAGAATGGTAGTGCCCCTAATAGCTCTTGAAGGCTTCTCACACCTAGGCTTCAGTAAGCTACTCTGAAGAGTAGCTCGCCCTTCTGCTTTGTGGGCTTGTTCTCCAACCTCCTTCCAGCACACCGATTTGCTTTTCTGTCTTCATTGCTAGCAACCCCGGAATGCCCCTTCTTTCTTACTTCTCCATCCATAAATGCACTTTTATAAAGTCTCTTGGTATTTCCTAGCACTGCTTTCCCATGTCTAGAAAAATCACCTCGCCCAAGCTGGACCTCAAGGAACTGCAGGAGAGTGAATAAATGAAGAGAGGAAGAAATGTAGTTGGTGTTAAATTTACTCAGTCCGAGAGGCAGGGGTGTGCAGGTGCATGCTGTCTTACTGGTGAGAAGAGAGTAAATTGCACATTTTTGAAGGTGCATTAACTCTTTCAGGCCCCTAGGGTATCATTTCGTTCACTGGAATAATAATTTACTAAACAGTACCTTAGGGGACTGAAAAAGTTAGTGCACCTCCAAACGTTTCTAACTGACATCAGGGAGTAGTTTATTTACACAGCAGGATTTGACCTAATAGGTCTTAACTCTGTTTAAGAGAGTCTTAAGGACTTTCTCACTTTTCCACCCTTACATTCCCACTGTTAGTATGTATCTGTTTGTGGGGTTTGGTTTCCAGCTGATGGTATGAGAGTGCACACAAATAGCAAGAGCTAAGAAAGACTGCCCCCTACAGTATGTACACACATCTTCTTGCGTACTTTGAATATATTACAAGTAACCACGTATGTATGACAGCCCACTTAGTGTTATTTTAGTAACTTCCTGATGTATATTATGAAATTGCCTAAGCAGTTCTAATTTTATCCAATAGTTAATCTTAGATATTAGAGAATGTAAAGTGTTGTATGCCTTTGGGTGCTCAAGCCTTCTCTCTAACCCCGAGTTTCCTATGCTATGGCCTTTATTTTACAGGGATGAGAGCTTCCTGCGTAATCTCAGCCACCTTTGACAAGAGCCTTTCCAGACTTAAGGTAATCTTTTTTCTTTTTGCTCATTATGCTAACACTATAATATTATAGCATGTCAAAAATTGTCCTCTCCTCTTCTTGAGTTTTAGGGAAGTAAATTCTTACAGAATCATAAGAAAATAATCTTATCATTATATGGATGTTATAGGACGCAGTCATACATCCCTTCCCATTTTGGGATTAAATGGGTTGTGGTTGTTCCCAGTAGTAGATACCAGATTTTTTGAGAAAAACAATTATTGGTAGAGTTTCTCAAATATATAAGAAGTCACTCAGTTGAGGCTGTCCTATTTTTGACTTTGTGGCAATGAAGTATGAAATAGATTTAAATTTGCTTTTGACATAGAATGAGGGGGTTTGTCCAGTAGTATTGTGTATCCAATTGTAGAGAGAAAACTAGTTTTGACACCAAGTACTTTTGTATGACAACTTTCATAGGGTCATTTAATTTTTTAATTACATCTTTTGCTTATTTTTCTTTTAAAATGTAGTGAAGTAGCTTCCATTTTTCTATGTCAGTTAAGATGGTAACTGAATTCTAGGAGGGACAATTAACACATTTGAGGGACCATATAAAAACATATGGAAGCAGAAACTTCTGAAAATATGTGCAATTCTGAAAGAAATATAAATGAAATCATTGAATAACAGAGGCAACAAAGTCCCAAGTAAACATTCCAACCTTCCCCACTAAGTGAGCTCTCCAGTGCCAGGAATGGGCCCCATGGAAACCCACAACAATCAGTGTATTGCCAAGGCTATTGTTTGATTTCCACAAACTCCTGGTCCCATTGATGATGACAGCACTCACATATTTCATTGAACCCAGAGAAGTTGAACTGTGACTAACTAGAGCCTACTGACTAGAGTTCATGGTATTGAAATAGACTCTTCATATAATTAGAGTAGAAAGGGAAACACTGGCCTAGCTAAAATCCCTGCATTCTACAATGGTGACCTGCCTGCATGACACTGGTTCAACAGGTCACAATGTGGCAGGAGTAACCAATTACTGTTTGCATTTAAGGCTCACTCCATAACATGCCTAATAGTGCTTTGGTAGCCAAGAGTCTGAGACCAGACAGGCCACAGGGCTATAGGAAAAACAAAATGTTATACTTCTGCTAAAGGAACATAATAATAAACAATAATAAGTGACTCTTAATGGCATTCCACCATGTCATAGATCAGTGTCTCATTAAGCCATCATCAAAGAAACTTTCCCCTTCAGTAGATAAGAGTTAATACAGGGTCCCACAACTGGACAGTGTGCAAAGATTGAGAGAGAACTCAGTGCTACAATGGATGTCTTCATCAAACCCTCCCCCTAGGGGCTCAGGAAAATATGTGGAAATAGAGGCAGAAAGACCGTAAGAGCCAGCAGGGATGAGGGACACCAAGAAGACAGTGTCTTCTAGACACAACAGGGCAGGTGCACATAGGCATTCACACAGACTGGCAGCATGCACAGGGCTGCCCAGGTTGAGCCTGCTGGGTTCCCACTGCTGAGATGGGGAAGTGGGCACAGATTTCCTTCCCTAGCCATGAAGCGGTCTCCATTGATTACTGCTCACAAAGGAAAAATTAGTTCTCCAGTGTTGTCTAGTAGTAGATGACCAACACAAAATAAACTCAAAGAGATTTTGGGAGTTTATTTGTTTGTTTGTTTTTTAATACTACCTTTTGTTTTTAAACTTTAGTAGTCTTTTTCTTGTATATTATGGGTTCTGATTTTGTGTTTCTATGTTTTGTGTGTTTTGTGTGTGTGTGCGTGTGTGTGTGTGTGTATGTGTGCGTGTGTGTGTGTGTGTGTGTGTGTGTATGTGTCTGTGCTTCTCATGGTTTTTTCTTTTCTTTTTCTTTTTTAATTTTCCTAAAGAGGGGGGAACTCATGGAGTTGCAAAGGTGGGGAGGTGGGGAGGATCTGGGAGAAATTAATGGACTGGTCTGTGTTCAGAAGTTACTTATGAAAATAATTTGTTTTTAATAAAAGAAAGATGGTAATTGAATTCAATGAATGAGTTCTTTAACCTCAAGAATGTCATTCTTGAAAAAAGGTGAAAATTTTATGCCTTAAAAGATATGTCAACCAATAGAAGATAGAAAAGCTTGCCATACAACCCCTCACTCACTCAAACCCCTCTGACCTCAACATGTATGCAACGACACACATACACACATGAATACATACATACATATTGTACATACATACATTCACACACATACATACATATGTTCTCACTAAATAAACAATAAAATAAAGAATTACTCATAAAATAGTAAAATCAGTTGAGATGCTGAAGAATCACCTTAAAAAACATTAATAATACAAGTATTGTTTTTTACATTTAATTCAGGATTTTTACTAATTCAGAATCTCTTCTCCCTGTTGGATAAAATGTTGCTTGATCACTGCAGTACTAAGAAGGAATTTTTGGCAAGTGGGCTTTGAAGTGCACCTTTCCTGCAGTACTCCCTTCATATCGTGTAAGAACAGGAGTGTGATGGAGATGTGCACCTTTCCTGCAGTACTCCCTTCATATCGTGTAAGAACAGGAGTGTGATGCAGATGTGCACCTTTCCTGCAGTACTCCCTTCTTATCGTGTAAGAACAGGAGTGTGATGGAGATTGCACCTTTCCTGCAGTACTCCCTTCATATCATGTAAGAACAGGAGTGTGATGGAGAAGTGCACCTTTCCTGCAGTACTTCATATCGTGTAAGAACAGGAGTGTGATGGAAATGTGCACCTTTCCTGCAGTACTCCCTTCATATCGTGTAAGAACGGAGTGTGATGGAGATGTGCATCTTTCCTGCAGTACTCCCTTCATATCGTGTAAGAACAGGAGTGTGATGCAGATGTGCATCTTTCCTGCAGTACTCCCTTCATATCGTGTAAGAACAGGAGTGTGATGCAGATGTGCATCTTTCCTGCAGTACTCCCTTCATATCGTGTAAGAACAGGAGTGTGATGCAGATGTGCATCTTTCCTGCAGTACTCCCTTCATATCGTGTAAGAACAGGAGTGTGATGGAGATGGTGTTTGAGGGGTTTGCCCTTTGCTTCTGTCCTTCTTCAGGGACTGGCCTCTGCGGGTGTGAAAATATTGAGAATACCCACAGTTTTACTTTACCAAATATCATTCTGTAGGTCAGTAACTCTTAGCTCCTTAATGGCTGAACCTGACTGTGGGAATAGCTATTGTCCTGTAGTGTTCTCATGGCTTCCTGTTTGAAGGCTGCTTTTAATTTCTTTCCTGCCAAGCAGTGCATGGTTGAGCTTTCTCTGACAATGGGAATTGACAATGGCTTAATAATCTCACAGACAGTGAGCAGGCACATCGGCAACTCTCATCTGAGTTTTTCTTTAAGAGTCTTATTTAATTTTATTTTACTTTTATTTGGTATGCCCTAATGGAAGACTCTCATAGGGTGTAGAAGTTGAATATCAGATGCTTGTCAGAAGCAAGGCAATGACTGACAAGGGGGCCATCACTCATATGTTAGAATGTGATTGAGTTGAAATGACTTCTTTGGGGCTACCCTATGTATCTTAAAATGTTTGAATGCCACTTATATTTGTAACCCAGACACCTTTTCAGATGAATTTCTCTGCTAGATAAAACTTTCAATCCTAGTAGAAAGTCTTGGCAGGAGTTGGAAAATGAGTCCTTGTAGACCTCCTAAGCACAGATTAAGTTCATAGGTTAAAAAAAAAATCCCTAAATTCACTGGGTAGATGCAGAGTTCAAGAGCTATTATTACTATTCAGTAATAATTGGACATCTTTTGGCTTTATTTATTGTGAGACATCTCATGTTTTCAGAGAATTTGCTGGTAATTTTCTTAAGATCTCATTTCACAGGAGAAATGCCTATCTATGTGTGAGAAACGCATACTTAGCCTCAAGTAACAAATAGTAATCGTTATTCTACTCTCCTATTTCAATTAGCTGTAATCTTTTGTTTGCACAGCCTTGCAAAGCTGTAAAAATATCAGTCATTATAGTTTAATTACTAACTATCATCCCAGGTGGCTAACCCCACTTCCTCCTAAACAAGTCCTTTCTTCTACTTCGCTTTGCAAAGCTGCTACCTGCCTTCTGTAAAGACAGTGGTGAGCTGCCACGCTGGGCTCTGTAGGTCACACCACAGGCTACTTTCAGTCTGGGTTCCTCTGGCACTGAAGAGCTGCTGCCGCTGCCTTTTGCCTTTTGCTGTGTGCTGCTCCTTTTCAGGGCAGAACCACACTTGGGTTTTATATAATGACAGAAATTGAATGTTTCCTGCTCTACTGTTTATTTAGTAAAACATTTTACATTCCTGGATAGATACCACTCTGTCATTAATGGATTCTTGGCTTTTGGCCAGTAGCTAATAGTTTTATTGGTCCTCATAACATAGCAGTGCGATTTTTGTAACCACAAGGGGTTTCTTTCTCAGTCCTCTCTCTGTCTCTCTGTCTCTGTGTGTGTTTCTCTCATACCTATTATTCTATCTCTTCTCCCTCCTTCTCTTAAAAATATCCCAATAACCCCAGAAATGTTTGTACCATTTTTTTTAAAGAATGGAATATTTTTCTTTAAAACATTATCTAAAACATTATCTTTAAAACATTAACTTCACCCTTTTTTTTTCTCTTGGAAAATTCTCATAAATCATGTGATATTTTGAATAGTTTAAATAGGGCTCAGGATTCCAGTGTTCAACTTGTTACCAAACTTTCTTACTGCTCTAAGTAGGTCCTATGAGACTCCTGTTCTCTGCTGGGTGGTATCTATTAACACCCACCCCACACACCAGGTTAATAGGGATATACACCCAAGTGCCTACGGATAGTGTAGGAAGGATAATTTCTAGAGAGGCTGTCAAATTTTGTTGGAATGCTTTAGAAGCACTTCTGTATCTGTCAGTGTACTATCACTGTGAAGAGGCACCATGACTTAAACTCTTCCTAAGGAAAACATTTAGCCGCAGGTTTGCTTACAGTTTCAGAGGGTTGGTCTGTCATCAACACTGTGAGGAGCATGTAGAATGTACGGAGCTGGAGTAGTAACTAGGAGTTGCATTTTGATCCACAGGCAGAGGCAAATATTGAGAATAAGCCTGGCATGGCTTTTGCAACCTCAAAACCCACCTCCAGTGGCATGCTCCCTCCATCAAAGCCACACCTCCTAATCCTTCTAATCCTTTAAAACAGTTCCACTCCCTGGTACCTAAGCATTCCAATATATAAGCCAATGGAAGGAACATTCTTATTTAAACCATCCCAAGTTCCATTGTCCAAGTCCACCTCCAGCTCTGCTCATGTATCACATCTTGATATTTAAAATTTTTATCATTAAGTTTTTTTCTTGAGACAAGTATTTCACTATGCAGCTTCAGTTGGTCAGACACTCACTGTATATCCCTGGCTAGCCTTGAACTTAAGGTCTTATGTTTCAGCCTTTAAAGTGCTGGGATTATAGACATGCATAGCTTATGCTGCTGTGAAACAAAAACTGGAGCTGGGAGTATGGGCACATTCCTGTTGTTCAAAGTCTGTGAGAGGTTGAGGTTAGAGAGTAGATTGAATCTGAGAGTTCAGGCCAGTCTGAGTAGCATAAAGATGCAGTCTCAGAATTACTCCTTGTCTTATAAAAAAAGGTAGATTGCTTTGTGTCTCTCCCACCTCTCATGCCCTCTCTTCCCTAGTGACAAGTTACTATGCAATCTCATCTTAAAACCCACTGGAAATTGGACTGTAATAGCAAGTCTGAGTTCCAGGATAACAGTTGTCTGCCTTTCTCCTTCAACATAAAGCCACCCAACAACACATGCCAACAGTGGGTGCTTCAGAAAATCCAGAGAGGCCAGAGGGCAGAGCACTCACTTGCAGCCCTCTGTTGCTTTCCCCACTCCTGTCTCAGCAGTACGGCATTCCCAGCCCTGCACCTTCAGGTGGTGCTCTTTCTATTTCTAAATACACTAGAGAGCACTGTGTACAAGTGATTTTGATTTCTCATTTTTAAAAGTTAACTTTGTTGACAAACGTAGTTTGTACTAACTTAGCTTTAAAGGATGTATAACATTCCATCCTAAGAGTCATAATATATTTACTCAGCCCTCTCCTATTGTGTGTGTCTTGTTTTCCTTCACTTCTCCTTTGCAATGATGGAGAATATTATAGAGCACAACTTCACCCTTAAGAGCTCTGTCCTGTTCTTAGAGAATTATGGTACAATTTGCCCCACTTTCAATACTAACCCCAGGCTATTACTAGTTCCAGATCTGTTGGTGAGTGCTCACTTTCCAATAGCTCATTCCAGGGAAAACACTTTGCCCAGAAATTAGTAAATACAATTTTGTTTTCATTGCGAGAATTTTATCTTTCACAGTGAGATTTTGACACTCAAGGAGAGGGTCCCCATTCTTTTTGGAAGGAACTGTTCTCACTCACTATAGAGTTATGACATGACAGACACACGTGCCAGTTCACATTGGCAGGATGGTAAGGTTGGGAGAAAATGAATGCTTCAGTGGCACAGGTCAGGTTTATTTAACACGGTGATGTTTTACAACACAGCACCAGCTCAATTAAATACCTTGGGATAACTGTGTGAGTGTGCAAGGCAATTCTTCTCCAAGCAAAATCAAAATGACTTCTTTCCACCTTTGAAAGCAATACCTACCAATAAATCACATTCAACACAAAATAAAGGTAAAGTATACAAGAGAAATCAGGCAGGATGGGGCTCCATCAAGGCCCCCCTAATCACCCTTGATTCCATTAGTCACCCTTAACTGCCAGCCAACCTCAGTCTGTGCAATGAATGCATTTTACTGTTTTGGTAAAACTTGTGTATAGATTTATAGAGTTCACGAAAATACTGTAACTGCTAAAGAATAAAAGCTAATGTTCTTTTATATGACACACACATATTTTGTTTTGCTGAGCTGATGCCATTAAAGGGAATTCTGTTTCACCTTCTAGGTCCCACCCTCTTCTTTTTTCTTGCTAATACCAGAGACAGATACATTTGGAAAGAGAATGGACTATTAGAAATAAACAATTGCTCCTGATTGTTTCTGATTAGAAAGGCAAGCTTGCCAGTTGTCAGACTTGGAGAGAAATCATTCCCCTGCTGTGTATATAATAGTGTTCTTTTAGTATAAGTGCTGTGAGGATTGGCAGTCTTGGTTATAGATTTGTGTTCATTGACTTGGTTCTTGGTTAAGGAAAACTCTGCCCAGAAGGGGAGAAGAACGTCTTCCAGGCATCACAGTTATGTGAAAATCCGTGGTAGCCAAGTGGAAGGAATAGATAATATTCCAGCAGAAGATGTCCAGGGCACCACAGCACAGAGAACGTGTGAAGGTGATGTTGGTTCTTAAGTGCTTCCGTCTGGAGGTGACACACATTATTATTATTATATATGTTGTTGCTCTCTTTGGAATATTAATCCAGTAAATGATCAAAAGAATGGATGTGGAGCAGGTATTAGAAACTGAAAAATAGTCACAGAGTCGAGAACCTCATCAAATTGAGGAATATATATTTTTGTCCTTATATCAGCTGGTTTTCTGTTTCTGTGATAAAATACCGAGACCAAAGTAATTTGTAAAAGAAAGAATCAACCGTGGCTTGCAGTTCCAGAGGGCTAAGACTATATCATTTCTAGCAAACATGACTTCAAATGTAGACTTGAAACAAAGGGAGCACAAACCAGAAGTTGCACTAAGTTTTTAATTTCAAAGGCTTCTCCCAGAGATGGCAACACACTTCCTCTAGAAAGTATGAATTACCTATACTCTCCCAAACATAGTCACTAAATTGGGATGGAATTTAAATGCTTGAGACTGATGGGGGGTGGGGTTTCATTTCTCATTTAAACCACCAAGCTTTGGCACATGTGAAACTGTGGCTGGGATAAAGGAGTCAGTTCTCGAGATGTCTGCGTACACTCCGGTTCTGCATCTTTCTAGTGGCAGGTGACCTGGTGATCTGTTTTGAGGGATGCACTGAGGAAGGGACTGAGCGGAAGGTGGCCACAGGTTTGCCATGAGTTCTCAGAGGCAGGGTCTGCTGTAAACAGGGGTTTTAGCACAGCAGGCTGGTGGTGTGCGCTACTTGACCGTGAGTGCTTCTTCCTCCAGCACTTTCGTAACTCTCTTTTCGTAAATGGGTTGTGAAGTAATGCTCTTGTCTATGCACTTTCCCTTCATCTTGAACTCCTCATCTCCTCCCGAGGAAGAATTTTGCAAGCTTTGAAATATGTCAACATAAAATAAGCTTTGAGACAGCTTGAAAAATGTAAGATTCATAATGGACTCCACTAAAAATATGGTCTGTTAAAAAAACAAACTGTGCTCGATCTTCCTCACTTGGAAAAACAATCAGATGGAACTCGGCTATCACCGTCTTCCCAGGAGTCCGGGGCCACAAGGAGGCCTGCACTTCTCGCTGAATGCAAGCGTGTCTGCCATGTCCTTTTCAACTTCTTGCCTAGTGACCTCTGTGACCTCTCCACATTCTACTTGACATTCTTCAGCCCCTCACAGAAGCTGCCTATCCCAGGAGGCCTTCCAGATGAGTCCTCACCTGGCAATCTATCTGATTTCATTCCTGTCTCTGGTGGGTTCATTTGCGACCCCCTCCCACCTTCCAAATAAAGGAGGACTGACCTTGTAATTTTTTTCCTTAGCAATGAAGCATACCAAGAGTTTTTTATTTACTTATTTTTATCTTTTTATCTGCTAGGGATTAAAGCCTGGGTCTTGTCTATAATCAGCAAGTGCTATACAGACCAGGCAGGCCTCAGACTTATAGCCATCTACCTGCCTTTGCCTCCTGAGTGCTGGCATCAAAGTTGCACTCCCTCTCTTGAATCGTTAGCTGCCCAGGTGCAGATGGTGCTTGCAGAGCAGGTGGGTGGGTATGGGGCAGTGCTCACTCCAGGATGTCCCTCTTCTTTTATCTTCACTCTCTCCTCAATGCTTTACCAACAGGACTTTCTAGAACTATTCTGGTGCAGAGGAGACGGGGGTGTTTCAGGCCCAGTATTAAAGTGATATATTATTTCTCATTTCAACAGAAAAGTGGCTCAGAAGTGTCACTGTCACAGCAGACAGGAAGGACAAATTTGGCCCATTTGAAACTTTGTCAAGGTTTAGGGGATCTGGGTAGGTATAAGGAACAGGGGTTGGCTGAGAGCAAGGTATAGCCCTATTGGTTTAGTGCAGGCAGTTAATGTGACAGAATTGATTGTGGTTATTAGAAACAGGTTCAAGGGCAAAAGAGAATATAGATTAGAAGCTGACCAATTCTACTTCGTTCATTTTCCTACAGTATGGAAAAAATCCTCATTGGTTTCCATTGCTTATCCACACATGTACTTTTGTGTTTTTGAGAACATTTTCTTCTATTATTTTTCTAATTTATGGCTTTCTTCTTTCCCAGTTACTCACTGTACCCATGTTGGTTAGGATATTTTATACCTTTAATCTAGGTAACACACACACATATATATATTTATATTTTTACTTATTTTTAGGGGTCCACTTTTCTGCCATGTGCTGTTTATGTGTCCAAACTTTTCATTACTATGAAATAATCTTAGATGATGAAAAAAACAAAATAATTTGACATCAGCAGCAGCTTTTTCTCCCACAGCAAAATCATGAACTTCTATGTGTAGTGAAAAATGAAAAGCTCTGAGTTTATTCCTGTGGCTTTAGAAAGCAGTACTTCTTTTCCTTTTGGGGACAATTCTTGCCTCTGTTATGTGATTCTCCCAGGGGCCCTACTAGGGGGTCAAGGACTAGACATGAGACTTAGGCTGGTCTTCCAGAACACCAAACATCTGCAGCCTCCATAGCCGTCTCACAGTAGTTCTCTAGCCATGTAGTAAAACAGATATTTTTGGTTCCTGTGACTGAGGTAGGGGCAAAGGTACATTGTAAGCCTATTTTGTTATATTATTTTATCCACCATGGACTCCAATATCTTAGAGTAACTCTGCAAGTGTTGCAGAGAGGAGAGGGTGTTCCTAGATTGCTGGTAACCCTCAGCAGAGTGTGTCAGAAATCAGACCTTCTGAGGAACCACAGCCTGGTTGTAGGTTTCTCCCACTTGATTCAAGGGGCCTGAAAGGTATCCAGCTCCAAAAGTCTTAGGTCACATGGGAAACCAATTTCATTCCTTCATCTTTATTACCTTTCTCTTGTTTCACAATATCAGAGTTTTTATTTATTTACTTGGTTTTTTTTCATGTGTATGGGTGTTTTGACTGCATGTATGTATGTGCATCATGTGCATGTCAGAGAAGATCAGAAGAGGGCATTGCATCTCTTGGAACTTGAGTTCCAGGCCATTGTGATCCACTATGTGGATGCTGGGAACTGAACCCTGGTCCTCTGAAGGAACAAAATGTGCCAACTCTCCATCCCTAATCTGAGATTTTTAGATCACCAGATATTAGGAAATCTGAAGTAGTACAGCACACAAACTATTCCTTTATTTTTTAATACACTGAACAAGTATCTATTGATGGAGAAAATCCTTAAGATACAACAGTATAAAGAAAATGAGAATGTCAAGAGAAATACCTTTATATGAAAAGGGTGATCATGACCCTTGGCGTTATTCAGTTTGTTTGGATATTTGAAAGGTCCTTTCTGCACCATGGCTTAATTCAGGAAGGCTTCCAATCTGTGCAGACATGGTGGATTGCAAAGCTTCAATCAAATCAAATAGGCATACAGGGTCACATTATATTTACTGTGGTTTTAAATGTTTGCACACCAGTGTGACTCTAGGGGTATAGGTTTAGAAGTGATCGTATTATATGAAAATTTCACATCATTACTTGGAAGACATTCAAATATGGAGTTTTATCTAAAGACATTTTTGTTTCTGTGAATTTTGGTTTCCATATCCCATGTTCATTTGCATGATTCATGCATGCAACTCTCCTCACAGCTTCACAGGAGAAAAATGACTTGCATTTAGTAATTTAAAAAAAAAAAATCCCTACCACAAGAACACTTGCTCAACCATGGTCATTACAGCTGTATTCATGGTAGGCAGAAACTGGAATTAACCTAGATGTCTCTCAAATGAAGAATGGGTAAAGAAAATGTGGTAAATTTACATAATGGAGTATCACTCAGCTGTTAAAAACAATGACATCATAAAATTTTCAGATAAATGAATGGAACTAGAAAAGATCATCCTGACTGAGGTAACCCAGACACAGAAACACAAACACGGTATGTACACATATCTAAGTGAATATTAGCTGTGAAGTAAAAATATAACCATACTATAACCCACAGACCCAAAGGGGAAAAGTAACAAGAAGGGATTAAGGGAGGAATGCATGGGTCTCCCTGGGAAGAGGAAACAGAACAGATTTTGGGGGTGGACTAGGGATGGTTGGGGTTGGATGGGAGGGATGAGGTAGTTCCAAGGTAAGAGGAAGAGAGTACTGACATTAGGGGCTATTGGAGGGGCTATGTAGAAACCCAGTTCTGTGGAGACTCCCAGGAATCTACAAGAGGGACCCTAGTAAAATCTCCTAGCCACAAGGGAAATGGAGCCCAAACTGGTCATCTTCTATAACAAGGTAAGGCTCCTAGCTGTTGGACATGGAGATCAACCCAGCCACAAAATCTTCAACCTACAATGTGTCCTGCTTGGAAAATATGCTGGGGGGAAAGGGATGGTAATATAGAAATTTTGCAAGTGGCCAATCAGTGCTGCAGTGGCAATGGCTCTGCTCTGCATGGAGGCTCAGCAGGCTGAGTAGGATCATACTAACCCCCTGCTTAAACCAATTGCTAGTGTCTGATCTCCAAATAACTTAGTTCCTACTGACTTCCTCACCTGTCACATTTCAAAAGCCTTGTTTGTCACTCAGCATTCCATTTTGTCAATGGCTCAGGACGGACAACTTAAAAGACAACTGTCAGGTCCCATGCCTGACATTGCCTGGGTGGCCAGGGGCAAGATGCAACATCACAGCCTAGAGATACCAACATGACTAGCAATAACATGAACTTAAAAAGTCAATGACATGATTCATAATATTTTGCTATGCTTATAGACTGATGCCTAGCCCCATCAGAGGGGTGCCATCCATCAACTGATGGGAGCAGATACAGAGAACCACAACCAAACACTATTTAGAGGTAAGGGAACCCCAAAGAAGAGGTGGAAGGTGTATAGGAGCTAGAGGGGTCAAGGACACTGCAAGAACACAGCCCACAGATTCAATTAAGACTCCCATAGGGACTTACTAAGATTGAAGTGACAAACATGGGTCCTGTATGGGTCTGACCTAGATCCTCTGCATATAGGTTGTGGTTGTGGTCTTATGGGACTAACACCAGCAGCGGGGGTGTCTCTGACTCATTTGCCTATGCTTGGGATCGTTTTCCTTCTACTGGGTTGCCTTGTCTAGTTGTGATGTGAGTGTCTGTGCCTAATCTTATTGTAACTGTTTTGGTCATATCCAGTGGATATCCCTGGGAGGCATACTCTTTTTGGAAGAGAAATGGGGGAGGAGTGGGTCTTGGGGAGAGAGGAGGTGAGAGGAGGGTCTGGGAGGAATAGAGGAAGGAGAAACTGCAGTTGGAATGTAATGTATGAGAGAAGAATACAAGAAGAACATTCCAAACGACCAGTGGGCAGATCTCCTCTTATGACCATCCTTTGAACTGAGTGTTGTCTGGGTTCTTCTCTGCTTCTGCAGTGCAGCCCTGGAGACTGGTGGGGTCTCAACAGGCTGAGTAGGACCCCTTGCTTAAACCAATTGCTGGTAGCTGATCCCCAAATACCTTAGTTCCTCCTGGATTCCTCACCTGTCACATTCCAAAGGCCTTTCATTCCACACTCAGCATTCCATTTTGTCAAGTTAGCTGGTATTTCATTAAGAGAAAGGTAGGGCTCAGGATGACATAAAAGACAGATGAAAAGGAATACACTGGCATTAGTTTGTTTGGATCTGTCCATATCATGGTGAATAAACTTCAGCCTTCTTGTTACAGAGCTCATTGCCTCTTCTTCCTCCACCTCTTCTCCCTCTTGTTCCCCAGCAAAACCAGGCCTCTTCTTTCTCTTCTCCATAGCCCTTCCCTTCTGGTATTGATTACAAGTTCACTTCAGCCACATTCAATTGCAGAAACTCACACAAGATACACATATCCAGAAACTAACACAGACACATACATATAGACACACAGATGTATAAACATACAGACTCACATACATTCACACTCATGCACAGAGGCACACTCACATACATAGACAAACACATACAGAAGCTCCCATAAACACAGAGACACAGACTCACACAGAATTATATACATACACACTCACATTCACAAACAAATATGCACATACACAGACTCACACACAAAGGTACATACACCCACTTATACACTCACAAATAGGCAGGCAATGATTCACACACAAGTACACACACACACACACATATGCACACACACATGTGGACAAATGCACCTACCTATTAGTCTTACTGCAGCTCTTCATTCTTTTAAAAAATAGGTTTTTTTTGTATATTTAGAGTATATTTAGAGTTATTTTAAATGCATTTTGAGTACAATTACATCACTTCACCCCTTTCTCTTCCTCTTTCCAATGCCTCCCAGAACCTTTCTTCTGGGGTTCCCTCCTTCCATGTTATCCCTCTGGTAGCCTGTTTTTCTTTATTATTGTTACATATAAACCTCCCTATCTAGAGTCATTAGTTGCCTGTAGTTCTTTGTCTAGAGGTAGACCCCATGAGATTTTCTCCTTCTGCATTTGCCTGTTGAGATTATCATTGTTCAGGTCTTTTTAATATAGCCATTTCTAAGAAAGGCAGCTTCCCGGTATTTTGGCCGTAGGTGCAGGAGCTGTGCTGTATCTGTATCCACTGGGTCTGGACACTCCACAGTTCATTGATCTCTGCATTGTGTCTAGTTGTGGCTTTCTGTAATGGTCTCTACTGACTGCAGAAGAGAGGCTTCTTTGATGAGAGGTGGTAACAACACTGTCTATGGGTGTTAAGGATCAGACTCAGAATGCAGTTAAGAATCATGCTGACCTAGCGAGGTCGTGGTAGTAGGTTCCACCATCTCTAAGATCCATGACTTCACTAGCCCCAGGTAGTTGGCTAGGTTTCTAGTGACAGGCATAATTTCCCTCCTGTAGAGTGAGTCTAATTCCTCTTTGCTGCTGGTGACCACCAGCACATGTGTGCCACTATTGAAAGCATATGGATCTTGCCATGCTGGTCATTATGATGGTTCACAGGTGTCATAAATGGATAAGGAGGACAGAAGGATAAATATCCCAAAGGTTGTTTCAAAAATTCTCAAGGAATCATATGATTATACATTTACTTAAAATTATATTTATTATAAATACACTCATAGAGACGTGTGTGTGTGTGTGTGTGTGTGTGTGTGTGTGTGTGTGCGCGCACACATGTGCACTCACACACATTAAATGCAGTTATGTTATTTGGACTAACATTGTTCCCTGCAAGAAAAACTGACTAACATAAACTCAGAAGAACCAGGCACAAGAAATCTCCTTTCCATTGAGGGTCAGGGTAGTCCCAAGGAACAATGTAGACTATTACTGTTGTCCTTGGCTGACTTTCAAAGGTTGAAGGTCATTGCTGAAAATACCACACACTTGGTGCACAGGTCAAGGACGAGCCAGGCCAGATTTAACCTGAAAACCTCCTCTTTCGATTTAGCCTTCATAGTACCAGAAAGTATTATGTACGCTGTCAAAGGAGAGAAGCAACTAATAGCTCTTCCCTCTTGGTGAGCTGTTCATCAAGGATGCTTCTTTTTCTCCTTTGGAAGTTTTAATTTCTGACTCAATGTCAAAGTGATGTGTCATTCTTTAAAAGACATATGTGGGCTTACTTAGGGTTTCAGATTTAGTACATCTGGGATAGAAGGTGGTCATTCAATTTTCTAAAGCTCTCCAGGAGATTCTGATGTGTATTTGAGATAAAGAACATTATTCTGCTCCTTTTTCCCTGAGAAATCTTACAAAGCAAATGAATGAGTGAATGAATGAATCAATTAATAAATGGAGGAACGAAAAATCAAAGATAGGCATGTTTTTTGTTATTACACATACTTATACATGAATATACATATGTATACATATGCTTGTGTGTGTGCATGTATTCGTGTGTGTGTGTGTGTGTGTGTGTGTGTGTGTGTGTGTGTGTGTTGGCACAGGATTTGAACTCAAAGTCTTTGGCTCTCAGCCTCCTGAGGCCTGGGATTACTGGCATGAACCACCTTGCTACGCTACGTAAATCTTATAGTACATATCATTGCATTGGATATAGAGGGAATTGGAAAACAGAGTTAACTCTCAGGACAGGGTCATATTGTGATGTGAACAATATGACACATAGACCTTAGAAAGCTTGTCTTTATTACTCAGAGGTTTCCTCACTAACTTCTCAAAGCAGACTTCAGCCATAGCAGGTATTGTGGGTGGACAGGGAAGAGAAGAACAAGGAGGCTAGGAAAGAATGGAGTCTCCAGGCTCTGACCTACAATGACTGATAACCATTTTTAAGGTGACAAAAGAAGCTAATTCTTTTCTGTTCATATTCAAAGTCCTTGGTTGGGTTGGAGTCAACTGGACCACACCCTCAGGCCAGATGCAACTGTTTGTTTCTAGCTTTTAAAGGAACCACATTAGGGATGACACACCCTTTAGGCCCCCCTTGAAAGAACCTGTAAAAATGAAGGCACTCCCTTGCAAGTAAAATATCCTTGAATGCAACAATGTTTAGATAATTATAGTCTCCAAGGAGCATAATCCTTAAATGGCTGAGATAATTATAGCATCCCAGAACTATGACACTTCTCTTTTAAGAGCATAATCCTGGGGCAGAGGGAAATGGGGACCCCAGGATGCTTCTCTTGCTAAGTCCCCCTCCGCCCACACCCTGTGATGAGTTATTCCCCTAGAGAGCAAACAGGAGTCTGTCTGTGAATGTCTTTCTCATTTACACTGCATCACTAGGATGCATCATGGAATTTGACACACAGCAATTTGTACCATTGAATGCAGTTATACCTGACAAAGAAAGGAGAGCACATATTAACAAGAAAGGTGAGCAATAATTCTCTGGAAGCACACTTCTGATAAGTTTTTAGGAACTATGATGGTGCCTTCTGGCACAGGGTTGTTAGAATGAGAGTAAGTGAGAATTCACACTTGTATCATTGTTCTATATCTCTTCTAATACGCTTTCAGAAGGAGGTTGGTTAGGTGGAGTATATATAGTTACTCTAGCCATGGCCACATTAGATCTCAAAAGAATGGATTTTTTCAAAGAAGTTCTTCTTTGGCCATGGATGAGTATCTAACTTTGGTCAGTGGGCTTCCTACAATCTGTGAGTTTACAAGACAGAAATAAGAAACTGGAGATGTATGTTCAGCTGGTCATCATTATTGTGAAAACAAGACAAACAGAGTCTTTGACTGACAGGCGGTCAGCAACACCCTGCCTGCCTGCAAGTGGCATTCTGTCTATGAGAAAAAAATGACATCATTCCCTTGTTTCTGGGTTCCTCTTCCTTGATTTTCTCTTGATTGGAAATGCCTATCTGAGCCACTATAGGAGTGGCTATATGAGTACATTACATATCATTTCTTAAGAAGTAGACCATGATCCTGTCAAGGATCAGTGCTGGGGGTGATAAGACAAAGGCAAACACTCTGAAGCCTGTTCATTTCCCACCATCTTCAGGGTTTATCCTTCGATGTGTTATGGGAACACATTCATTGCTTTTCCCTTTTATAACTTGCTGCTGTTCAGTTCCCACAATTAGAAAGGTTGTAATGACTTACTTTGCTTATGGACTCATTCCTTTTGAGTCTTGGCAATGATCTCTTCTTTGGTTTGGCTAGCTTCAATGGGCCCTTGGATAATTTTTATAGATAAGAATAATAACATGCTTTACTGACCTCTATTTCCTAAGCTGGTAAAGGAGGTGCCTGCACAAATTTATCTCTAAGATTATCATGAACCCTGTGTGTATGTATGTGTATGTGTGTGTGTGTGTGTTGTTCTTTGCATTAATGTCCTTTGTAACATGGATCCATTCACTTGCTACCATTGGTTTCCCACTTCTTTGCAGACATATACTGGACACATGGGAAAAAATTAAGATATATCCTTTGTCTTTTCATAGTGTGTTATGCATGTGAGGATACTCATTAAGCAGTGCTTTGTCTCTTACAGTGCGGCGGTAAATCTACTATCCCAAGCCAGAGATTTTACAGCCACATCAGATTCAGTCTCCACTTCTGATGCCACAGGTACTCTCCTCAGGGACATTCTTGACCTTATTTCTACAAAATTTCAAACACGAGTCACTGCAAGCTTGCTTTGTATGATTCATTGTATTTCTGTTTTCTCTTTGAACCATGTAGGTATCACACTGGGCATACAAACATGGCCACACTCCATGAATTGTTAGTGTCTGGGAAGTTCTGTGATGACACCCAGGTTGTAGCAGCAATACTGAAGGCTAAGAAGAAGCACTAAAAGTCTCAGTACCACCTGCATGCAGGCTTTCTGACATCAGCAAACACAGAAAGCAGGCACGAGCAGAGCAATGCTTTACAAAGGGGATGGATGTGCTCATCACCAAATCAAGCTCTCCATTGGCTCTTAGCAAATGTAAGGATCCAAGGAGTGTATGGGACAGATCCCAACCTTTCTCTATTTTTCACTAGACCAAGGACATTCACCATGAGATTTAGTGTCTAGATGATGGCATCGTTATTTGATGAATTTAATTCTTGTCAACACTTAATCTTACATGTCTTAAAACTTTATGAAAAAACTCAAACATTCTCCAGCCTCAGTTTCTATTCTTACCCTTTCCTGTTTTTCATTCTAACTCCTTTAAGCTCTACAGGGTTTCTTACATCCACTGACTTTCCTCATGTCTCTGTTCTCTCTCCTCCCAAGTTCTTCAGCTAAGTTATTCCTATCCAGACATGAAGATTTAACATATATGTCACCTCCTCCAAGCAGCATCCTCTGAACTTGGTGCTCCAAACACTCTTACTCCTTCTATAACCTCCGCTTCTCCTATCGCCTCTACTTCTCCTATCACTCCTGATTTCCCTATCCCCCTTGCTTCTTCTATAACTCATGCTTCTCCTATTCTCCCTGCTTCTCTTTCCATCCCTGCTTCCTCTATCACTCCATGCATCTCCTACCACATCAGCATCTTCTTCTACCCCTGCACCTCCTGTTTTTTGTCACTTGGTTTGCTGTACATAATAGTCTGTTTCCATTTTTAAACTTGCCTTGGACCTTTAATATTTGGAAGAAATCGATGCTTTATCTTTGTGTTCAAAACACCTTACAGGGCTTTGGTTTGAATATGAATGCCTCCCATAGGTTCATGTATTTGCACATGCAAAGGTGGTGGTTTGGAAGGTTATGGAATCCTCCAAAGGTGGAAGCTTGCTGGAGGAACTGAGTTAGTGTGGCATGGGCCTTGACATTTGATAGCCTAAATCTACTTCCTATCCATGTAGCACTTGTTTGTAGGTAGGGGTAACAAAAGTTATTCAACTTTTCTAATCTTTTCTTCCTCATCTGTAAACAAGGATAGCTACACCTCCATGCAGGCTTTCTGAGGTGCTGAGAATATACACAAAAATTGCCAAGCCCAGCACATACAAATGAAAAAAAATGAGAGGGCGAGCTGTTGTTCTTATAATTGGAAGTGCATTGACATGAGACAGAAAAGTTGGATGGTGCCTGCAGCTGAGATTCAAAGAGGACCAAAAGACGAATGTACCCAACCAGAGCTGGCTTTCCAGCTAGGTCTGAGGCATGGTTAAGAGCTGGGCCCACTCTGCTCCCATAAAGGCATTCAGTGACAAGTGGTTATGAGTGACCTTAACTCAGTGATTCTTAAGGAAACTACCAGACTGGACACTTGACAGACACCCCACTAAGGTGAGGAGCCATGCAATATGGTAGAGTTAAGGTGAGCATATTAACTTCTACTCCTGTTGCTGGAACTACTATGACTATTATGAAGGGATTACCCTGGCTACTGCTGCCTCAACTACTCTTCCTGGATGAACTGACATTTGCAAGGTGCAGTAATCTTTTGTTTTGTATTGAGAATATTGAGACATGTGGTATACTCAGCCTCAGTTCATCAGAACCCAAGTACTTTGAATGAAAAAGAAGTGTTGGATTGTACTTTCAAAGGAAGAGGTGCATCTTAGAGTAAACAAACAGGACCAGGTTTTAGGAAAATAAAGAAACTAAAGAATCAGACTCCCAGGGGAGAAGAGAAAAAAGTCCAGAGTGAACCACTCATGGATGACTTACAGTTTTAGTAAGAGTTCAGCTCAGACTTCTTTGCTAAGTGTGGACTGAAAAGTTAGATTGTGAAGCTAAGGAACTGTGGCTTGAGGTCCATTGC
Source organism: Mastomys coucha (assembly GCF_008632895.1). NCBI lineage: Eukaryota > Metazoa > Chordata > Mammalia > Rodentia > Muridae > Mastomys > Mastomys coucha. The sequence continues at coordinate 26,754,665 of NW_022196896.1, read as the reverse complement.
TTCTATTTATTCACTTTGAGGCACTGGGCACATTGTTTTAGTCAACTAACCCTTAGTGAACTCATCTGTACATTGGACTAGTGATAACTAGTCACTCAAATGTATAAGAGCGAAGAGTAGAATGGCTGTTATCAAAAGCTATGGGGTGTTATAAAATGTTACTGATGTTCAATAGATCATTTCTAGGGATCTTCTGTAGAGCATAGTGACCATATGTTAGCAATAGTATAATATCTGAAATGCTCCCCACTGCTTCAAATGGGACACAAAGAAAAATTAGGAGAAATATCTATTTTAAGAAATATATTACAGATTTTAGATTAATTGTAGTGATGGCTTCTGTCTATGCAACATGACAAAATTCATTATTTTGTGTTTTAAATATGCATAGTTTTATATATGAATTATACACTGGTAGAGCAGTTTAAAACTATAACACATAGCAGAATAATTTTTTTTTCAATTAATGTTTCCTCTTTGCACAGGACTTTAGCTTGTATCAAGTTGACAAAACAAAGCAAAACAAAAACAAACTAATGAACGAACAAGCAAAATTCCAACTAACTATTACATCCAGGTTCTTCATATGAGAAAAATCAATCAATAATTATATTTTTTTCAGTTTGGTTTATTTTGCTAACATGATAATCTCTAGTTCTATTCATTTCCTGAAAATAACATTGTTTCATTAATTTAGCTTTGAATCAAGAGCTTCATAAATGCAAACAAGCACAATACCATTAAGCTATATCCCTATTCTTGTATGTACTATTACTTCAAGACAGGGTATCACTAAATTGCTCAGGATACACGTTAATTCACTCAGTAGTCTAGGCTGGCCCTGACTCTGCTTCATCAGCAGCTGGTAGGCTCACCTGGTTTTGATTTTACTGACTGAATAGTAATCTATTCATTTATATTGCATATATATGTACACTGTACATACACACAACAGTGGGGTATTATTCAGTCAGTAAGAATAATACATACACACATATCTTAAATTTTTCTTTATCAACTTATACATTGATGAACATCATGGCTATTGTGGATAATGCCACAATAAAAATAGATGCACAGGCACTTCTATTATATGATTTGATTCTTTGTGTGTGTGTGTGTGTGTGTGTGTGTGTGTGTGTGTGTGTGTGCGCAGTGAACTTTATTGATGGTATTCAAGAGATTAGGGCTCCCTAGGCTCCTCCTCCTGTTATGGGGGGAGTCTGGGATAGAAACTGTGAAAGAAATACTCAGTGTCAGGACTGAGTTGGGACAGGAACTCTTCAGCAGATAAAAGCCTCTCTCTTGCTAATTGTGTCCCTGCTGGGGTGAGTGGTCCAGAGTTTCTTACTCCTTGGAGGCCATGTAGGCCATGAGGTCCATCCCTGTGTTGCTGTAGCCCTATTCATTGTCATACCAGGAAATGAGCTTCAAAAAGTTGTCACTAAGAGCAATGCCACCCCCAGCATCAAAGTTGGAGGAGTGGGAGTTTTTGTTGAAGTCACAGGAAACAACCTCAGTGTAGCCCAGCATGTCCTTTAGTGGGCACTCATATGTCAGCTTCACCACCTTCTTGATATCATCATATTTAGAACTTTTCTTTAGGTGGCATGTCAGATCCACAATGGACACATTGGTGGTAGGGACATAGAAAGCCATGCCAGTGAGCTACTTGTTCAGCTCTGGGATGGCCCTGGCTGCAGCCTTGGCAGCACCAGTGGATGCAGGGATGATATTCTGGGCAGTCCCATGGCCATCATGCCACACATTTCCAGAGGAGCCATCCTCAGTCTTCTGAGTGGCAGTGATGGTATGGACTGTGGTCATGAGTCCTTCCTTGATACCAAAGTTGTGACAGATGACCTTGGTCAGGGGTTCTAAGCTGTTGGTGACACAGGAAGCATTTCTGAGAATCTTAAGTGAGTTGTTATGTTCTTCCTGGTTCCTACCCATCACATACAAGGTGACATCAGCACAAAGGGCAGAAATGATTCCTCTTTTGCCCTCATCTTTCAAGTGAGCCCTGGCCTTCTCCATGGTGGTAAAGACACCAGTAGATTCTACAGCATACTCATTTGATGTTAGTGGGATCTCACTCCTGGAAGATGATGTTGGGCTTCCCATTGATGACAAGCTTCCCATTCTCAGCCTTGATTGTGCTATTGAACTTGCCATGGGTAGAATCATACTGGAACATGTAGACCACGTAGTTGGGGGTCAATGAAGGATCATTGATGTCAACAATCTCTGCTTTGTTAGATGAGGCAGCAGCTCTGGTAACCAGGTGATCAATACAGGCAAATCTATTCACTCTGGTTGTCACCATCATGTCTAAGGGACAAGGCTGGCTCAAGAAGATGCAGTTATCTCAGGAACAGAGAGGAGCAGATGAACACATGATTTGATTCTTGACTTGCAGGAATATACCTTGGAGTGCTAAAATGCTATATTTTTTTTCAAGTAACTTCCATACAGTTTTCTATAGTGATTACACTAATTTGAATTCCCAAGAACAATGTATAAATGTTCCTTTCCCCGTTGTCCCTTGAAAGTATTTCAAGGGTTTTGCTGTCTTGATGATAGACATCCTGAGTGTGGTATGATGGTAGATGTTTTTCCTTATTGTTGAGGATCAAACCCAAGGTCTTGCAAATGGTGATTAAGCCTACCCTAAGCCATACCACTATTCTCCAGAATAATGATTTTTCAAAAGACAATCAAAAATAAAAATAATAATTTATATAAAAATCAGCTAGAATATTATATGGTGAAACCAGAAGGTATATAAAAAATAATATAGTACATGGCACTATAAAGAATCAGGAATTGTTTATTAAGCCTAAGTGAGAAAGAACACTTGGAAAGTCTTATGTGTTTTCTCTATGATTTGGTATATCCACATCTAGTTTCTATCATTGGGCCATATGAAAAACCTTCATATTTGATGTGTCAAATGACTTTTCTACCGTTCAAGTGCATTTAGATTTCTTCAGCCCACTTACTGTATTTTCTCATTCTAAAGAAAATACATACATGTAGTCTGTATTAATTGATAACCACTGTAAGAAATGACAAAGAACTTTGTGGCTTATAATAACATAGCAGTAATACAAATATCTTATCATTCTTGAAGTCAGAAGTCTGAAATGGATTCTACCAGGCTAACCTCACAGCACTGGCATGGCTATATCCCCTCTGGAGGTTCTAGGAGACAATGTTTTCTTTCCCTTTCTGGCTACCAGAGGCTGGCAACCTGATTTGTGACCCCATCTTCCACTGTCAAAGCCAACCCACTTATGTAATTCAGGATAATTTCCTGGCTTAAGGTCAGTGGATTGGCAAGTGCCATTCTCGTTGTAAGATAGCCCACAGAGTTACCATTATAGGAATTAGGGTAAGGACATCACCACATCACAGGGACAGGGCATGAGGACAGCATCTTGCCTATCACTCACTTCTTAAAAGTGTACACAGGTACAAGCAAAACTAGCTGATGAAGTTGTTAATTGTCTCCCTTGGTTGGTTTAGTATAAGGAGGACACTTATTGCTGTGAAGAAACACCATGAACAAGATAGTCCTTATAAAAATTTATTTGGGTGTGGCTTACAGTTTTAGAGGTTCAGTTCATTATCATCATGGTGGGAAGCATGGCAGTGTCCAGGCAGACACGATGCTAGAAGAGCCAAGAGTTCTACATCTTGATCTAAAGGCAGCAGCAGGAGACTACCTTCTGCAGGCAGCCTAGAAGGAGTCTCTTTCCACACTGGGTGGAGCTTGATAATAGAGACCTCAAAGCCCACCCCCACAGTGGCACACATCCTCCAACAAGGCCACACCCACTCTAATATTGTCACACTTCCTAATAGTGCCATTCCCCAGGCCAACCATATTCAAACTACCACAGACGTTTAAATCTTTTATATGACTTTTTTACATGAAAGTAGAATATAGGAGTGTATTGAGACAGTGATAGCTGTTTGTTAACTTTATTGGCATGTGTCAAGACCCATGTGTGGCAGCATGCAAGCATCTAGGAGACAATTAAGAGATTACATTTTGTTTTTGGACTCTGCAGACATGGACAATTGCACATCTCCTTCATGGAGAATTTTGGATACCACTTTAAAGGGCTGATCACTTTTGCTGCATATACCAATTATAAATTTAATTTCAGTGGCTGCAAAGATAGAGGTATTTTATGACCAAGCCTTATGGCTTGACTTGGATCCCTGCTATCCTTTCACACAGTGAAAGCAGAGAACTGACTCCAAAACTTGTCTTCTGACCTTCACATATGACAATGAATGAATGTGTGTGTGCATGTGCACACACATGTGCTTCCCTAATGCCCAAATAATTGTGAAATAGATAATCACAAGCTTCCCAGAACCATGTCATTCAAATAATAGTTATGATGCCTTTTCATGGAGGGATTATGTTGAAAAACTTGGCTTCTCAAGTGTTTCATGGGTTACAAGAGAGGTTGAGACCTTCTGCATCAGAATCCAGTAGACAGATTAGTGGTTCATGGTTGAATTATAAAATTCTCACAAATCCAGGGCTGTTTCCTAGTAAATACAAATCTCTAAACTGTACAATCTTCTGTCCAGTTCCACCTCAGCTTGTCCTTTCCATTTACAAAATAATGCTACTAGCTTATAAACAACTTTTCTACCAAAGGCTTGACCCTTTGGGTGTTAAGTGATGAGAAAGGTGTACTAATGGACACATTAAGTGGTCCACTTCAGCAGACTTCCCCCACCTCAGCTGGTCCTGGGTTATCAGTGGAATCTTTTAAAAATGGCTTTCCAAACAAACTTAACCACCAAGATGAACAGTATAAAGGAAGGAAACTTAAAGCCCCAAATATTTCAAATGCAGCTTACAAGGGCTGATGGCATATACATCACAGTTCCGTTCCTGGGCTCCAGACATTTTCCTGTTTTCTTTGTAGAGTATGCCTTTCACCTCCAGCCACACATTATAATGGAAAAATGACTGTTGTCCACGTTACTCACAGTCACTTTTGTGTACACTCTTCTGTTCCATATGCTAGTACACAAGCCAAGCTGAGCAGTCTCTCAATCAGCTCCTTAACTGAACCTCTGGTTAAATCTGTCTTAATTGGCTTTGTGTGTGTTTTAAATATCTCCATTTTAGGGCCTCAAGGAGAAGGAGAAGGTATTAATGGGTAAGTTGTTTACCAATGTTTAGAAGATTGAAAACAGGACAAGGATTTGTGTCTGACCTAGTACTACAGGAAGCCCCATCCCAGATTGTCTGAGAGTGATGGTGAGAAAGGACCAGAAGGGCATTCACCACAGTCAAACCCACTCTCTCCTGTGAGCAAGCATCAGTATTAAAGAACTTTGGTGGACCCAGAAGTCCTAAGGATACGCAAGAAGCGTGGAACTAAACCAGGAAGGGCCCTTACTGAATTGAGATTCCGTAAAGGGATAGACATGTGGATGCCAGGATCTTGAGGAGAGAGTTCCATACTCTTTTTTTCCTTTTTGGTTTCTTTGAGACAGGGTTTCTCTGTATAGTCCTGGCTGTCCTGAAACTCACTCTGTAGACCAGGCTGCCCTTGAACTCAGAAATCTGCCTGTCTTTGACTTCCAAGTGCTGGGATTAAAGGCATGTGCCACCACTGCCCAGCCCATCCTCTTGAATGACATGGAATGTTTGTTATTTAGAGAAACTCAGGGCTACAGAATATATAGAGGGCAGAAAAGTGGCTAAGGTGAAACCGAGGCACAAGAAACAATTTCCACAATGGAAGACAGGACCCTTCAAATGCTTCCCTCCTTTCCCCTCTGAATAAATCCCATATCCAGAATTTTTCTCCATTGGGAGAAGACTATAGCTAAACTGTCCCAGAGAAAAATACTTCCACAGACTGATAATTTGTGTGTGCATATATATTATGTGTTATATATGTATATGTATGTATGTGTGTACATCTATATACGCATACATACACATACACACTCACACCCAGACATCTCTGTGGCTTAGTATCAATTGTTAGCGACTATCAGGCTATCTTGAGTCCTATAAAACTTTCACTATGTCCCCCTCCCATTTTATTCTGAAGAAAATACCAGGTGTGATTTCATTTGACTTTTGTGTGCTGCATCATGTTTTTTAAAAAGATACTGGCTCTTTAAAACTATTACCACCACAGTATTACCATAACTAAAATAAATTGACAATAGTTTTATAATACTGTTTAATATCTAGTATTCAAGTTTTCAATTGTTTTATAATATAACTTTGTTTCATTTTGTTTGACAGGAGCTCTAGATTAAGTTCATCTCTTTCATCTCTTTAAAAGAATCTTTGTCCATGTATATGCATATCTATGTCTCTCTCTCTCTCTCTCTCTCTCTCTCTCCCTCTCTCTCTCTGTGTGTGTGTGTGTGTGTGTGTGTACCTATTTATGTATGTGAAGGCAGACACACATGTGTTCATGGAAGTCAGAAGACAAACTCAGATCTCAGGGCTTGTCTTCCATGTTGGAGACAGGGTCTCTTGTTCACTATGGTGTGTGCCAAGTTATTTGACGTTTGAGCTTCTGGGAATTCCTCACCTCTGCCCCAATCTCAACACTCAGGAGTTCTGGTATTACAGCTAGGAACACTGGCATTAGAGATGTGTATTATATCACCTTGCTTTACATGGGATCTGTACCCATGAGCCATTTCATGAACCCTAGGTTAGGTTCATTTGTTGCAGTTAGTTGATTCATTTTTAAATCTCTCTCTTTTATATGCTGTGTTGAACAAATCAAGGTTTATCATACGAGAAGATTTAACATGATCGTACCCTCGTGGTATACTTCAGCATATTCCTGTGTTCTATATATCTTCTGTAAGTGTGACCTAGAGGTTAGGACACATTTGGGTTAAAAATTAAACAAAAACAAGCAAGTTTTGATTTTGTAGTTTGACAGTTTCATAGATGTCACAAAGCACATTCTGATTATTGTAACACCACCCTGTATAACCTCTCTCCTATTGCCCAGCTACAAGTCTCTACCAAATTAACAACTTAGAAATGGTATGGGTGTCTCTGAGACTCACCGAGTTTAACCAGAATCATCTGTGAGATCATGGATTTGGAAATATTCACTGGAGCTAGGTGGGCTCCTCCATGATACAAAACAGAGGCGCTGAATGTCCTGCCCCAGAGTCTATCAGTAGCCAATAGTAAATACAGCAGGAAGTGGTCAGGTCGCATAGGCTCCTTCTTAATCTGTGATTAACTGCCGATAGGTCGCAGCTGCTGTGGGATTGGGACTGCCCTGAAGACATTTCGTAGCTATTCTCACTGTCTTGTGACTTTTTTTTTCTGAATTTTTTTTTATTTTATAAATTAATTTATTTTTTACACTCCATATTCCATTTCCCGCCCCTCCCCCAATCCACCCTCTGACTGCTCCACATTTCGCACCTCCTACCCAACCCTGTCTCCATGTGGATGCCCCCATTTCCCACCCTACCTGACCTTTAAACTCCCTGGGGCCTCCAGTCTCTTGAGGGTTAGGTGCATCATCTCTGAATGAACACAGACCAGGAAGTCCTCTACTGTATGTGTGTTGGGGGCCTCATATCAGCTGGTGTATGCTGCCTGTTTGGTGGTCCAGTGTTTGAGAGATCTCGGGGGTCCAGATTAATTGAGACTGCTGGTCCTCCTACAGAGTTGCCCTTCTCTTCAGCTTCTTTCAGCCTTCCCTAATTCAAGAACAGGGGTCAGCTGCTTCTGTCCATTGGTTGGGTGCAAATATCTGCATCTGACTCTTTCAGCTGCTTGTTGGATCTTTTGGAGGGCAGTCATGATAGGTCCCCTTTTGTGAGCACTCCGTAGACTCAGTAATAGTGTCAGGCTTTGGGACCTCCCCTTGAGCTGGATCCCACTTTGGGTCTGTCCCTGGACCTTCTTTTCCTCAGACTCCTCTCTGTTTCTATCCCTGTAATTCTTTCAGATGGGAACAATTATGAGTCAGAGATGTGACTGTGGGATGATAACCTATCCCTCACTTGATGCCCTGTCTTCTTGTTGGAGGTGGGCTCTATAAGTTGCCTCTCCCTACTGTCAGGCACTTCATCACAGGTCCCTCCCTTTGACTCCTGAGGGTCTCGGACCTCCCAGGTCTCTGGTGCTTTCTTGGGCCCCCACCCTCCATTTCCTGAGAGTCTCGGACCTCCCAGGTCTCTGGTGCTTTCTTGGGCCCCCACCCTCCATTTCCTGAGCATTCTTTCTCTTCCTTCTTTCAAGATGATCCCTGGATCTTGTTCAGGGCTAAACACTCAACTGTCATTTATTCTCAGTACCTTGAGCTGATATATTTCTCCACAAAGAGAAGCTTCTCTGAGTAAACTTGACACTCCCACTTACTTATTTATAGAAACATATTTAAAGGACAGCTTGTCACCATGGCAGTTTAGCTCAGTGGTTCTCAACCTTCCTAACACTGCAACCCTTTAATATAGCCCCTCATGTTGTAATGACCCCCAACCATAAAATTACTTATTACTACTTTATAACTGTGATTTTGCTACTGTTTTGAATCATAATATAAACATCTGTGTTTTTCAGTGGTCTTTACAACCCCCCTGAAAGGGTGGTACCCACAGTTGAGAACCACTGAGTTAGCTAAATAACAGTAGTAATTCATACCATGACCAAAGACTTCCTTGTTCATGGGGTTTTGATTGCATTTACAGCTATGGGTATGAAATTCCTTGTGTTATTCTTAGAGTAGTTATGCCGCTCTTGCACTAGTGGGTATAACCTGTCTGGTTGATATTGTGGATCATGAGGTTCACAGCTGGATAAAATTGTTGATGCTCTTTCTCCTCCATTAGCCCTAGTGGCTACTGTCAGCATTATGAAAGCTATCCTGCAGGTAGCACACTTCTGGCTCTGTTCCAGCTTGATTTCCCTACACACTGCAACTGAGGCTGTGGTGTCTTCAGTAATAGTGACTTAACAACTAGATGTGGTGGGCAACCAAAAACAATGACAAGAGCCTATGTGGTTGTTGGAGATTCTGGGTCTAAGTATGGGTTGACATGTTTTGAAAAGAAAAATGTACGGGTATTCTTCCATTTGGAAGCATATAACATCCTTTGATTTCTGATGTTAATAGTTGTTGATGCTCATTTAGCAATGGATTAGTACTGTAAAATTGAACTGTTCTATCAGTCCTCCATTGGTTATTTGGAATAGTTCCTTAAAGTGACTCTTTTTTAATTATTAAGTTATCTTATTTATTTACATTCCAAAAGTTGCCCCCTTCCTGGTACCACCTCATCGAGTTCTTCAGCCCTCTTCCCCTGCCTTTGAGAGGACACATTCCTTCACTCATCCCTACCTCACTCCCACCAGCATCTCTCTTCCCTGGGGGATCAAGTTTCCACAGGATTAAGTGTACCCTCTCCCACTGAGGCCTTACAAGGCAGTCCTCTGCTACACATGTTCCTTGGGGCCATGAACCAGCCCATGTATGCTCCTTGGTTTTTTACTTAGTCTCTGGGAACTCTGAGGGATCCAGTTAGTTGACACTGTTGTTCTTCCTATGGGGTTGCAATCCCCTTCAGCTCCTTCAGTCCTTCTTCTAACTCTTGCATATTGGTCTCCAACCTCAATCCAATGGTTAGCTGTAAGTTTCTGCATTTGTTTCAGTCACTTGCTGGTAGATCCTCTCAGATGATACCTTAAAGCAAATCTTACCATCATTTAATATTAGATTACATGAAAAAAAAGATTATAAATGCTTGGTTCTTTCTCCCTTCTATTTTCTAAATGATGAACAGCTGCCTACGATGAATGACTTCTTATTATTCTTAAAGAATGATCAATTATATTGAGTTTCACTTCTTTAACTTTCCTATGTGTTTAGATATGTTTTCTAATTATTCATTTTTCTTTTCAAATAATACTTTTTCTCATATCAATTATACAAAATGATGGGTTCCTGTGTTAGTCAGGGTTTCTATTCTTGCACAACATCATGACCAAGAAGCAAGTTGGGGAGGAAAGGGTTTATTCAGCTTACTTCCATATTGCTGTATATCACCAAGGAAGTCAGGACTGGAACTCAGGCAGGTCAGGAAGCAGGAGCTGACACAGAGGTCATGGAGGGATATTCTTTACTGACTTGCTTCTCCTGGCTTGCTCAGCCTGCTCTCTTATAGAACCCAAGACCTCCAGCCCAGGGATGGCACCACCCACAAGGGGCAATTGAGAAAATGCCCCACAGCTGGATCTCATGGAGGCACTTCCCCAACTGAAGCTCCCTTCTGTGATAACTCCAGCCTGTGTCAAGTTAACACACAAAACTAGCCAGTACAGCTCCATTATGACATTTTCATAATATATATATATATAAAATGTATTCTGGTCATATCTACCTCGTTACTTTTCCTTACCTTTCCAATCTATTTTTGTTGTTGTTTTCTTGAAGCTTAGCTTGCTTGTTCCATATTTCTCCAGTAGGATTGGCTCTGGAATCGTTCTGACAAAATATTAGTAATCACTTTAGCTTCTTTGTTCTCTGGAATGGCAACATGACCCAGGCTCATTTTGAGGTGTTTTTCTTTAAAACAGTCATTAGTAGTCTGGAGAGATGGTTCAGTTGGCAAGTACTTACCATACACATATGAAGATCTGAGCCTGAATTTTTAGAACCCACAAAAATACAAATATTTGTGGGGGGCATGTGAATCTTACTGACGAAACAGAATAGATATGGGAGAAGGCCTCTCTGGATGAGCTAAAAACCGAGGGCAATGAATACTTGAGTTAAGACTCCTAGCAATGGGGGATACTGAGCTTGAACTAGCTGTCTCTTGTAACCAGGCAAGCCCTCCAGTGGAACAATTGGGACACCAACCAAACCATAAAACCTTTGACTTACAATTTGCCCTGCCTATGAGATGTGGTGGTGTTAAATGACACAGAAATTGTGGGAGTAGTAAACCAATGACTGGTCCAGTTTGAGACTTATGCCATGAAAGGGAACCTACCTCTTACACAACCTGGAGGGCCAGGACCCAGAGGCTGGATAGCCTAGAGATCTAGAATAGAACCAAACATGACTGGCAAAAAAATCAATGAAATGATTCCTAATGATATTCTGCTATACTTGTAGGTTTGTGTCTAGCCCAACTGTCATCAGAGTGGCTTCACCAGCAACTGATGAAAACAGATTCAGAGACCTACAACCAAACATGAGATCTTAGGAATCCTATGGAAAATGAAGAGGAAGGATTGGAGGAGCTAGAGGGATCAAGCACATCACAAAAATACCAACCAGGGAGCCTGCATGAACCTGACCTAGGACCTCTGCAGATATTTATAGTTATGTAACTTGATCTTCTTGTGGAGCAGGAGCTATCTCTGACTCTATTGCCTACCTTTGGGACCCTTTCTCCCTACTGGGTTGTCTTTCCTAGCCTTAATAAAAGAGGAAGTGTGCAGTCTTACTGCAACTTCATATGCCATGGCTGATTGACATCCATCAAGGCCAGTTCTTTTTTGAAGAGAAATGGAGGAGTGGATGGTGAGGAGAAGAATTGCCAGGAGGGGAAGTGGGGGAAACTTTAGTCAGGATGTAAAATAAATACAATTAAAATTAAAGAAAAGGAAAAGAAAGAAACTCCAAATTTTATGACATGTATGTGTAATCTCCGAGATAGTAAAATGGCAGGGAGAGACAAAAAGATTTATGTGAGGTGTTGGGCCAGGTAGCCTGAACTATTTGGTAAGATCTAGGCCAAGTGGAGACCTAGCCTCAAGCAAAAGTTAGAAGGCACCTGAGGACTGACATTTGAGATTGTCCTCTGACCTCTATACACACTCTGTGTGTGACTGCACCCTTACCGACACGTGCACGTGTGCCCACATGAAGGGGCACATACACATGCACATAACATTTTTATAGTACTGTGTTTGGAGAAAAGTTTATATCATGATTAATATTAGTCAAAGAGAAATCCCAAGGAAGTAAATAATCCAGAAAGCATAGAAAGTGTCAGAAAATACTTTAGGAAGATCAATTGAATGAGTGATGAAGCAATTTCTTGAAAGAAAAAAAGAATTGCAAAACAAGGAAGAATGATGACACTGCAGTTTCCCATTCAGCTAACTACAGAGCAGAAGGAAATAATAGGAAAAAGTCAAGGGAAAGAAGTTACCTTAAAAAAAAAGACACCTTTCAATAACCCAAAGATTAAAGCTACAGACAGGTAGCACTCACCGAGAACCAACTGCAATGAATAAATAACAGACCTATATCATGAAATGTCAAGATGTTTCAGAGTACTAGCATTCAAAGGAAGGGCCCCTAAATCAATTATGCACAAAAATACAAACAAATGCAGCTTTGGATGCCTCAGTATTAAGCACTAAAAGGCAATGGAAGAACTTCTGCTTCTATCAAGTTGGCAAGATAAAGATTGAACTTACTCTCCTGCCCAAGTTAAAAAAATAGGACAAACTATATAAAGCAATATTTTAATATATAAAGACATTAGATGCCAGGAGACAAAGGAGAATTATCCAGGAGAAATGGAAAACAGACAGTGTTGTCTCAGCTCACTGTTGTGAGAAAGATTTCAGATCGTAGAAGTAAATTTAAGATTAACGAACAAATCCAGAGAAACTAGGGTAGCTAGGGTTCACCTAGCAGAGGAGAGGCAAGATCAGAGTAATGCAGAGAAAATTCAGGAACTCTGTAAGAAGAACTTCATCATGTGTTCATCAGAGTACTGGTCAGAATGCTCCTGAAGCTAGGGAAGGGATCACATAGAAAAAACAAAGGAAACAATACTTTGAGCCCAGAAGGATCTGGGGGAAAGCTTCTTTCTCTGCCTCTTTTTCTCCAGACTAGGAACCTCATTTGGGTAGAGTATTCAGAAGGATCTCTATGCATTAGTGCAAAATAGTTACCCTTAAAGTAAATGCCACTATCTATCAAACACTGAGAGCAACACCCAGGACTGGAGAGATGGCTCTGCAGTTAAGAGTACATACTACTCTTGCCGAAAACCCACATAGACATCTCGCATATGTAACTCCAGCTCCAGGGGATCCAACACCCTTTTGTAGCATCTGCAAGGTAGTATTCTCAGATGCACAAAACTCTGTGTGTGTATATATATATGTGTGTGTGAGTGTGTGGGTGTGTGAGTGTACGTGTGTGTGTGTGTGTGTGTGTGCATGTGTGTGTGTGCATGTGAGTGAGTTGTGGGTTCCATGTCCAATCTACCACAGGGCATGGCTGCTCAGGGAGGTAAGACTCGACCATGCTTAACCCATGCCATTGCTGGGCGGATGTTGGGCTGTAGGGAACCCCCAGGACACCACTCCAAAGGTGGGAAAGTTCAGTCTGAGACATGGGACAGCCAGAGCTGGTTTGGGGGGTCCCCAAGCTTGCAATGAGGCTGGAACTGGCTGGTTCTCAGGCTCTTGGGCACACAGGTGCTGCTGAAAGACACTGAAGAACTGAGAACAGAATGGGGGCCTGTGGGCTGGATCTAGCCCAGGGCAAGGGGGAGGGGAAGATGGGAGCTCCAGCTGGTCCCAAGGCTTGATGGCTGGTTCTTGGCTTGATGGCTGGCAGTCTTGGGCTTGGTGGCAGTTGTGACTGGGAGCACAGAGAGGCCTTCTACAGGAGACTAGATGGTGGCTCTATAGGTAAAGGCCTTCTCCATGGGTCCCCAAGGCAGATTCCTCCAATGAAAAGAGGCAGTCCATGGTTTTAAGACATTTATTGTCATGGTGGAAACTGGATATATAAAACCATACCCCACTTCTCAGGGTGGGCCTGAGATTAAATACCTTTTTCAGGGAGGAATGTCTGGGAAGGAAAGATTATTGGCTAAGCCCCCCAGGCCTTTAGGTACCTCATTAAAATGGAGATCCGTTTTGAGCCCATTTGACCACAGATCATGTCCTCTACACGTGAAGGGGCTTGGGGCATTGCCCTTATGTGACTGATGGAGAACTGCGGCTAGTGACAGGGTCCTGGTGCCCAGGGGCAGGCAAAGCTCCGACTGTCCTTTCATGGTCTCCAGGGCTTTTAGCCTTAGCTCAACTGAGGAGCACACTACCTTTCATGTATATATATATATA